>NC_134645.1:127163184-127486101 GCF_030463565.1 Pelecanus crispus | reverse complement strand
TTTTCTGCCAGGCAGCTTTCCAGCCACTCTTCCCCAAGCCTGTAGCATTGCATGGGGTTGTTGTGCCCGAAGTGCACCTGGCACTTGGCCTTGTTAAACCTCATACAGTTGGCCTCGGCCCATTGGTCCAGCCTGTCCAGGTCCCTCTGCAGGGCCATCCTACCCTCGAGCAGATTGACACTCCCACCCAGTTTGGTGTCATCTGCAAACTTACTGAGGGTGCACTCAATCCCCTCATCCAGATCATTGATAAAGATATTAAACAAGGTTGGCCCCAAAAAGGAGCCCTGGGGAACACCGCTCATGACCAGCCACCAACTGGACTTAACTCCATTCACCACTACTCTCTGGGCTTGGCCACACAACCAGTTTTTTACCCAGTGAAGAGTACGCCCATCCAAGCCATGAGCTGCCAGCTTCCCAAGGAGAATGCTATGGGAGACTGTGTCAAAAGCTTTGCTAAAGTCCAGGTAAATGATGTCCACAACCTTTCCTTCATCCACCAGATGTCACAGTCCATATTACAACACATATTATGTCCAGGATGTTCCTCTCCAAAAGCTGCTGCCATCTGGGCTAAGCCATCACAGAGCTTATCAAAGAGAGGCTATGCCTGTACAGATAGCCTGACATGACTTCAGTCTCCAAAAATCGCCTCATTTACTCCCTGGAGTCTAAGCCCATGGTAGTTAATTTTCCACAGCCAGAACTCTTGAATTTGTGTTCTGCAGAAGTGTTCTGCAGACTATCTGCTTTTCTTTTCATAAGGCCTATATGTTTTCAAATGCTCTGCATATATTTGATCATGTCTATTTTTTAAATGACTTGTCAACAGTTTCCTATGGAGATAGAAAGGGGCTGAGGGGAAGCAGATTTTTAATGCTAGAATACCGTCTGCCTTTCTCTGCTGGGTTAAAGTACAATAAGACATACAAATGTAGAAGCCTGTTACAATGTCAAGAAAGACCTTGAGCTTATTTCCTTTAAGGGCTTTGTGCATCTAGACAGCCATTGTGGATGATAGCAAGTCTTGACTTTTAACCTGCAATGTAGGCATACATGTTTGATAGGGACAGCTTATCTGCAGAGGTCTAGGAAGAACATTTAATCTATACTGGCTCCAAATGTTCACCAGTTGTCATGATAATCCCTTCATGAATGCTAAATTCTCTTTGAAAACTGAATCCTGATTGGAAAAAGACTGTGAAGATTTTTGGAACAAGCATTTAACAGGCATGGAAAGATACTACTCTTGTTTTTTAATATTTTCTGTGGAAGTAAGAGTTGTTGAAACACTCCCTGTGCAAAGGAGCCCATCCATATCCCTCTCTCCATGGAGGTGCTCCCAGGTGCTGGGGATTGCAGACACAGTGATGGCAGTGGGAAGGTCTCACTGAAGGGCAATATCTCCTGCACCATGCAGAAAAACAAAATCACCTCCCACCACCCCACTCCTTCCCAGTTACAGTTACACTTCCATGAGTGCTGCTGAAACATATTAAAAGCAATAAATTAAAAGATGTCTTAGACCAGGTTTCAGTGTCTCAGAGGAAAGGGGAAAATGCCCTCCAGCCCTCAGAGGCCAAAGTAACAGTGCAGAGTGCTGCGGAAAAAATATCAAAATAGAAAACCTCATTGCATGTGCTGCTTTTGACAGCAGACAAGGAAGTCCAGTTTTGGAGGGCTTTCCTTCCAACCAACATGCTTTGTTATTGGTCTCTGATGCTGAGGTCCACAGCATTAGTTATATGAACAAAACATTAGCTTTTTGAATTGTCATTGATGTGGCTTCAGAGAATTTGGTTCTGCTTAAATAGCAAGAATCACTGATCACTATCTAGACCCTCATCTCTCATTGTTGAACTCTAAATTTCCTTTAAGTTACTGGAATTTTGCTGTTTGCTCTGCAGTACTCTGCATTCACCCTGCCATGTTTCCTACATGCCATTAAATCTTCAGGCCTGTAGATGTATTATTCATATGCTTGTTGCTGCCAAATACATAAAATCAGATATTGCTCAGCTGGGCCCCAATCCTGCAAAAATATGTGCATGTGTTATTCTTAGCACCGGAGCAGCATGAAAAAAGTGAAGAGGAATCCTTAGTCTTAAATTGTGCATACCTGCTTGTAGGATCATGGCTTCTATCAGTAAGATCTGAAATAACAAAGTACCTTGAGCTAATTTATTGCTTCTTTATTATTCCCTTTAAAAATGTAAGTTGATTTTAAAATAAAACATCCCTCTGAAATGGAAATTTCAAACATTTAACTTGTAAAAGAAAAGTCTGTGCCAAGCCATTTAATGTTTCTTCTTTTCTAATGTTTTATTTCAATGAAACTATTAAAAAATGTGGTTGAACCTGCATGTAGTTTTGTTCCTTCCAGGAATATACAGTTGATCAGTTCCTGCCTCTAAACCGCTCAGCTACAAACTTGCATGAAACCTCAGGGTCTGTAATACAAAAATAGGCACAAGAAAAGGGCACAAATAGACTAAGTGGGCAGACCCCAGTACAGTGGGGTCCAGTGTTATATAAGACCCCCCAGCGTACCCAGGTCACCTAGAAGGATGACCAGGTATGACACAGAGTTACAGGTGACCCATTCCCTTCTGGAGTAGCAGATCAGCAGTAGACATTTCGAGTGGCAGTGAACACCCAGGAACTGTGTCCAGCATATCCACATGACCATATCCATATTAGGTAACTAACTCAAAATCCTCAGCTTGCAGAGCAAGATCTGGTCATGAGATCATATAATAGAAACATTTAGGTTGAAAAAGACCTTTAAGATCATCGAGTCCCTTTAGATGGGGACAAGAGGTGAAAATGAAGGCTTCCTTTAAGTTGTACCCTCTGTTTGACACCATTGTCTCTCTCCTCCTCATACACCAGTTTCTACTGGTTGTTGGCTAAAAAAACCAGGCCTACTCCCTGTAAGAAGCAAGGGAGGACACAGAGTGGAAGAAGGAAGCAGCTAAAATGTATGTATGTGCCTGTGCCAAGGGCGTAAACTGAGGTATAATAATATACAACTGAATAAATACGAAACATTCTTAAAGCGTGGGACGTGATAGGTCTGAGCATGATCCTCAAAGCTGGGGAGAAACGTTGAGACTCCAGATCTCTGATAACCTTTAACACCAGTAAAGCAAAAAAAGAAATATGCATGTATATATATACTGTGCCTCAATTTTAATGATGAGAAAATTCTGCTCCTTTATTTATGTCCTTGGAGTTTTCAAATAAACAGTTCATGAGCTGTTAGCTAAATGCGCTTTCCAATGACCTACAGTAAGCAAAGCTCCAGCTGAAAGCCCTACGCTTAGAGACTGATCAGATTAATAACCTGCAACATGCAAGCTGGAGCCCTTCGAGTACAGACAGTATGTCTAGAGGCATGTACCACTTGAACAATATGTGCCTGTGCATAAATGCACCATCCACTTCTGTCTCGCCATGGGGCAATCGCCTATCCATTGAGAACAGGGCAGTCTCTGCCACTCCAATTACCTCTTTCCTCTGTAGTCGCAATAGTTGTGATAGACGCTTGAACTGAGGCAATGTTTTTATATGAATCTGAGCTGCTGGTACAGAGGCCTTTGGGAAATAATTACCATATAAGAATAGCGTGTGGAGCTGATGGAGAGCTTTGCTGATGAAAGCCCTGCTCTCACAAGGTGCTCAGCGCTGGTCCCTCACTTTGTCTTTCACATCTTTCAGGACAGGACATCTTCATGCAAATAGAACAAGCAGAGTCTTCAGCTGATCTGGTCTTCAGTGCAAATACCTTAACTGACAGCAGAAATCGCACGATTTGGCATCAAGACCTTAACAGAGTTATTTCAGAAATGAACTGGGCCCAACATTCTTTGATAGGCTTTATTGTAAGGAAAACTATGTAATTGCTTATAAGCGATTTACTAAGTATCCTTTTACAGAGACGTAGCCATTATTATTGTTTTGTTTTAAATGCCGGTGATTCTCTAATTTGTGTTTCTTTAGCTAAACTCACTGATTGGAATATAAGGGCACTTTTGTGACGTTTTTGAAACAAAATCCACAGTAGAGCAACAACAGTTCAGCCCTAGGCCTTTTCCGATTAGTGATAATAAACAGTAGTTAATCCTTAGCAACACTAAAGGACACTTTAGTTTGCAGACTGTCATATCCTTTAAATGTGTTCTCCAAGAAAAAAAGAGGGGGAAATTAATACAGTGCATCTCCTCCTAGTGGCAACACAAGGGAAATCACAAATTCTCTGGATTGTACCACTGTGACAGAATGTCATTTCAATTGCCTTATTAACCATATGAAAATATATATCACAACAGTGAGAAAACTTCTCAGTTATCTATATCTTACCCCTAAGGCTATTGTCATGAGCCAGTGGCATACTAAGGAAAGAGTACTAATTCAGTTGTCAGCTGCCTTGCCTATTAAACAGGAGGAAAAACACCAGCAACAAAATTGAAACAAGTAATAAGGGTAACAGAAAGGTCTGGATACCCTCGTCCACTTGGTTTCTTAAATTAAACAAATACAATTACTTGTCCTGTTTTCCCTGTCACATAACATTGTACTGGGAGTATCGTGCTGTCTTCTAACTGAGTATTTACTCTGATTAAAATGCTACATGGGTTGCACTTTAAAAACGTAAGTGCTGAAATATTATACTCCAAGTTCATGACCTGCATTGTAAACCATAAGAGGCTAAACAATGATCTGCTAAACGAAAACATGTTCAGAGGCTGCAAAGAGCAGGCTCACTGCTAAGGATTAAGGAAACCTATTGGTTTCTCTAGGTAGTCTGGGTGGTTTGATTAACCATAGACAAACTTCATAGCAGGAGGTGAATTGTCTCCAGGTGTTTACTCCACAGAGATCTGAGAGTTTTATTCTCCATGCCTCTGCTCTTTGCATAGCTATTCAAAGCTGTGGACACCGAAGACAGTATTCAGTGTCCATAATTCAGTGTCATTTGGAGCGACTCTTCTGCCTGGTCAGTATGCAGATCTCCTGTAAGTCCTATGTCAGGCCAGCCCACCCTGTGCATATATCTCAGGATATCTCAAATGTCACTACGTGCCTGTATTTAGCCAACTGAAACCTACCATAAGAACCGAGTGTATAAACAAATTTGTTAACATTTGTGACTGGTAGTGTTTTACTCCGACTTTAGAGCATAGTGCTGGTGTCTGGAGTGGCAGTGAAGCATGTGTAAATCTCAGAAGTGTTCTTTTCAAGGGACATAATTTTTTTCCAGATAATTTTGGTAGCTGATATTAGTTGCTGAGACATTTGGGAAGGCTTCAGTTTAAGATTGAGACACCAAGCGTGCAATGCAGCTGCCCAGCCAAGAGCACCTACGGCTATTGAAAATGAATTAGAATATCCCTCCTTGCCTTGAGTCACATCTCCAGAAGGACTCAGGTATACTGTATGTCTCATGGTCCATATTCTTAGGCAGCTGAGTCACATGTTGTTTCCCCGTCTTCTTCTCTGAGTCCACTTTACCATCACCTTTACTGTATTTTGCCATTTGTACTTACGCAAAGTGTATTGTACAATTCCACACCTTTGTTTTGTTGGGATCTTACAGGGGTAAATGACAATACAAAATTAAAGGGAAATAGGCCTTTTGGAAGATAGAAAATGGTCATTTCATATCTACAGGAAAAGGGTGGAAGTATTTATAGTAGTGCAAACAGGATTTCTATTTTTGCCCCTGTACCAACTGATTACAAAAAATGTAGTGTAATAATGGAGGATGATAACTAGGGGAGGAAGATGCTCTAGTGCAGGTTGATGCGTCTGTAACTGCCAGACCACTGGTTTAATTAGAGTCCATCTATGGAAAGATGTTACTATGGAGGGAATATTATTTTCAGGTAAAAGCAAGGGACAGGATTTCATTCTTGGCCATATCCACACTAGCACAGCATTACTTCCAAGTCATCCACACTGCTCTTCAGTAGCACTCATCACCTTCACTCCTTCTGGTACATCTGTATTTCTTCCAGCTCCGCAGCTGATGACAAGGGACCCAGACTTTTAGTAGTACCCAGTGACAGGACAAGAGGTAAAAGTCACAAAATAAAACACATGAAAATACTTTTTCTTCTGTGAGGGCAGTCAAACAATGGCACAGGTTGTCCAGAGAGGTTGTGGAGTATCAGTCCTTGGAGATACTCAAAACCCATTTGGACATCGTCCTGGGTGACCTGCTTTAGGTGGCCCTGCTTGAGCAGGGGGGTTAGACAGGATGACTTCCAGACGTCCCTTCTAATCTCAACTATCAGTGATTCTGTGATGGAGTGACAGCTGGTCACTTTGGCCTGTTCAGGACACTGGTTGGGAAAGTCCCATGGGAGACAATCCTGAAGGGCAAAGGGGTCCAGGAAAGCTGGGCCTTCTTCAAGAAGGAAGCAGGCTGTCCCCATGTGCCATAAGAAGAACCATCGGGCAAGATGACTGGCCTGGCTGAACAGGGAGCTTTTGCTGGGACTCTGGGAAAAAAGGAGCGTCTACCACCTTTGGAAGAATCATAGAATCATAGAACCGTTTAGGTTGGAAAGGACCCTTAAGATCATCCAGTCCAACCATTGACCTAACATTACCAAGTCCACACTAAACCAATTAAGGGTAGACTAGACTAAACCATGTCCCAAAGTGCCACGTCTACCCGTTTTTTGAACACTTCCAGGGATGGTGACTCCACCACCTCTCTGGGCAGCCTGTTCCAGTGCTTGACTACTCTTTCCATGGAGAAATTTTTCCTAATATCCAATCTAAACCTCCCCTGATGCAACTTGAGCCCATTTCTGTCATTCTTCCTGTTGTTATTCTTGTCAGAATTGCTTGGATTTGAGGCTAAGGATTGGGTTCATGTCCCTTAACCTTAAATGCCTAGAAGTTAAGTTTGCCAAGGGGAAAGATAATTAGTCTTTCCTGCCTTTATATTCATTTAAGGAAAACATGTACCTTTGGAGAGCAATGAGGCCCACAGACACTATAAAGGACCTGAGCACGCACCCTGCCCTGGAGGTCTGGCAGCTTGGACTTGGGACAGGTTGGAGATGGCACAGGTGTGGGCCCTTCACCTTCCTTTGATGACTTTAGAGAGTACTACGAGTCAGTGCTATGGGGTCAGCCAGGGCTGATCCCTCTGCCCTAGGGGACCTGCTTTGAGCTGGGAGTCTTGTGCTGGGACCCCACATGAGCTACAATCCCACCATGGCACAACCCTGCCTGGCCCTGGCCCACAGCACTGTTGGTCTGGACCTAGATCCTGACCCATGAGCTAACATCCCAGCCTGGCCTCAGTCTGTCCCTGTACCCACAGAGGTGCCTGTAGCCCAGGGCTCAGATGACTGGAAGTGCTATGAGAACAGTTCAAACCAATTTTTTTTCTGGGAAAGCCCATTGCCACTGCCACTGACCATACTAACCAAGTGCTTGGGGTAGAGCAAAGGCAGCCGCCTTCATGGCAGTGAGCTGGGGGCCAGGCAGCACTGTCTCCATTCCTGTGTCTGCCTAAAGCTTCCATACATTGTACAATTTACTGAGGCCTAGATCCAGAAAATTACTTTCCTGAAGTTAAACTGTGGAGGGGACTAGGACCCTAAACTGTTCTCCTTCAACCCTTTACTCCAGAGATCAGCATCCGGGTTAGCTCAGTTGGTTAGAACACGGTGCTAATAACGCCAAGTTCACAGGTTCAATCCCTGCTTACTGCAGGGGGGTTGGGCTCAATGATCTCTCAAGGTCCCTTCCAACCCAAAGCATTCTATGATTCTATGATTCTATCACCAAATATAAGCAGTTCCCCCTTACCCAACAGTCCCTTTGTCTCCTCTGTTTGCAAGATGTTTTGGGTCCATCAAGCATCACAAAGCAGAAACTCCTCTCTGATGACCCAGCTGGCTTTCTCTGGGTACACCTCTACAGGGACTGCAAGGAGAAATCAGAAATAGCTTCTGCTGCATCTGGCCCCAGGGGCAGAGAAAAGGCTCTTTAGCCTACCAGTATGAATGTTGCCTTTAGCCTTTGCTGTGTTGTCATCCTTAATATAATCATAACAAATAAAAATATGGCACACATCCCATCCACTGGATTGAAGCTATTGGGAGGTAAGATAATTGGTATTTCCAGAGAGCAGAAAGCCAGGCTGGATGGTTCTGTTAACATTATAACATGGTAATGTTGCTATCATTCATAGTACTGTTATCCAGTAATATCAGCCTGAACAAACTCACAGCTGTGAAAATAAGTTTAAAAACTCTCCATGGAGATATTTCACTGAATAGTTGTTCTCAGTATTCATGAGAAGAAATATTTATTTCGGTGAAAATCTAGATCCAATTCCTTTCAGTAAATTAGTAACAGACAATGCAGAGTCAAAAGGGTATCCTTTTTTTCTTTTTTTTTTTCTTTTTGTTTTATTTGTAGCAAGCCTTCAGCAATTTGTAATTAGCTCTTTCATGCTGGGAGAAAAAAAATAGAAAGAGAGGGAGAGACCCATATTTCTGCAAAATCATTAGTACTTTTGGCAGCAGAAGGCTGGATCCTCAGTTGGTGTAAGTTGGAGATAGCTGCACTGAACGCAATAGGGCGATGCTGATTGACACCATGGATATCATTACCGCTGCCCGCAGGAGCCAAGTCTGAAGCAGCAGCAAAGCGTGATGAGCCTATATTAGATCAGACATTAGCATGTTTGAGGAGGAGATGTGGATAAAAGAGATGTAAAAGGGAGAGCAAAGCAGGGTGCAAATGTGTGGGGTCCTTGAGAAATCAGGCCCGTGGAAAGGCAGGAGGAAAACCAGAGGACATGGAGTGAAGGACTGAGAAGTCTGATGGTCACAAAAGGCTGGCACAGATCTAAATGAAGGGGTAGGAGAGTCAGCAGGGTATTGAAAAGGGAACTCTCAGCAAACTGCTCAGAACTTAATAACAGGGGTTTGATAGAATATTGGGGAGAGATTAATTATTTTAAGCCTTTCAATTTTGACAGGTAATAATCTATTGCTGGATAGATTAGACAATGGAATAAGCTACCAAAAGATTTGGCTAAATGACCCCTTATATATCTTGCACCAATATAGTCTATTCTGGCAGTTCTGATTTATACCCATAAAACTGAGTCAAAGAGGCCTAAGAGTCCTTGTGAACCTCCCAGTTGCGACAGAGAAGGAATACACTCTTTAGATGTTGAAATATTTGGTGAAAGGATAGTCTTTGACTATGTACACCTGGAGAATGTCTGGTGTATATATGTCTATGTAACAGTATGTGAAGCAGGGCCACTGGACTGGCCTGTGCACTGGAACTCAATGAAGTTGAATGGAAGAATAATGTCCTGGGTCTGTTCAAGTTCTCTGCATATTATTTATTATTATTATTTCAACAAATTTTATCAATGACAAAGGCTCATCCACATCTGACAAAGTGCTCTAGTTTCTGTACAACAGAATCATGCCTGTTTATTTTTGTTTCTTGAGGCCAGATGACCCACTTGGTGCCATTCCCAGGAGAGTTAGTCCAATTTAAAATTGTCTCACATCTCTGACTCTGTGCTTTCCTGCACACTGCCATAAGACTTCAGTAGCAAAGTGCTTTTCTTTCAAGGCAGAGCTCTACCCCCTGCAGTGAACTGCAGGATCCCAAGATTGCTAAAGCTGTCCTCCACCAGTTGATTTGGTAGTATTTCACTTGACTCTTGTAAAAGATAATCCTTCATCCCAGTTAGTCATCTGGATTTTCTTCCATGGTCTGTGGAGGCAGATACCTCTAGAGGGTTCTTCATCTTTCTCTTGATCTTCCTGTTATTCAGTGTCTCTCAGTCTCATCTGTATTTCCCTTTCAGCTGAAATGCTTACTTTTCAGGGGGAAAAGGGAAAAATTTTTGGAGAAAAAAACCCTGTAAGTGTCACACATACAATTATCTTCCAGCCTACACAAGCCTGTCTTGGAATACCAGGTTCCTGCTTTGAACTCTTCCCACTTACATGCTATAATCTGTGTTCTCTGAACATCCTCCTGAATTCTGTCCAAGCAAACTATTTCTGCATATCAAACTATCAGTCCATCTGTCCATCTGGCTAACTAATCTTCTTCCCAGCTTTCTTTTTTTTTTGCGTTCCTTTTGCTGTTGTATCCATGTGTCTTCCTCAGGGAAAAATTTCTGCCTGTGGGTTAAATTGCCTGGAATACTTGGGTGAACAACAACAGGTCTGAGGACAAATAGAAGAGGATTTGCTTAAAAATATCAAGTTAATGTCTGTGGGAAAATGCTGTTGTGACCATCTGTGTATTGACATACGTTTGCTATAGAGGGCTGAATATGACATTCAGTGCTTCAGTGGGAATCTTGAGTGCCCAAAGAATGAAGTGGTTAGCCCTCTATGCCTTGCTCAGATCTGGGTAAGCCTCATTACTGAATTATCCATGATGACCTAAAATGGTGCACAGGTGGGACACAAGCTCCGAAGGACATAAAGAGAGTTCTGTTTGGAGTAATGAGTGATTCCTTTAAAAAAATAAGAGGAAAAAAACCCAACCAGACCAATCAATAAACCAAAGAAAAGGGTGATTATCCCATAATACCAGTAATAAAAAACTTGACAATCCAAATCGGAAGGGTGAAAAGTCTCATTTTGTCCATGAAAGCAGATTACAGCTTGCTTCAGAACATTACAAAGCACTGAAATTTGGAGTCATCACTTTCTTTTGATTGAGCAACCACTTTAAATCAACTTGGCATGTAATCCTAGCAGAATTTATGGTTTTGAAAGGGGCAGGAAGGCTAAGGTTTTTGCTTTAATGAGTCTGGGGAAAGTCATGGACTGTGTAGCTGCTTCTTTGAAAGACTGCACATCACCATTTAAACAGAAAGAGTTATTCTTTTTTTCTCCGCCTAATGACTGCTTTATGCTGTGCTGTGGCACAAAACTTTCCAAGTTATTGTGCCAGAATTAACATCTTTCTTACAGCTAAATTTTGCCTTAACAGTTATAACAAAGAGAAGTGGGCTTCGTGGAGGCCAAGGCAAGCCTGAAAAGACTGTCTTGGATGTAAGAAGCAGCAAGAATGGTGTCTTTCATGGTAATGTGTGCCTTTACTTGCCTGAGAATAGATTTGCAGTAAGTGGAACTACATATTAAAACTATACATTAATGAACCAGATAGTAATATATATTAAGCAATTTAATCTCCTTGCTTGAAAGATGTTTGCTCTGGATGCCAGAGTACTGACAACTCTACCCCACATTCATTATGTAGTTTGTGTAGAGGTGTGAAACACTTCCAATCTGGGGGATATTGACATTCAACTAGCACTAGCATAATTGCCTACTTCAGGTGCAAGGCAATGCTGAAACAGCTTTCAGAGCAGGTGTGTGAGAAAAAAATACTTGAGGGAGGAAGTCATGAAAGCACCTGTCTTCATTATCCCACTTCAGCTGAAAATGTGTAAGGACACCTCAACAATGTTTAGCATGAGATTTCATAGAATCATAGAACCATAGCATGGTTTGGGTTGGAAGGGACCGTAAAGATCATCTAAACCCCCCTGCCATGGGCTCAAAGCCCCATCTAACCTGGCCTTGAACACTTCCAGGCAACCTGTTCCAGTGCCTCACCACCCTCATAGTGAAGAATTTCTTCCTTATATCTAATCTCAATCTCCCCTCTTTCAGTTTAAAGCCATTATGCTTTGTCCTATCACTACAGGCCCTTGTAAAAAGTCCCTCTCCAGCTTTCTCGTAGGCCCCTTTCAGGTACTGGAAGGCTGCTGTAAGGTCTCCCCACAGCCTTCTCTTCTCCAGGCTGAACAACCCCAACTCTCTCAGCCGGACTTCACAGCAGAGGTGCTCCAGCCCTCGGATCATCTTTGTGGCCCTCCTCTGGACTCAGTTCAACAGGCCCATGTCTTTGTTATGTTGCAGGCCCCAGAGCTGGATGCAGTACTCCAGGTGGCGTCTCATGAAAATGGAACAGAGGGGTAGAATTACCTCCCTCAACCTGTGGGTCATGTTTCTTTTGATGCAGCCCAGGATACGGTTGGCTTTCTAGGCTGCAAGAGCATATTGCTGGGTCATGTTGGGCTTTTCATCAACCAGCACCCCCAAGTCCTTCTCTGCAGGGCTGCTCTCAATCCATTCTCCGCCCAGCCTGTATTTGTGCTTGGGATTGCCCCAACCCATGTGCAGAACCTTGCACTTGGCCTTGTTGAACTTCATGATGTTCGCACGGGCCCCCCTCTCAAGCCTGTCAGGGTCCCTCTGGATGACATCCCTTCCCTCCAGTGTGTTGACTGCACCACACAGCTTGGTGTTGTCCTCTGCAAACTTGCTGAGGGAGCACTCAATCCCACTGTCCATGTTGTCGTCAAAGACATTAAACAGCGCTGGTCCCAATATTGACCCCTGAGGAATGCTACTTGTCACTGGTCTCCACTTGGACATTGACCCATTGACTGCAACTCTTTGAGTGTGACCATCCAGACAATTCCTTATCCACCAAGTGATGCACCCACCAAATCCATGTCTCTCCAATTTAGAGATAAGGATATCATGCAGGACAGTGCCAAATGCCTTGTACAAGTCCAGGCAGATGACGTCAGTTGCTCTTCCCTTATCCACCAACACTGTAACGCATCGTAGAAGGCCACCAGATTTGTCAGGCACAATTTTCCCTTAGTGCAGCCATGTTTGCTGTCACCAATCACCTCCCTTCCATAGAATAATTGCAAGCACCTTAATCTGCATCGCTAGTTTTGCTCTTCCTCATCTCATTTCTTTCATCTGTGATTGTAAGGGCCAGGGGGTGGGCTATTTTTCATTGCAAAGAGACATATTTAGACCACCCTTCATTTTCTCCTTCCTACACACATGTTTAATTTAGGCGTCATAACACATAGCAGAGCACCAAAGTTTAGTTTCCTTCATGTTCTTCCTACCAGACTGTTCTGGGTACAGCCTGAAGGTCCCCATGTCACTGTTCCAGTTCAGACACAACTGAGTTTAAAAGCTTTCATGAACTGGTGTTTCAACAAAAAAAGAAAATGTCATAAAAGAGAGAAGAAACAGGTTTTGTTTTTTTTTTTTTCAACTCCAGTGTGTATTTTTAATCATCCTTGTTGAAATGGTGATAAAGATATTCTTAATGGTAGTTTTTAGTTTAAATAAAAAAAAACATTTTTGGTCATGGCTTTTAGTAAACACCACTGTCTACCAAAGCATTTCATTAAATATTTTGGGGAGAAAATTATTAATGGGAAGGAGGTGTGAAGGCAGGGGGAAGGGGGAGAAGTCCTTTGTGAGAAAGTCAAAGAAAAATAAACCCCTCTCACATTCCAGCCAGAGGTTTTCCAAAGATGCTGGCATTTTTCACGATTGTTCCACCTGCTCTAATGATCTGCTTGACTTAGCCAGCTCCAGGATTTCTGACTGGGCTCATGTGCCTATTTTTAACCTTAAATTTCTCTACTGGGATCCTAGGGAATTCAGTTAAGGATGTAGGAGGTAATTCACATGGGAATCATGAATGGGTTATGTAAAGGAAGCCCACTGAGTTTGAAAATGCCTCTCTTGAGTCATAGTGTCTTCCACAAGTAAGGAGAGAGGGCATTGCCTTTCCCCACTTTTTTCATCTGGGAGTTTGGAAGTCATGCATTTTGGAAATAATAAAGAAATTTTGGAGGCTGATAGAATATTTATTTGGCTGTGGCTTTACTGTGATCCTTGGTACCAGATCAGAAACATTTTGGGGCCTGGAAGTATTAGGGAGGTTTTAGAAAGGCTAGAATTTTCAGCCACATGTTTCAGCACCCAACAACCTTTGAAATTCACACTAGGGTATGTTCCAAGAAAAAGGGATCATCCAAACCCCACTGATTTCAGTATCTGTTGAATGAATTCCTTTGTAGACTTTCTCACGTCCCCATCCTGGGCAGGGGTATTTCTTTATTTCTAATTTATTGAGTGAACACAGAAACATGGAGAATCTAATGGCATGAATATGCTTTGGGAAACATGTCAGTAAGTTGTCTTAAAGGGAATTATGGGAAGATAAACCTGTTTGGAAAGGGGGATGGTGGACATATAATCTTCATTTTCATATCTGATGCTTCTGAAAATGTTAAGTCCGGTCTATTCTTTGGGCACCACTTTTTTCACTGACATTACAATTTTCTCCCCAAATTTGCATTAAAAAAGAGAAGGAACAACTGGTTTTGCTGGTCTAGGCAATTTACTGTGCCAGAAGCTAATGAGACATGAATAAGGCCAGAAATGCACATCTTTTCACTTCTTTAAATTTTCCGTCTTTTAGCTGCTTCTGATTTTTCCTCAGATATCAGCACAACTTCACGGTGCTGTCAAAGTCTATGTATGATCACATGGGTAAAAACCAGCAAGAATCCCTCATTTCATCCCTCTGATTTTATTGCAATCTAAATGGATGTCTCTGGGTGAAAAAAAGGATCACTGTTTTCATGGTATTAATAAAACTTTTTCTTCACTCCCTCCCCACCCTGTAACATATTAAGGAAAAAACAAACAAAATAAATCCAAACCCACAAAACTCCTCAGGGCTGGTATCTATTCTTTAGCAGGTGGATTTTTTTTGTAAGGGTCATTGAAAAATTAAGAATTTCATCCAGCAAAGAGAATCTTCCAGCATAAGGAAAGTGGTTTTACTGCCTGCTTTTCATGGTTTAACCCCAGCCAGCAACTAAGCACCACACAGCCACTCACTCACTCCCCACCCCCCGTGGGATGGGGGAGAGAATCAGAAGGGTAAGAGAAAACTTGTGGGTTGAGATAAAGACAGTTTAATAGGTAAAGCAAAAGCCACACATGCAATGAAAGCAAAACGAGGAATTCATTCGCTGCTTCCCATTGGCAGGCAGGTGCTCAGCCATCTCCAGGAAAGCAGGGCTCCATCACGCATAATGGTTACTTGGGAAGACAAACGCCATCACTCTGAACATCCCCCCTTCCTTCTTCTTCCCCCAGCTTTATATGCTGAGCATGATGTCATATGGTATGGAATATCCCTTTGGTCAGTGGGGGTCAGCTGTTCTGGCTGTGTCCCCTCCCATCCCCTTGTGCACCCCCAGCCTGCTCGCTGGTGGGGTGGGGTGAGAGGCAGAAAAGGCCTTGGCTCTGTGCAAGCACTGCTGAGCAATAGCTAAAACAGCAATGTGTTATCAACACTGTTTTCAGCTCAAATCCAAAACTTAGGATCATACTAGCTACTATGAAGAAAATTAACTCTATCCCAGCCAAAACCAGCACGCTGCTGAAGCTAAACTAAACGCAGCTGCTCAGCTCTGCCCACCTCCAGTCACACTATCTTTCCTCATCAGTGGACCATGGATTTACCCCAACAAACAAGAAAACTGTATTCAAACAGGTAATGTCCCTGCTCTGACTCACTGCAGAACAGTGCAAGCATTAGGGAGGGAAGGAAAAGGTGGTCACAAAAGACAGGGAACAACCCGTTGGGGGCAGCTCACATCTTGACAAGTGTGTATCATTTGTGAAATCAGGACCTATGAGCTGTTTCAAAAAGAAAACCAATTCCACCTAAAGTGGCTAAATTTCCATCCTTGTGGACAAATTCTAATAGCATTTTCATTTAAAGATGTCTGTATAAATGAGAGATTTCCAAAGGAAAATATACTTGCCTTTTGGAGCAGCAGCCTTACTTGGTTTTTTCCCACTGAAAAACTTCAAAGAGTCTGCATTTAGCACTTCAAGTATAAGCACATGAAGCAACCTCATACATTTGAGTACACATACTCATGCAAAACTCTTATAAGTCCATGGAAGTGCATCCACTCATTTTATAATTTTTTAACTTAGATTTATATATAAACTACATAAGACTTCAAATACATTTTAGGACCAAAATAATGAAGATGAATCTCTTCCTCACCACCCCAAACAAATCCAAAGGGTAATTCTAATGTCTCCATAGTACACACTGTGAGTAAGGCCTGTAATTTTCTCCTGTTCTTCCAGTCAGATAAAATTGTATCTCACTCCTTTGCAATATTGCTGTGGTTTTGCAGTATAATTAATACTCTGAGGAAACGCACACTGTGAGAATCTCTTCTAGAAACTGACCTGGCAGATGACCTCCATGTAAGATATGGAGTAAAACAATATCCACTTAGCTGATAACTAAAGCTGCTAGAATAAGTAACTCTGACATAATACTGCTCACAACTAGCAGCAAAGGCTCCAGACTGGGCAAATAGGTAGGCGGGTTGTTTAGACCTTTGGCACTACCACTGATGCATCTTCGGATCCTCCTGAGCACTGTGGCAGACCATCACTGTGCATCACTGAGAGGCCACATAAGGGACTATGCTGACCCCTGTGTAACTCTGGTGCAGTCCAAGATGTTCACACCATGGCTTATTTCAATACCCACTGTGGGATCCAACTGTTCATAGACGACTGAAAATGCAGAGCTGGAAGGAGCCTGGAAAGATAGTGTAACCCGCTTCCCTTCCCTGGGAAGTGGGGAGGGTTTTTCTGCACTGGGAACTTTTTTGCTTTTGGCCACAAGAGCTGCTATCAGCAGGATGCAGTGTTTTCTTAAAAAAAGAAATTAAAACACGACTCTTCATTATGGTTCTTGTAGTGATGGGGTAAACTCAGACCAGAACTGTTCCTTGTCCTATTGGTACATATAGATGCAATTCACACGGTTTATGCTAACTGTAAATCATGTGTATTGAAGTGGATTAAAATAAATACTCAGAGTGTGCAGAGGCCCCACAGAATCATGACCTGATAACACTGAATAATTTTCTGGAGTTGATTAAACACAGATTGAACTGCTAGCTGTAGAACATTTGCATTGGCTCTTTTCTCTTTAAAAGCACTAACCTTGAAAAAAGCTGCCCACATCCTAGATTTCATACCCAGGAATTTTGCCTTTGATTTCACTGGAATTAGTACATAAGGAAAAGGGAAGGTGCAACTGAAGTCTTTGTATGATCCCACCCATATTGTTAAGATCAGGCTTGAGTTCTCCCCACCCTGGTAGAGCTGTCAGCTCATTCCTGCGTGTCCTATTCAATGTCCCCCAGACCCACTGGAAACTTTATGGGGAAGACCAAATTTGTGCTAAATGTCAGGTCATCATATTCTTTTGCTTTTTCGTGAAAAGGCAAACAAACCAACAAACAACTTTTAACTCAGAGCAAGCCTGGGCAACCAAAATGATGTTATGCAACCACTGAAGGAGCGGTGATAGCTCTCTAAGCTTCTGCATTGCCTGCGAAGCATCGCTGGGATCTCTGGTGACACCAAGTAGCTGTGGCTTACTGAGCTGGTGGGAGTTTTCATTGTAACAACATTGCCACCTAGTGCTCCAGCCGTACAGTTCAGACACGGCCCGGGTATTTATGTGTTTTAGCAGCCGAAACAAGTACAAAACAAGTACAAAACAAGTTTGTTTGACAGGTTTTTAATGTTTTAGAGGAGTGGATGGGACACAAGAAATGCAGTGGTTGTTTTCGGTGCTCCACCTTGGTCAAAGTAGGTGTAAAGTGCTACCAAGAGGTGAGGCATTGACGTTGTAGCCACCGCACGCATTTAAAAAGAAAAGTGGGATTCATCACATTGAAACGTCTGCTCCAAAGCTAGGAATAAAGCCTAAATGGGTCATCTAGACTCCTGTTGTAAATAGAGATAGGTGGCACCCCCAGGTCATAACACATCCCACCTACATGAGAATGTGTTTATTAATAGACGTTGTGTTTATTATTAAGCATGTGTTTATTAATATGCATAATAATAAAATAGCAATAAGCATCCCCTCTGTGGTTTTATTCTCTCTGCTCATCATCTAGGGAGCCATAGGGACTCAGACTGGATGCCTAACTCACAGGTGGATAATTTGGGGTGAGGTGAGTCTGGGTGTAACTCAATGGCAATGCTAGGAAAAGAACCAGGATCTTTATAGCCCCTTATTTCAGCCACACTACCATCTCTCCTGTACAGCTAACTTTTAGTGAGAGTGAAGGAACATGCCACTTCTGAAATAATTCAAAGCTTGCTTGCTTGCTTTTGCAATGACATGTGAGGTGTAGTTTCACACTACCTTTTGAGGAATTTGGGGTTTTGAACATTTTAAATTTGATCCTAGTGACGATGCTACTACAAAGAGAGAAGGGATACCTGCAGGGTAGAGGTAGAATTTTATTCCCAAAAGACAACAGCATAAGAAGATCTATTCTATACAGTCTTGGGGAGAAGGGTTGAAGTTTTGCTCACTGTAACTGTGTTGATTTGAGTTTTTGCCAAGTGAAAGAGCTGCCTTTTCTGTGTATTTCCAGGTACACTGCAGGAGGGAGATTTCTGGCAGGGAAGGTGTAGAGATGGGATTGAAACAGTCTGGCTGCAGACTGTGTTCTTGCATTGTTCCTACCCAGCATGATTTTGGAAGTCATTTAGGTTACCTGTATGTTTTCATATGAGATCTAATTTCAGGCATCCTCCTGCTAGTTTTTATCTGCACATATGGGCTTAGACTGAAGACATGGTACTTCTGGCTTTAGCCTGTCCTATGAGTCTACCAGAGGCTCTGAGAGTACACAGGTATCTGGTACTAAAGTCTATATCATCACATCTTCTTATTGGCTAATTGGTACTAAGCTGGAGACTACATTTTAGGTACTACATCTACTACAAAATTTAAGCAGAAGATAATCACTTTCCCCTTGTGTACACTTTCTCACTGAACAGTTATATTAATTGCAACAGCAGCATGGATAACTCTCTAGGACTGGCTATCTTTACTGCTACCATTTACCCTAATAAAAATACACATAAAACTCCATGTTACTTGCTTCTCTGGGGTAAGATGTGTCAGTACACTGATAGCAAACACAAGTGTTTAGCGCTTTGGGTTGAAGTCTCCTGTGAAATATGTTCCACTGAAACCTCTAGGCAACTTGCATTTGGATGAATCCGAAAGCCAGCTCTATCTATCAATACAAGTTTTCAGGATTACTCTATTGGCATTGTCCAAGTTACAGGGGAGCTCTTCAGATATGAACTGCCTGGCTCAATAACCCATAGAGGCAAAATTCCTGATATTTGTGATAGTTTACAGTAATATGCTCAGTATCCTACAGCTGTATCTGGAAATGTAAAGGGTTTAGCAAATCAGCAAATTTTCCTTGTGGGCCTTCTTGTTCTTGAACTGGAGAAGTATTCCTCTGTGTCCTGGCTGTCATTACATGCTTGACAGATTTTGGAATGGGATGTAACAAGGTGTCCAAAACCATTGGAGACAAATTTTCCTCCCATGTTAAAATATAGAGTAGTAACTTGGTCTCTTTAGGAAGCATCATGTGCCTTGTAAAACTGGTAAGTGGGTGACTGGGAGCTCCTGCCTCTACCCACGACTTACTAGATACCTGCAAAAGGGGAAACAGCAGCCTCTGCTCCTTTTGATTGTTTTACAAAGTGTTTCCCCTTCTTTTAAAAGTAATAGATGTAATTGCACAGGCACTAATGCACCACAAAATGTGACTTCTTTGAAAACACATCTGGTGCTCTAAAATTTATTGTTATAGACATGATACTCATACAATATTGATTATCTCTGTCATATGTAGATTATCTTTGTCATTATGTCATAATCTCCATATGTGCAAATAATAGATGAACAAAGCTTTGTTTTTGAGGTGATCACTTTAAAATCTGTGTTTAAAGTAAGTATACAGGTCCATTGAACTCATTCTTGCCATCAAACAATACAGAATAGGTCCTGATCTCCTCTTGACCCGTCTTTGACTTTTAGGTCTGAGTATTAAGCAAATGCAGAGAACAGGTGAATATATTCAGGGTGGGACTCATCACTGCTAACTGAAGGGGTCTGAGACAGTCATATTCTCTTTAAATGGGGACAAAAAAGCTCTTGTGGAGCACACATCTTCTGACTTCCTTTAGAAAAGAGAATCCACTTTGGCTATGCTGATCTTTCTGAGGTGGATTTGGATAGAATTGAAAAGGTCTAGCTCAGATTGAGATATCTACAATGCATAAGTGAAGGCAATGTAGCCAGATCAATCTCACTCTGAGTAGGTACTGCTGTAAATGACTTCCTACAATGTAAGGTAAGGATGAATCATAGAATCATAGAATCGTTTAGGTTGGAAAAGACCTTTAAGATCATCCAGTCCAACCATTAACCTACACTACCAAGTCTACTCTAAACCAATCAAGGGTAGACTAGACTAAACCATGTCCCGCAGTGCCACATCTACCCGTTTTTTGAACGCCTCCAGGGATGGTGACTCCACCACCTCTCTGGGCAGCCTCTTCCAATGCTTGACTACCCCTTCTGTAAAGAAATTTTTCCTAATTTCCAATCTAAACCTCCCCTGGCGCAGCTTAAGCCCATTTCCTCTCGTCCTATTGCTAACTACATGGGAGAAGAGACCAACACCCACCTCACTACAACCTCCTTTCAGGTAGTTGTAGAGAGCGATAAGGTCTCCCCTCAGCCTCCTCTTCTCCAGGCTAAACAACCCCAGTTCCCTCAGCCGCTCCTCATAAGGCCTGTGCTCCAGACCCTTCCCCAGCTCCGCTGCCCTTCTCTGAACACGCTCCAGCACCTCAATGTCTTTCTTGTATTGAGGGGCCCAAAACTGGACACAGTATTCCAGGTGTGGCCTCACCAGCACCGAGTACAGGGGAACAGAGTACATGAGCTCATCCAACTAATTTCCCAGCGTCATCCTGTGTCTCAGAAGCATTTTTTTTCTGACTTCTGTGTTGTGACTACAAATTCCTTGACATCAATAGGCTGATTACCCATTAACTTCAGACACCTCAGTCTTGCTGGTGCAAAGATGTTCAGCAGGAACATGCCAGGCACAATTACTTTGACCAATGACAATTGAGTCCTATTTGCACAGGAGCCCTCAAGCAGAGGTGACAGACAAGGATGTTACACCTCTTACTTAGTGGATTGATTAGAGCAAGATTAGGAATTTTTTAAAAGCATCTAATTGCATGAATCCCATGGATTTTTTTGAGTTTGGACACCTTAACACTTCTGTGAATCTCATCAAGTGTTTACGCATGTCTATAGCCACTCAGGTACATGTGGAAATCTGCGTGGTAATTCTGGAGATTCCCTGTGGAAAGAGATCACACCTGAATTAAACTGTTACAGCTAGAGCCAAAAGTGGAAGGACTGGAATACCATGTATATGATAGGTCTTGCCAAACTAAGAAAGGAATTATCAAAATCTTAACCAGTGCAATTAAGTGCTTAATCATTAACACTTGAACTTCAAAATATAAATATATATATAAAATTATATAAATATAAAACTTATACTTTTATAGTAGATTCACAGAGAATGTTTTCATGCAGACACAAACTTTGCAGAAATTCCCTAACTATTAGAAAGTTCAGCTTACATTATACCAAAGGCAGAAGCAAATTCCAAACTGTCAAACCCCTCACTTAAGACAAGCACATCTCGGGACTGTCAGCTGTGACATCTCGTGCAGAAGTATGGTCTCTGGGATACAAGGGTTCTTGAACCAGAGTTGATTTAACTTTGAGAACTTTTAACCAAGGTTAAATTCTATCCAGTTTCTGAAGTCAAACAGAAAAATCTGCTTTTACCTGAAAATCAGTGTCCCTGCTCAATCTATGAAAACTAATCTCAGCTGTTATCCATCAGTTATGGTAGCCAGTATGACTAGTGTACCACATAATATGAGGTGCACTTGTCCACAGGGAAGAGAAGAAAAAGAAATCATTGAAATAAATTTAAAATTGATTTTTTTACTGAAGCTGGTAAACAATAGGGTTCCTCCAAGCTCCCTAATTCCCAAATTAAGAAGCACAACAGACTGTCATTATGCAAACCTGCTTAGATTCAAGTCCAAATGATTTACTGACTAAACTAAGTAAAGCAAATCTTGGCTTTGACTGCAAATAACAGATTTTTCAATTTAATGTTGAAAAAGAAAATCAAAAGTCAGCTTGAGTCAATCAGAAAGAAAGAAGTCCTATGATATTTTTCCTTCCCGATTTTAAATTTTGTGTAAAAAAAAAACTTATTTGGGAGATTAGGACTGGGAAGATGAAATGTTGTACATTGCAATGCCAAGTGATACATTTTGATATTTAAGAACAGAAAAGCACAGTACTGGATCAGACGAGTATCCTGTCTCCAGTAGGAGCCAAAAATTAATGTCTATGGAAAAGCATAAGACAGTATTCCTTCAGAATTCTCTCCCAGCCTGCAATACCTTACAGCTCAGGGATTTCCTGAGCCTGAAATCATTCTTTCTATCTAACTCAATGAACTTCTTCTCTGCAAAGTTATATAGGCAACACTTGAAGTCATCTGAAGTTTTAGCACTTGCAATATCTGATGTCAGTGTCTGGAAACAGGGAATTCCATGGGTTGACTGCATGTTCTATGATGAGAGACTTTCTCTAGGTTGTTTTAAATCTATGACCTGTTGTTTCATTTGATCCACCTCACCATTGCACCAAGACAGTGAACAATCATTTCCCAATGTATCCATTTTTACTTAATTTAAAAAAAAATTCCAGACATTTATAGTTTGCTGAATAAATGTGATTCCTCTTGGTTCTTGCCATGAAATGGGAAGGAGAAAATGCTTGTGTCACAGCCACTCTTCCCTCCAGCTGCTGTCTGTAACCCCACTCTAAAACAAGATACTGAACAGGGCTTTGAAAATGCCTCTAAGAGCTTCCTGGAAGATGACTAAAACTGAGCATCACCTATGCCCCCCCCACTGCTCTTGTGTGTATGGTGGAACCTTTTTGGACAGAGAGCCCTGCTGTGAGGTGAAAATTGGTTTGGCATCACAGCAGACAGAAAGCAGAATTCTGGTCAAGGCTGCTGCTGTTGTTGGATGGGCAAAAGAAGCAATGCTTTTTTAAAAAAAGCACACTCCGACATCATTTTATGGGTAATGATGCCGAAGTTGGGAAATAATGCCTCTAAGACCATAGTCTTCCTGTATATTTCCTCTGGCTTTGCCTGATATCTGTGAGTTGCTTTCACGTCTCACTGTTTTTATTGTGGTTACAATTTGTGTCATATTTCCTGTCTGAACCTAACTAGGAACAGTGATGTTATCTCTGTAACAAGAGCATTTGTAGATGTGTTTCACAGCTCAGATTTGGTAGATGATGACATGCAAACGTGATGGAAATGACTTATTAATAATTTTTTATCTCCCAGCCATTAAAAAACCTGTGCATCAGGTCACACACATGTACACACCCCCTGAGATTGTCTTAAATAAGATCTCTAAATCAACAGTAAATATCGGCATTTTTTTCTTCTTAGTTTCCAAACCCTGAGGTGTACTTGTGGTATTTCCAAGTTTTTCTCTGATATCACAAAGCCTAAAATTTTCACGGATTTCATCAAACAGACTTTCTGTAAACACAAAATCTAGTACAGGTGTAAAAGAGCTTGGGTATCCTAGGCATCAAAATTCAACCAAATTATTGAGTCTTTCTCAATTTAAACATTAATGCATAAATGTCTCCAAATGCGCATACATACTCATATGTGTGCATTTTCAAGTATGTATGAAGGAAATGTTTGGTGTCTCCTCTGAAGGTTAAATTGTCTCACCGATCTGCTGTCAGATGTCAATGAATAGACTAAGACAAGAGGATGAGAAACAAGAGAGGTGGTGGAGTCCCCATCCCTGGAAATGTTCAAAAAACGGGTAGATGTGGCACTTTGGGACATGGTTTAGTCTAGTCTACCCTTGATTGGTTTAGTGTGGACTTGGTAGTGTAGGTTAATGGTTGGACTGGATGATCTTAAAGGTCTTTTCCAACCTAAACGATTCTATGATTCTAAGAGCTGAGCAAGTGCGGTGGAGAAGCTGCTGGGAGTGTCAGTGTTGATCCTGAGCAAGGAAGTCTTCAGAAAGAAATGAGCTTCTTGGTTCACAGAAGATCTCTTCAAGACAGATACAAATTTCTTTTAGAGGATGCTAATTGATGTCTGTTGAACACGCTGGATAAATTGACTGAGATACTAATTCAGGACTTGCAGATTTTAGGAATGCTGAGCAAACTTTTTTTTTGTCCGATTTCTAGCATGTAATGCTTCTGTCTCCTAGGACCTAGAAGGCTCCTGGCCTTTGTGTGGACATAGACTTTAGTGGTGCTACCTTACAACTAACAGCAATAGAGGAGGTACAGAAGCGCAAACTCCGACCTGGCAGTGGATCATCTCTCCGGCAAGCACAGGCAGTAACCAGGTTTCAGAACAACCTAATGACTTAGCCCCAGAGTTGACTAAAACCATCAGCAAGAAACTGTCATGTGAATTTACACAAAGCATATTTCTTGGGTCAGGCATGAAATCAAAATTCCTTTAAGGAAGATGAGACTTTAAACACTTGCTGTCGGGGAAAAAAAAAGTCTCCAAAGGCCTTATCTCATGCATGATACAGTCACAAACATCTGCTTCCGTTTCAGTTTTTCCTTCTGTTAAAAACTAAAGAGAGTGTTTCCAGATCCCTGGAGCAGCTGTCCCTTTTAAGCCAGATACATAGCAATATGACACACACTGTTGGACTGTGGATGGGAAAATGGTGTATTTATCAAAACAGACAATTTTAGCTCTTATTTTTGGACAATTGCTAGGCAAAGCAGTGGAAGTCTGTTACCAGATTTTTCATACAGTATTTTGAATTCTGAGTTAGAAACTGGCAAATATATGTGGCATATTTCAGGAGAGTCTCATCAATAGAAAATGTGAGATGCAAATTCATCTAAGGCCTACATTTAATCCTCATTAAGAGACTCATTGGTGTCCACTTTATCAGGATAATGAGATAGAGAACAAGAGTCTTATGGGAGACCTTAATTAGGAGTTTCGGCAGGTCTGTTAAAATGACAATAACTGATTCAGGGGGTTTGCCATCATTGCGTTTTGTTGCTAATATGCATTTGCAAATATATCTTGTTCCCCTAAACTTTAAAATGCATTTGGGATCTAGTTCAAGTAGCTCTCCTCATTCTATGATTTTTTAAATCCTTCCTCCAAATTCCTACAGACCTCCGCTCCCTCTGCCCAGTCAGACATTAGGAAACAGGCTTTACTTGCAGTGCTTGTAACAAATTATTATGTGTCTGTGGTCAATATGTGAGGCAGTCTGAATCTTACAAATCTGATTAAGGATAATCTTAGGGCAAAAGCAGAGGAGGGAAATTTCCTGTCAGGACACACACCCCCTGTTCTAGCTGGGGCAAATAATTTAATCTCTCTGTGTTTCTTATCCCTGAACATAAAAAGGAAAAGAATATTATTTGCTTGCTTATGTTATTTTTTCTTATGAATATTATCACCTATTTTAAGCTTTCTTAAACAAAACCTGCTTTTTATTGTGTGTATATGGATCACACGATCTCCAGTGCTGATTGTGGATTTTAGCTGCTCCTGCAAGATAAACCTATCTTCATCACATCACATTCCTGTTGGACTGCAGCACATCTCCCTTCTCTGCTTTCTCCACAGCTTAAGTACTGTTTGGCTATAGTACTTGGCTGCTAATTCAGCCAATTAAATGTTATTTCATGGACAGGCAAATTTCCAGAAGCTGAATGACTCTGCAGTGCTCTGACCCTAGAAGCAAAGAAGGATTTTCAATTCATCAGCACAGCCAGCGGCTCAGGAGTGCCCCAGGCCATCGGCGGGTGGGGTCTGGAGCATATACTGGAGAATTACCTGCCTGTACCAGCCTTGTTCTTGCTGCCTTTCTCACAACTTTTACCGGTCACAACGCAGAGACAGGCTTCCAAACTACAGGGACATTTGGTCTGACTATAATAGTAATAAAATAAGTTTAACCTTTTATTATTATGCTAGTAATTCATTTAAATAACAATTTATCACTATACTATAATTTTATTAGTATAAAACAAGTCAGTAACTTTTCCCTGATCCAAGACAAGAGAGTTCACTTCTACATAGATCAGCTTTCTCGTTCACAACGAAAGACTTCACATGAATTTCCTCATAGGCATGATCCCTATGTGCAAATCACCACAGGCTATGTAGTTGTTGCTGGTTGGCCTGGGCCAAAACTGAGCTGTAAATCCAGGAACCATTCTAGCAATTAACAGTACTGTTTACCACACAGTGGGGTTTGAACCAGGGCCTGGCCGTGTTTTAGTAGCACAGCTGCAGCCAAAGAGACCCAAATAGAGACACTTCCTTTATGGCAGAATGTATTTCCCTAATACCAACACAGAGAGATGTGCAAAACTCCAAAACATTTTACTTGCAGAGACTTCGCTGTCTCTGGGTTGTTCAAGACCGACAGGGCTGGCACACCTAGAAGGGAAGAAAGTGACCCCCAGGAGTGCCTTGATGGGCAGCATTGACTTGCCTGAGTGTCCTGGTTTCGGCTGGGATAGAGTTAATTTTCTTCCTAGTAGCAGGCACAGTGCTGTGGTTTGGATTTAGTATGAGAAGAATGTTGATAACACACTGATGGTTTAGTTGTTGCTAAGTAGTGCTTACACTAGTCAAGGACTTTTCAGCTTCCCATGCTCTGCCAGGCACACAAGAAACTGGGAGGGGGCACAGCCAGGATAGTTGATCCCAACTGCCCAAAGGGCTATTCCATACCGTATGTCATCATGCTCAGTATAGAAACTGGGGGGGATTGGCTGTGGGGCAGTGATCGCTGCTTGGGAACTGGCTAGGTATCGGTCAGCGGGTGGTGAGCAATTGCATTGTGCATCACTTGCTTTGTATATTGTTATTATTATTATCATTATTATATTGTTGTTGTTATTATTATTACTATTTTACTTCAATTATTAAACTGTTGTTATCTCAACCCAGGAGTGTTTCTCACTCTTACTCCTCCGATTCTCTCCCCCATCCCGTCGGGGTAGGGGGAGTGAGCAAGTGGCTGCGTGGTGCTGTGTTGCTGGCTGGGGCTAAACCACAACACTGAGAAAACACAGCTTTCCTATTCCATTTAAAACAAAAGACAAGAGCAATCTTAGTAGAGGCTCATTTTTCAATGTCACCTGGAGGTTGAAGAACTCCTGCAAGATAGACAAAACCTGGGTTCTGTGCTCCTCTCAACATAGAGAGCAGGTTAAACCAACAGCTCTTCCAGCCACAGGCTAGGATGGGACCATCTACCTCCAGCTCCTGTCAAGGCTAGACCTCTGTGTAGAAAAGTTGCCACCCAATGACTCAGTTGTCCATAATGGAAATCTAGAAAAAAATTCAAGCAATGAACTCCAGGTTCACAGCGATATGTATCCCAGAGCTGAAGAAAAGTGATTATGTAGGACACATTATTTTTGTTGGCTTTTCAGAGTAGTTGGCTAAAATAATTCAGCTCAAAAAATCCTTTTGTAAGGTACATAACTTGTCTTGCTCTCTGGACAGCTGTCATGGACTCTCAGTTCTGGCTGGGCAATAGCTAAAGCACTGCTGGGAATAGCTGAGTTTAGGTTCCTTTCTGGCTGTGAGATGTAGTGTTTAAGGCAGCAGTCCTAAATGTATAAATTTGCATAGCAGTCCCTTGGATGAGGATGGTGCATAAGGCCTCTGGAGGGACATCCTAACTGTTTTTTCTTGAAATAGAAAAGTTTGAGATACCAAACAAAGACAACAAGGTTGTCCCACTTTTCTGGCAAGGCTCCAATTTGATAATTACTATTTCACCTATCAATATTCCCTGTGCAATTTTAATTGCAAAAGATTACGTGTGTCCCCCTTGAATTCATGGGGTGTTGCTCAGCCGTGTTACATATTTGCCACACTGCCTCCCAAAACACAGTGAATTTTGTCAACCCTAGCAGAACAGAGGAATACGTACTGAGATTCTTTACCTCTGTAAATCCATACGCAAGAGAAACACTATGTCCCCATTGTCCTGGTTTCAGCCAGGATAGAGTTCATTTTCTTCCCAGTAGCGGGCATAGTGTTGTGTTTTGGATTTAGGATGAGAAGAATGTTGATATCACACTGATGGTTTAGTTGTTGCTAGGTACTGCTTAGGCTAGTCAAGGACTTTTCCTCTTCTCATGCTCTGCCAGGTGCACAAGAAGCTGGGAGGGGGCACAGCCAGAATAGTTGATCCAAACTGCCCAAAGGGCTATTCCATACCATACAGCATCATGGGCAGTATAGAAACTGGGGGGAGTTGGCCAGGGGGCAGCGATCGCTGCTCGGGGATGGGCTGGGCATCAGTCAGTGGGTGGTGAGCAATTGCATTGTGCATCATTTGCTTTGTATATTATTATTATTATTACTATTATTATTATTTTTATTTTCCTTTCTTCTTCTGTCCTATTAAACTGTCTTCATCTCAACCCATGAATTTTACTTTTTTTTCCCCCGATTCTCTCTCCCACCCCAGTGGGGAGGAGGAGAGTGAGCGAACGGCTGTGTGGTGTTTAGCTGCCTGCTGGGTTAAACCACAACACCCATATGCCACCTTCAGAAAAGACCTTTGGTGCAGAGATGATCTGAGATCACAGGAAGGTCTTGTCTCCTCTAGACATCTATATCAGCTTAATCATGTCAAGTGGAGATGTAATTTTTATAGCAACACCCTATTGTTATGATCCTTAATATAGGTCTTGGTAAAATTCCATAAAAGATAATATATAATTGTATAGGTTATTTTTCTTCTTGTTCATCACCCTGAATAAAACAAAAAATGTTTTTTTCTAACGTTGATTTGCCTAACTTTTAATTCCAGGCAGTATATCATAAGCTTTTCTCTATGGGACAGAAAAGTCTTATGATTCCTGATATTCCGTGCATGTGAAGTATAAACTCAGGGTTGTCACTGTTTAGTCTTGAAGATTGTCGTGGTTTAGCCCCAGCCAGCAGCTCAGCACCACGCAGCCGCTCGCTCACTCCCCCTACCCCGATGGGATGGGGGAGAGAATTGGAGGAGTAAGAGTGAGAAACACTCCTGCATTGAGATAGGAACAGTTTAATAATTGAAATAAAATAACATGAAATAGTAGTAATAATAAAATAGTAGTAATAATAACAATATAATAATAATAATAATAATAATAATAATAATAATAATAATAATATACAAAGCAAGTGATGCCCAATGCAATTGCTCAACACCCACCGACCGATACCCAGCCCGTCCCCGAGCAGCGATCGCTGGCCCCCCTGCCAACCCCCCCAGTTTCTATACTGAGCATGATGCCATATGGTATGGAATAGCCCTTTGGGCAGTTTGGATCAACTATCCTGGCTGTCCCTCCCCGCCCCCAGTTTCTTGTGCACCTGGCAGGTCATGAGAAGCTGAAAAGTCCTTGACTAGTGTCAGCACTACTTAACAACATCTAAACCATCAGTGTGTTATCAGCGTTATTCTCATGCTAAATCCAAACCACAGCACTGTGCCTGCTACTAGGAAGAAAATTAACTCTATCCCAGCCAAAACCAGAACAGAGATGTAGCAAAAGAGATGGAACTCCTTAAGTTTTCCAGCGTAAGATTTTCAGTGCTGACAGTAGCTTTCTACATGTTCTTCAGTTTTCGGACATCCTTTTTTAATGTCTAGAGATCTGAACTCAATAAAGTATTGATTTCTTCAGTGATGTGCTTGGAGATAAAATCACTGCTATGCATTACTAACCCCATGTTACACACATAAGAACATTATTCATTCTTATCCCTTCTAAATTTTTTTGCTTGCAGATGATGAACCCAGTCTTCAAACAGAGCCTTTATGTTTAGAGGTGTGACTTTACAGTTGCTCATTTTAAACATGTTGTCACTGAACAGACAGGTTTGGCTAAATATTCCAAGTCACAATATGTGACAGTGGCCAAGGTTTTTTACCTCTGAACAATGTTCTTTTTGATGTATCTTTGCTTCCGACCCAGGAACTTGCTGGAACAGTGACTTTGTTTGTTTACAGAATTGAGGATTTATTGGCCTATTTGGTACTTCTGGACATGCAGCAGGTAGTTAGTCAAGTGTAACAGCTCCTGAATCCCAGCTGTGCCTGCTAAGCACATAGAAACTGGAGAACACTGGATCTGCTGCAGACGTTTATCCCAAAAATCCCTTATCAGAAATCCCTGCGCTACACTACTGCTCTGAAAACTCTGTTCGTAGCAGAAGAGTTTTTTCAGAGCAAACTAGTTTTCCTCTGCAATATAAGCCACCCCTTGACATAAGCAGTTTCTCTCTGTCTTTAAACATCCCCATTAGAGGAATGGTATTGATAAGGTTATGAAAAATCAAGCATGGAATCACCCAGACATTTCAGATTTCCTGGAGGGTTTCCTGCAACGCTCTGCTTGCCTGTACCACATTTGACTCCATGGTACCTGAACATCAAGCTGAGTCAGAGGGACTGGAGTGGCTGATATTTTTTATCTCTGAGAAAATATACTGCAGATTATTTCAGAATTGCCTCAGGGTCTTATTCTTGAGGTTTTAGTGTGCAACGGTTACAAGGGGAAAACAGTATTAACTAGAAACCAAACAGAAAATAACTAAACTGGGTCATTCCACAGCCAGTTATTATAAGGGCTTTCTAACCTCTCAAAGGCTTTCCTATTTCTGTCCAGACACTGGTTTTACAAAGTGCCCCTTTGGAGAGACAACTTGCATCTTCATTTTCCAGTCCTGTCTTCCACACTTGTGTGAAAACCTTCGCAGTCATTAGTCACCAGCTTGCAGCAAAATAAGCAGAACCCCTGAACCTGTCTCATACCAGAGTACCATTACGAAAAACAATTTATCATTTAACTCAACGTTGTTCGTATGTGAAATTTATCTCTTCTAATGAGATGTCATTGTCTATGGGTATTTTTTTCCCCTATTTCATTATTATGGCTCCCTTTAGGCAGGTTTCCCTTGAGTTTTAATTATGAAAACAACACCTGTTTTCAGTGCCACTGTTGGAGTTTTCATCCACTCCAGAGAAAGCATTTGCTTCTCTGTTATCTTGAGTGTCTTCCACTCTCTGAATTGATTTCCCAGAAAATGCTGTATTGATTTTATCTTGACATTTCAGTGAGTGCCTCATCTTCCTCATTCTTCCTTCTTCTGAATTTTAGAAAGCTGCACTCACCCTTGTCCTCTCCAGTCTTCCAATTAGGGAATACTTGTGATTCTCCTTTTCTGTTTTAAACCCCTGTGTGATCAGACTTTTTGCTGCCGTGCCCTGTGCTTTTTGAACCTGGTCTCCAGGCCACTGGGGAAATGCAAAGATTTTTTTTCTTGGTCTTTAGTCAAACCTTAAGACCTGCTGCAATATTTCTACACAAAGATTTTTGTGCTTTTAAACTCCACTTTAAGAGATGTTTTCATCTGTCACGTTTGTGTTGGTTTGGATTGAAGAGCCTGGTGTTTTGTCATGCTCAGTACATCCATCATATCATCTAATATTAAATTATGCTTGCATTGGCTTCAAGACCATGGGCAAAATGTTTCTCCTAAAGTATTCTGGTTATAATTGGAGTCTGTGTTATTGTTATGCTAGTGTTTTATTGCACTAGAAATAATAAATAGTGGTGAATAATAAAGTAGTTCTTACCTTCAGTATCTTCTGCCTTTATCTCATATACAATTTTTCATCACTGCTGTGGGGAAAATAGGGCATCAAAAAGCCCAAAAGAATAATTTTCACTATATAATAATAAAGCAGCAGTTCACATCTAGCAACTTATATTGAAAGAACGAAGAAAGGTAGGCTTAAAACACTGCCAGGCTTATAATATTACTTGTTTAGGGAGCTGGACAGAATTGAGTATTAGAAATTTCTGGATTCTCCTTAAAGAATGTGATTTATCATGCAAACCACTGTGTCAGAGCTGAGCAATATCCTGGCCTACAGTCTTGGATAAAGCCAAAGAACTGAGTAAGATCTAAATCCTAAAGCGCAGCCATGTGTGAAGGGGGTTTGGGATCCATTTTGTCCAACACAAACCACCTAAAATATGTGTGACTACTTTAAACTAGATTCTGCTTCCTCCAATAGCTTATAAATATAAATAAATGAAGTGTCAAGGCACTTGGTCTTAGGAAAGGATGGCTGATCCCCAGAGCAGCTCTCTCAACCTGACATCAGAAGAATCAAGCTTAGACTAAATGCTTAATTCTTAGGTAGGCAAAGGCGGATTAGGTGTTTTCCACCTTAAATGTCCCTGAATCTTTCTAACAGGAGTAATTTCAGGTTTCATAGTCACGTTCCAAATCTGATCACTACAGCCTGGCACATTAAAATCATCACTGAAGTTTTAATGGAATATACTTTATCACCTCTTCTTCCATCCCTCATGTAATGATTGTGTTAACAGTTAATTCCTTGTCCTCCCATCCTCAGAAACCCAACTGTAACAAAACAAATAGCTCAAGAAACAATGTGTGCAATGTTTATTTTGTCTAGTCTTTTAGGGTGTTTCCAGATAAAAAAGTTTAAAAACATGCCATGACTGTTTATTTCTTTCTTCTCTAGTAGTGGAGAGTCAAATCAACTCAATTTTCACTGTGGATTTTCTGGATCAGTGTTACCTCACTCTTAGATAGATTGAAATAAAATCCATAAGCATTGTTTGCAAATAAAGAAGTGATTGAATGAATCCACATTTGAGATTTTAAATAAGTACATAAAAAAACAAACAAACAAACAAACATTGGAAGAACATTATAGTAAAACTTTACATTAACCTCCCTCCTTCCCTCTTTCCCACCTTCTCATCTTCCTTCCAGGCCTTGCTTCTCTTGAAATCCATATAATCTTCTGTGAGGACAGATCTTTAATTCTGGAGTATATTTGCAGAAATCTCCCTTTGAATGTATGTGTGTGCATATTTGTGTCTATTTTTATATATATCTATCTCATGATTTGTGGGACAAGCTAAAAATATATTTTGTTTTAATTAGATCTCCATGTCATTAAAATATTCTGCCCATAAAAATGATGGTTTCATTATTTTTCATTTTGTTATGAGTATTTTTAAGACCTCAAGGAATAAAGGTGAGCTTAAATAACAGGAATTTTCATGAAGACCTATTAGACCAAATTCACAGATAATATTTTGAAATAAGTAAATATGGGCATAAATCTAATGGGGAAAAGTATATATAAATGGTCTGGAAGATACAGGATTAACAGACTTTTCAGTTTATTTGGAAATACTTTGTCCTAAGTTCTACTTGACATCCCAATGGCAGATGGTAATTTCAGTTTAGAGATGGTCATGAACAGCATCTTTGTATCTTTGCTACTACTTGGAAGAAACACAGCTAGCTCCTGTCAAAGGTTATGAATATAAATTTAAGCCTGCATTCTGATTCTTCTCATGGAGGATTCCCCCAATGTTTTAAGTTCAGGTCAGCAAAATTAACATGAGATTTTCCTTCAGCCATACAGGACTTCCTGAGCACTACATCACAATTCCTATACTAATGCTTTTTCAGAATTATATTCATTTTTCAAGTCCCATCACAAATCAGCATGTTTCACCTTCAAGTAGTTTAGCTGGCAAAATTTATTTGGTACCACAGTTTTTATGCATTTTGTTGTATTTAGCCTTCAGTCCTTGCCAGTAATGATACTTTTGGGCTAAATCTATGGTATACTAGGATTATCACTAATGTGGATGTGGCTGAGCATTACTACTGAAAAAAAGCCGGAGAAGAAGGGGTTTCAGGATAAAAGAGAAGTCTTAATTACAGTACAAAATTTCAGATACAGTGGGAAGGTAATGAAGATTCTTAAAGGCCATCTATAGTGGTAGATGTAATAGATTATGCAGGAGAGGAGTTTGTGCAGCTGGATGATAAAAAAAGAGATGAAGGATGTTGCAGTGGAGACTTGACTTTTGGGAAGATCTACAAGCTGTGGCATTAGAAGTCCAATTTTTTTCCCCAGGAGGTTCACAACATGTCCTGCAGCCCATGGTTCAGGTTTTTCCTAGACTATGAAAAAAGGGGACGTAGTGAAGAATTAAGTGAAACAAGGCAAGACTGGAAGAAGACTTCTTAGTCTTCTAACAGTTTTGCAAGCTCTGAGCAGTTCACTATAGAATAAATGCACTATTAATATGAACAGTCTATTTTGTTCCAGTGGAAAACCCACAGACTGCTATTTAAATGAACTAGTATAACCTGGCCTTTAATGTGTTATGAATTTGCTTTATGCTTTTGTCCTTTTTTTTTTATCTGAAAAAAAAAAATCCTAGTCAGGTTTGAAGAAGATTCCAATGGGTTTTGTTTGGTTTTGTTATATTGCAGCAGGAAAAAGGAGGGAGTAACATTTTCAGTTTTCCATGCTCCCAAGAATTCAGATGACTCACATCCACAAAGTCATATTCCTCGAAGCACTGGTTTATGGGAAACTTTGCTAAAACAACCAACCATTCATCAAGAGATAATTGCCAGCATTGGATAAACTTGCAGAACCCAAAGAAAGCTGAGGGACTTTTTATGTTGGCAAAGACTATTACTCATCGGATGGCAGTTGCAGCTTTGGAACGGCAATTGCTGCTGCGCTTTGTTAAATTTGGTATTCATAAAAAAAAAAAAATTCACAAACAACACAAAAGTGAAACAAAAGCCCTGCTAATGTTTAAATTTTATAGTGAGATACAGCCACAAGGCACTAGCACAGAAGAATATTTCTGATTGGCTACCAGCTGTTGGAGCTGAACAGATGAGCTGGAAAGTAGCAATTTACAAGCTATTTCATATTTAAAACTGTTAGGTCCTGTGCAAAACAATCTTTTCTCTCTGGGAAAAACAACAGAAAAAAAAAAATGAACAAAAAGATCCCCAGAAGAAAAGAAACATCCACTGAGAACAGATTCTCCCAGCACAATGAGAAATTTCAGTTTTCTCTTTATTCTTTCAAACACTTTCTTTCAAATAAATACTTTATTCTTTGAAATGAATCAGTGTCATTTAATTATGTTAAAAATCAGACTTGTTTCTTAGAAGCATTGCTTACTAACTGGCTTCACCTCTGCCATGCTGTAAAGTGTCACAGTTTAACTTACAGCTCACTTTTTAATCATTGCTGTATTGACAGAGCTATTTTAATACAGTCTTCCAGAATTTCTGAATGCAGTTACGTAAATTGTGATTAATTAAGAAAGATTATTGTGCTTAAACTAGAATGGAAATAATAAATGTTTATTTCAGGAAAATGTAAAAGACTTGCGCAAAACCATTGCATTCTATATATAGTCCTTCATTTAACAGCTCTACAAACCTGCAAAAGTTGGTTCTTGTTGAAAACTGCCAGGCTACATACAATGAAATCTGGAGTAGTAATACCAGAGAGCTGTCAGTCAGCCATCCATCCATCTAATTGGCTTCTTACCATCTTTCCATCATGTTTTTTTTATAACCGGTCGCCTCTGGCTAAAATGCAAATCATGAGGAAGAGTCGTCTAGAAAAAGCTGCTGCTTTCTTAATTATCTGTCAGGGTATGGACCAGTGGACCCTGGGCCACAGAGTAGAGTTATGCTAAGCAGCAAGGCATCATGGGAATTGGAGTGACAGCTCATTTTCCTCCTGTGTTTTTTCCGCGTTCGAATGACAATGCAGAAATACGGGTTTTTCCCACACTTTCTCTGAACACCTGGGCCAATGCTCAGGGGAACACAAAGCCAAAACTGTCACATTTCCAGACATGGTCTTATTGCTGTCACTGTGACAGGATTGTTGACAAATGCCAGCAGTCATCTCAGCATCTTGGGAAATGTCTGCCGTGGTTGTGTCAACAGCCTGACAGAAATTGTTAATGTTTAAACTTCTTCCACTGACAGAATCCTGTCTTGCTGACAGTATTTGTCATATGAAACTCAATCTTTGTCAAACTTGCTTAAAAATTAACACTTCCTCCATTTCTTTTGCAGCTAACTGCCTGTGTGCTTTTTTTTTCCCCCTTAAGTAATAAGATTTCAACAAGGTAATATTCCACAGTCCACAACGAGTCCAAGAGCACAAACACATTATGAACTTATGGCCAGCTTGTCCTTTTGACCTCTGCTACAATGATAATTATGCTTTTATTCCTTGCCCATTTTTTTTGCCTTAGGAATCAAAGTTCTGAATTATTCAAGAGCCATAAAAATCCTATTTCTCAGTGTACAATGTGGAAAATCAATTAAACAGAGTTAGCTTAGCACTTATATAAAAATCAAGTTCCAAGTTTGTAGACATACATTAACTGAGTCCTCCTCCAACTTTGGTTTTGAAGGTCAGTCCAGCTGGATAGAGAAACAGGGTCAGTAAATCTTACCTGGAAACCTTATTCCTGCTCTACATCTGAAAAGTCCTAGGATGAGTATTGGTTTGTACAAATGAAAAGGCAAGCCACATAAGCAAGGTTGTATATCTTCCAAAAAATGGCATGGGAATATCACGGATCATTTAAATTTATCTGAGTGAACATGGTTGCACCCAAGAATACCTGAACTAATGATGAATATCTCATTGGGTGTTAAGAACGAAGTACTAGCGTGGAAGACTTCTGCATATTTTTATGCTTAAGTAGGAAAACTCGAAGGACAAATGTGCAACCAGAGGTGTGGAGACCTTCAGAACAGTGCAAGACATGATCTTGGAACTCTATTAGAAAGAGTTTTACCTGTGAATCCCTCCTGATACCAAACCCACGTCCTCTGGTGGCATTATACAATCAATAGTTATTAGGATGTCTCTAAGTCAGTGAAAAAAATCAAACATTGGCTGTTCATGGTGATTGAAGATTTAGCAAGAGTGATGTCCTGGATATATTTTAAAGCTGGGTATTTATATCTTCTCCCACCTATTGCCTTCAGGGTAAATATTTAGTGGGTGCTTCTCTGACCTTTGGGAAAGCAAGTCCATTCTATTAGTAATCCTTGCCTGATGTTGTGTCCCAAATATTTTCTGATCAATTTATTATTCTTCATTTAACCTCCTAACCTGTTTTCTGTGTGTTGTTAAGGGTCTGTCATTTTCTGGCCACTGAAAAGGACAGAAGCAACCCCTAGGCAGGCAAAGAGTAACTCCTATGTAGCATTGATATAAAGAAGCAAAATAAACCAAGACACTGAACGTGGGCCAGAGAGCTAAGGTTGCCTTCGTCTTCACTTCTGTACTGGCTCTGCTTTTCAGTGTGATTTTTTCCAGTTACATAGGGCAAACTATTAAAACTTGGGTCCCTAAAATTAGTTATGAAGGACCATACGTAAGCGACTAAGTATGTGACCTATTTCTAGAAGATAAGACCATCTGACTCTTCCGTTGTAGACAATAATGGCTAAAGGTGCTCAGCATGTCTGTGAAATAGGGCATTTTTTTAAGCACTAGGTTCTTAAAAAACTTATGGCACTGGCTTACAGGTTGAGTTTGGACTTGGTATTGTCGCACCTTACACCTGCTGCTGGGTGGATACCCTCAGTTTGGTTTCCTATACAAGGTATGAGAACAGCTAGGTACTTAAGTACGAAACATGTAGAAGTCAGCAGCCTGAGCAATGGACTGCCTATGACAGTAAGAAATGTGGGAGAGAGGAAGAATGAATCTGTGGTCACAGTCCTTAATTATATGAACACTTATATACTTCGTGCCATACAGACCTGTTACAGCTTCCTACTGGATTGAGTCTGGCTGACAATAGAGGTCAGGGAGTGCATTTGCTGTGAAATGCTGCAATTTTAGATGTTGAACATTCCAGCATCATGATTTGAGTAGTTTTTGCTCACTGAAAGAAAAGGAGGTGTTCCTGGAGAACAATCAAGTTGCCAAGGAAAAGTGGACTCCTCTTCCATTAGGAAGCAGCTGAGAAAACTTTCTCCATAGTCCAGTTAAGGATTTAGCAACTCCTACTTAAGCTTAAAAAATTATTTAAGACCAGGGCATTATCTTGTGTATATCTTCACTTTCCCATTTACCAAACTGAGATAATTATATTCAGCTACTCTGAAGTATGTAAGAAATTGAGAATTACAACATAATAGAATGGCCTAGTATTGTTATTTCTTGTTTTGAAGTGATTTTGAAGTTTACTACCAAAATGTCATAATGATGTAGATTTGCTCTCTTTTACATCCTGGACAGTGAAATCAGTCTGAATGTGTTTGAAATTTTGAATTTTATAAACTTTCTAGCAGAAATTTAAGATATTGAATACATGACCATGGTCTGCTTCCAAGAATGAAATTCAAACACTGTTAAATTAGGACATATAAAATATTGCCAGAGGAATACAGTCTTTCCTGAATTTTGCATTGTTTAATCTCACAAAGGTTTGCTTATGCTACTATATTTGAAGCTGATTATCAAGCAGAATCAATTATCTTTTTCCAGTGTACAAGAATAATGTCAGATGAATGTAGCAGATGGTAAAATTTGTTATTGTTGATGTGTTCTGTAATTCTAAGAAAGTTTCAGTTCAGAGATTTGAAAATTCTTTACAAGGCAATGTCACCTTTATTTTACAGGTAAAGAAACTCAACAGACCAACCAGAGCTACAAGGGTAGTGCGTAGACCACTTGTACTGATGTGTAGACATAATTATGTGACCTGGTCAGAGCCATAAGGCGAACTGATTGCAGACCCAAGTTCAAAATCTCATGTGCCCAGAATCTTACCCTTTGCATAATGGAAACAATCCCATATGTGTCTGTCAAAAAGCATGCTAGAGGGTTTGAAACAAATCCATCCTGCCATTCCTGAGTTAGCTCTGGGTGAAAGTTATGTGTATGTCTATAAAACAAAATTCTGGTGATAAATTTGTTTGGTTTTTTAAGTTATCTCTGTCAAAAAGAAAAGTTTGAAGGTTTAAACTTGATTTCCAATTATTCACTTATGAAATATTAAATATGACTGGAATAAGAAAGGGTTTTGACTGAAAAAAAGTGCTCAGCAATTCCATACCAGGCACAAGCAATGAAAAAAACTTGCGCTACGCAGATGGCATCCTATCAGATGTAAGATGCAAAATTCAGCCTTGCAATGAAAGATTTTGGATCCACACAGGGTTTATCTGGAGGCTGATTGGAAGTCAGCAGTCTGATAGATCGGTATTGAAAACTTAAACTGGCTCTTTGTGTTCCCTGGCCAGCCTTGCAGCAACCTATTCTTCCCCAAACCATGGCATGTCTGTGCACAGCTTCTCTGAGTGATCACCCGCATTGAGTGAAACTGAAAATCCTTCATTCTCCTTGACACGACAAAGATGATGTAAAGAAGAGGACAGAGTCGAAAAGCCTATGAGAGCAGAGCAGAGCATAGACTATGCAGCCTGAGTCCTGGGCTAAATAATTATCTCCGGGTATTGTATTATTTGCATAATTAAAAAGTTTGGCTGAATTTCCGACACACTGTCTCCTACACCAGGGAGGTGGTGGGGCCAAGTTAATCAGCAGGAGGAAAGTGAAGGTTAATGAATTGTTATTCAGATGGTGCAGGCCCTGTGAGATTTGTGGATAATTGATACCATTTGGGAGCTAAGGCAGAGTGGAAGACGAGAGAGGAGCTGCCGCAGCAGCTAGACTGGAAAAGAGCAAGCAAATGATAACTTAGCAATTATCATTTTGATGGGTTTGTTTGTCTTTTTTTTTTTTTAACTTCTTTCTCTGTCTCGCTTTCTCTTTTTTTTTTTCTTTTCTGTTCCCCCATGAGTTGAGTAGAATTAAGATGGATGCAAAAGAATTATTTAAAAAATTAAATATCTGGCAAAGGCAATGGCCTTTGAAATCTCATCTGTGAAACTGTCATATGGAGGGTGGAAAAGATATTTTAGTGCAAGCTGGAACTGTGGTAGCAGCTTCAGGTTGCAGAGGTTCCTTTGACTTCAGCATGGTTTTTTTCCAGCAGGTGAAATTCCCCTTTTGCAGAAGTCCAGGGTGAGCCTTGTACACTATTAGACTGCTATGACTTATTACTCATGCTGTGAAAATGTCTACAGGACATGAACTGAAGCTCCACTGTATTCATCATTGTCCAAAAAGCTCATATCCCAAGGATCCTACCGTTTTAATCAATAAATCGGCATAAGAAGAAACCCATGACTTGTAGTACCTAAAGCTACAAACAGGTGAGTAAAAGAAGCCACATCTCCTGAACTGCACCATTGTATATCACAAACCTTAAACCATCCTTCTGAACCACATTGCAGGCGTTTACCAGCTGCCTGCATTTGACATCCTAAGATATGAGAAACACCACTAAAAGATTTCTGTCCATGCACAGCTTTCAGATGACTGTGATTAACCATTGGCAAGATGGAAGACTTGTCCATCTTGGACAGGTCTCCTGTCCAAGAAAATTATTTATAATTTAATTCAGAGAAAATTGTTTCTAATTTATTTATAGAAAAAAATACTTACAGTTTAATTCAGGTAATTTTCTATTACTGGAATTTTTTAGGGACCCAAAACAGACCTCAGGAAGCTCCTTGACACTGGTTGGCTACAAACATTGGTTGGAGACATTTCACAAACACATTTCAAATGCTTACTTTTGGCCCACGGTCAAAAACATATCAACTAACATGTTGATTTTTTATCAGTCTAGAGACAGAACAAAAAGTATTTCAGCAACAGTGCTGTTCTTGGATAAAACTGGAAATTTTAATGTATGGGACACTGATGTTTCAAAAAATCATTGCTGTGGATCCCGGATTACCTGAATGGGATCCTGTGTATTCTCTGCTGCTCCCTCACCAAAATCAAAAGGGTTGGGGTGGAATATTTGGCTTTCAATGAACGAACATTTTGTGAAGAAAACTGAGGTCTGTGCTGCAGGCAGAAAGTTGGAGAGGAAAGGGTGCTCAAAGCAGGGTAGGGAAAAATTGCTTTTGTTTGTTGCCTCTGGAGCCTGAAGCTTAATGGTGAAAATGATTTGGTGAAAATAATCTAAAAATTATTTTTCTCTACCTCTAAGACACCTAAATGCTGTTGTGATAGAAGCACGAGAGCTGTAGATACAAACAGATTAGTACTATGTTTAAGATGGAGTCCAAAAAGTTTTAATAAGATGCCCAATGTAATAAGGAGCTTATGCAATGGCTTCAAGATATGGAACTAGGCAAAAGATGGGCAAAGCACTTCAGAAAACTCTGAGATTTAGTCTGATTTTAGGAAAAGCTAATGTTAATCTATATATTATGCCTAACATATTAGTAAAGCCTAGTCTACACATCACCTAAGAGGAAGAATAGTCCAGTACAACTGCATCTTACTGGGAGGGAAGTGATACTTTCATTATGGTATCATTAATTATTGTCTTCCTGGAAAATCTGTATTTCACTACCAGAGAAAGTTTTCCACACCCCCTAAGCATTTTGGTGCTCATTCTAGGTTCTGCAGCAAACCCACATGACTTTGGCCCAAATGCATAAGATCCAGGTGGTATTTATTTGGACTTAGTTAGTATTTCCCATCCCTCCCACTGGTGCTAGTCTAGAAAAACTCCATTTTCCTGTTATGTCCCACTGAACTGATCTCTTCCTTTCTACCTTGCCTGGCTCTCTTTGAACTTTTTTTTTTTCTTTTCTTTTCTTTTTTTTTACCTTCTTTCTTTTTTTCATATTACAAGTTCCTGCACCTTTGAGACCTTAGCAACTTCACGAAAGTTTTATTTATTTATCGAATAAAAAATTCAGTGGGAAAAGAACATACACTCTCACATACCTGTATGGTGGGAAGGGGAGGGGGTGCAGAATCTAGGGCACAGCTTGCCATGATGAAAAAGATGACAGGTGCCCCCCACTGCAAGCGTGGGACTGAGAGACCGTGGATTGAATTTAAGGAGGATACTAGTGACTTCAGGGAGAACTCTTCTACCTGCAATATTTCCCTGTAGTTAAAATATACAGCACACTGCTGAAGCTAGTTATAGACAGGCAAGTGTGAAAATTAATCTAAGAGGCAGTTACACAGATTTTGGGTGAAGGTCTGAATAATGAAAATAGCACTGCCAGGGACATATTTTTGGCTGGTTCCAGTGCTGAAATACACTGTAATGTTGGCTGATCTCAATTTAATACAATTCCGCAAGCAGGTGTCCTTGATGGTGCTTCAAGACTTCTTGCAAATAACTCCTTATGTTGCCACTTTTAAAATATGTGGGCAGTATTGTTGGACACAACTCACAAACACAAAATAAATGAAAAAAAAAAAAAGACATGGCATTTTGTGTTGAGGAGTGAAACATATAAAGCAACTGGGTTATGCTCTAACAATAAGCATGGTGGAAAATATAGCTCTGCAAATTTGTCAGGGGGACTGAAATAAGAGTTAAATTAAAACTTCCTAGACTGATGAACATACTCTGGGTCACGTGCATGGCAGCAGTGGTCAGAGTGAAAGACTGGATGTAGAGAGAGGGAGTTGATGACTCTTTGATATCTCCCTGCAGTCCATCATATATAAAGTATTGCTACTTTCCCTCTATGTCTTGTGTTCCCGTTTTTTCTGTCAGTCTTTTGGTGCCTTTGACCTAGGGACTATCTCCATCTTGATAGCAATTTTGGCCACAGTTTAACTGAACAGAAAAAGGCATATCACATCCCTGTGCTCAGAAGCTGAAACCTGAAAAACATAAATTTAAAGACAAGGAAGCTTTCTGAAACCCAGAGATACATATCCATTAGTAAAAGACTGGAAGAATCATCGTCACTTCAGCTCAGTAAATCCAGCCAAGCTCGAATTTTCACATCAGTATTTAGCCTGCTAAAACTTGTGTGCTCAGTTTAAGCTAATCATCGATATTTCCTCACCTTTAATAAAATGGAGCAGCTGCAGGGGAATATTCTACATTAGACATTAGGTATTATAGTATGATGAATAACTCTCTCAAGATTGCTTTTTTTTTTCCCATTGACTAAAGAAATGGCCTACATATTCAGCTTAACTTTTAGACCTCAAATATTAAGTGCTTTGAATTAGGTAATACATTCCTGTATATCTGGCTTTTAGTCAATTAAAAATATTTAGATTACTCCTACCATTCTACCATCTTCAGTAAAGAATTTATCATTTCTGTTCATTTCTTTATCACTCTCTATTATTGTTTATGATAGAAAATGCCTGGTTTTGAAAAGAAGCAGAATTTAATGTGATTCTAAGCCTTGATTTCTCCCAGAAAGGATACATTGAGTTTCGCTGCAGCAGATGCCATCACTGACCATTGAGCTAGAAACTTTCTACTTTATGGGTCTAGTGCAAAATTTAATCCAATCTGTTTGATTAGCAAAATCCAAGCAGTTGTAAAGCATACTCATCTGTTCTTAGAGTTATTAAAATAGAAAGGATTTTAGTGTCTGGGGGAGTTGAGCTTTTCAGAAGCCACCAGGGATATCTGTCCTTCTGACTACGGGAGGGTAGATAATCTTATACCATGACAATAGTTTCTGTCCCCATTGGTGGAAAAACAGGAGTGGAAGAGATGGAAGTCTTCACAGACTTTTTGCCTAGCCTAATGCTTTACCCCAAAGAATATTTCTTCTGCATCGACAGCTGCACAGTAAAAGCAGCTCCGTCTGTTAAAATATGCAAATGACCAGCACACATCTTTCCTCCCTCTCCTACTGGGCAGGGAATTCTGAATCTAAATTTATGGTGGAAAAAACCAGAGATTCAGAGTGAAGTGAATCTCAAACTGAGGGACTGCAGTGCATTTGGTTGGATATTGATTTCAGCAAAGGAAAAAAAAACCAAACAGGGAAATACATACTGGTTCTAGTAAAGAAATGTTTCAGCTTAGATTGGCAGTGGACAGGACAGAAGGTTAATGAATTAGGGGAAAATTAAAATGTCATAACACTGAAAGATTTTTGAAAGAAAATTTAGTTTAGGTATGGATAAAAGTACAGTGAAAGAGAAAAAAAGTAAACCAGTGAAATGGACTGAGCTGAACAAGAAAATTTAATTTGCTCTAGAGGACAAGCAGTTTTTATTTATTTATTAACTCAAAGAAGAGAACAACATTAACTCCACTTTCCATTTTTTCTGTGTTCATTAGTTTTGCCTTTTGGTCTATTTGGATAGACAAAGATTTAGGCAAGGTAAGGGTACCTGCTCATAACAATTCAAGACACGCAGCGCTGGCCTATCTTTACAGCCACTAAGGATGGTCTCTGACCTCAGCATTTATTCAAACCAAGACTCTATTCAAAGTCTTAGCTATAAATTTTAATATTTTCTGAAAGAAGTGAAGATTAAAGTTCTGTCTTTGAGATGATTCCAGTACAGAAAAGGGGAGGATTTCTTAAGAAAATGGGTTGGGAAGTGTATCGTGGTGTGTGATCACTGAGGAGTTGAAATGTATTTTTAGAGATTGGGATAGCCGAGATGCCAATTTCTTATACTGTATTTTCTAGGTTGTGTTCCCTCTTAATTCAAGTGTCTTATGTTTTCATACAGGACTGGTTCCACTGCTCTCTGAACTTAGCAGGTGAACAAAGGCAAAAGCTAATAATCAGATTTGAGGGTTTTTTGAAGGTTGATATGTGTCTCTTCTTGGAAAAATCCTAAACTTGCTTTGTTGAATTACAGCTATGGGAAAGGCTTGGTCTCTCTCTAATTCAGATTGCTAGGGTACTTGACATTCCAAATTCAGATCTTCATTCAAAGAATAATAAATGAACAAGCTGGAACATGTTATTAATACATCTGACCACTCAGTGTAAAGTTATATGACACTTGGTTTCATGAATAAGCCCCATCCCTGGCAACATCCCAGGCCAGGCTGGCCGGGGCTCTGAGCACCCTGGTCTGGTTGAAGCTGTCCCTGTCACTGCAGGGGGTTGGGCTGGATGATCTCTAAAGGCCCCTTCCAACCCAAAACATTCTATGATTCTATGATAATAAAGAAATTCATTTTCTACTGTTTCATATTGGACCTTTCAGAGCAGCCTCCTAAACATCCACTAAATGAATTTGGCTCTTGACATTACCCTCTTTAGTCATATCTCAGAACCAACTTCCCAGGGTCATCTTTCTTCTGCCAGTCTCTTTCTGCAAAGTTGCCCAAGAAAATCCAAGCTGGTTTTCTTGAAATCTTGTTACTCCCTCCTTATTTTCTGTAATTGTATTTTTCCAGTTTCGTCCTATCCCTCTAAACTTTCCTTCAGTGTGATTTTTAGAGGATTTTTATCTTTGGACCCTAAGTCTAAGTGAGTGAAGGGGGAAATGCCAGAACATTCTGTCTTTGTGTCCATGGTCATTTAGACACGCTAGTTAGCAGGAATAGAGAGAAAGATAATATTTCTACAGAAATATTTGATGCTTTCCTAAAATAGTTATCTAAGACATATATTGCTCCCTGAATATACCACTCCCTGAGAGTGCTTTGTCTCTGCTCCTTAGATGATTGAACACAGTCTAGCTGTTGTCTGTCTTTGGGCCATTGTCTATCCATGTCTCAGTAGAGTTCTGGATCAGAACAAGGGTTTCTGATCCCTATAGTAATAAATAAACTAATGCTAGTGTTTTGTACTTTAGTGGATTTGTATAAATGAAAAGGAATACGAATGAAGATAATCTGACAAAAAAAAATATATTGAGGTTCTTGTTCCAACATACCAGTCTTTTCTTTCTTTTATTTTTCTTCCTAATGAATTCCCTTTCAACCTCAGTCCAGTCATGAAGTACTGGATTTGTGGGCCCGTTTTACAGATGGAACAGCAATGGCACATAATCTATACAGCTGTGCATGCAGTATCTGGCAGAGGTCTGGCTAGTTCTCTACTTGCCAGCAAGCCACATTTTTGGCTGGAAGAACAGGAGTTGTTCCAACTTTAAATAGGCCCTAATCACACCAATACTTCCACATTGTAGTGACTGGTGCCAAAGTCATTCATGTTCATTTCACTCCATAGCAATGACTATGTGATCTAATTTCACTGTCCTTCGAAATTATTATGTGCATAATGCTGATGAAAAAACTTTGCTGACATATAGCTTTTTTCATCAGCAGATCTCAAGGATCTTTGCAAAGGAGGTCAGCGTTTTTATGCCCATTAACAAATGGAGAAACAGACGTAAGCAGGTGAAGCGCATTTACTAAAGTTTTATTTCTTTCTGAAATACAAAAAAATACAAAAAAAATGAGAAAAGAACAGAACCCAATTTCCTAGAATGCATCCATACAAATAAACAAGCCAGCTCCAAGCCATAGACTTGAGTCCCACAGTCTTCCCACCATTTGTTAGCAGGTTCCTCAACACAGCTTTGGCTGGTGCCAACTAGTAATGCCATCTCCCTCCAGTGAAAGGTCCATGGCCTATTTTATTTGCTAGTATAGATTCATCCCTTAATTTAAATCCATGCCTCTCCTTATGTGGATGCCTTATTTCTCTACTTAATCAATGTAATCTTTTGCTTGCTGTGAAATAAGCACTAGAAGTCTACCAGCTCTCTAATTGATAAATATGTTTGACTTCAATAAACATGCTTGTCTTTGTCAATGCTCTCATACCTTTTTTTTTTTTAACCCATATTTTAATCCAGAGTAATGACTTTGAGCATAGGAACACTAAAAGGAAAGAAAATAAAATATAAACCATTGTTCTTGTCCAATGCGGAAAGCAAGAATAAAAGACATCAGATCTGTAAGGTGAGATCCCATAAGAATTCAGCTCACTGTTTTGCTGAGGAAACAAGAAGTGTGTGTGAGTATATCTTCCATGTGGGAGGTAGGCAGCAGGCAGTTTTAGAAATGAAGATGGAATACCTGAAAACAAGAGCTAAATTAACCCCTGAAAAAGCAGTGTCCTCTCACTGACAGTGGCAAAACCAAAACTAGGTACAAGCAACATGAAAGTTATCCCCTGGGATCCATATCTTTTCCCCCACCTTTCCTAATAGCTATATATTTTTAGTCATACTGTTCAGGAATTTTACAACTGAAGTTTTTTTATTTTTTCCCCTCAGCAGAATATTAGAATATGCCAATTTTTCAGAAACAAATCTTTCAGTGTGTGAGAAAGTATCGTTTTCAAGGATTTTTCTACCTCAAGAGCATTCCAAACTGTGAGTTAATTTGCCACTTAAGGATGTGTAAAAAAAACCTGGTTCTGAAACAAAATGTTTTAAAATTATGAAAACAAACATTGTTTTTGACCTGTTCCAAAATAGTATCTATTTTGTTTTATTTTGTCTACCGAAAATGTTTGTTATTTCACTCTCTCATCTTGTACCAGAATTGAAAAAAAAGTGTGAAAATTTAAAATTATCATGGTTTGAAGGCTCTTTTCTGCCAGTTCTGATTTTGAGTCATTCACCTCTGTCTCATTGCCATCAGGGAGAGCATAAATAAACCCCTTAAATATTCAGTACATTCTATATGGACTTAGGATAGTGTAGGCCAATTCCACCTGCTGGGAACAATTCCTCCTGGGTTTCCATGGAGTTGTCATGTAATAGAGTGGGGGCAAAGTCCACTGCTGAAGCTCCGTTCACATCATCATCAAAATATACCCAGAATAAGGGAGACAAGTAATCCTGTCTTGCTTCATCAAGATGTTGGCGTATCTAAAAAGACCAACTGACTGCTTTAAGTTTCTACTTTATTTTCTTCTCCTACAGAACTGCGTGGGATGTAAAATTCATTCTCCACCTCTGAAGGGTGCCCTCCAACTTGTAATTCTTCTATGCCTTGATTTTGTATATATAAAATAGCAAGGCTGATAGTTCCTTGGTTTTACCTAGTATTGCTCTTTTCTATTTTAAGAAAAAGATTATCATGGCAAAAGCTGACCTTTAATAGTTGCTCAGTCTCAAGGACACCAATATAAATACAATCACAGGAGTGTTTAATTATGATAAAGCAAATAATGAAGCCTCATAATGGTAACAGTATGATATTTCAACAGCTTAGCTTTAGGCCAAGATTACCTAGTTGACTGAAGTCACATATTTAAGTCTACAGAAAAAATGACTTTAAGTAACCATATTGAAAATGCACACACCTTTAACCATCACAAAACACGTGTCAATAAGTGGAGGCATTGTCTACTAGCTCCTTCAAAATATCACACAATTTACCAGCAGTTTTCAGGACTGCATGCAAGGCAAAGAGTTTTCCTTGCAACACTTTCATTTTGGTTTAAATCTTAGCTTGGTTTTGAGATATGCTGGCTGTATACAGTAAACTGTAAGCACTGTAAATTGTTTGTTATATTAGCATATAACTTTAAATGTTTGAGGTTAAAGATCCAAATGCCATCAGAAATAAATCCTGACATTATCCCTAGCTTTTTACGCAACTTCAACATTTTACACACTTTCTTCATAATTACAGGAATAAATAAGAGGCGGTTTTAGAGGCTTTAAAAAAAAAGATTACTTCATTTCAATAATACAAAAAGAAATTTCACTATTTTCTACAATGAATATTGATTTCCATAAATCAGGCAGAGATCGGTACCTTAAATTTTATGGCTGGCACCAATTCTTATTCCTCATCAGAAACATCACCGTATATTTTAGTTTACATATGCGTGAAATGTGTGTCTAATGTGGAATCACATCATTACCACTTTCAAAATTATGTCAAGGTTCAGATTTTTAGGAATACAATACACTGTGGGTTTTTTATTATTATTGGTTTGGGTTTAATGTCCATTCTTTGCAATCAATAGGCATTTTGTTGTTGACTTCCTTGAGCGTAGGATCAACCCCTCAAGCAACAGTAGTATCTGGAGTCCTTTCTGAGGTTAACCCAAACCTTCCATTTCAATGGCCTATTAACCACAGGAGAAATAAACAAAAATACAAGTCCATCTCACAGTTCAAAGAACTGCTTAAATAGGGGTGATTTTACAGAATCTCAGTTTCAGCTAAATGCACCATGAGATTAAAAGAAGGCTTTGCCAGAGCAATTGCTTTGCAGGTACTTCATCCGACTGTGACTTTGCGAACTTTGCTGCAGGTTTACACACTCCGTGGCTTTAAGTATTTCTGAAGTACTGTACAGTAATAATTAGCAGCCGGAGGCAAAATAATCATTGCTAGTTTCATTTAATGTTAAAGCCAATACTAATATATTTTCTGTTGGTTGAAATGTCAGACCTTATCTACATTATTCTAAGATCAGATGGAAAAAATGCACTTTTAAACATGGTTCTGACTAATACTCCACCGTTTGTAAATACGTTAATCTGAATGTAAGGTATGCCTTCTAGTGGATAGAGAGGTACATTTGAAACAACCAGCTGGAGCTAATATATCAGCATAACTGATTTATGAGGAAATGCTAATAAATAAATAAATCAGAATTGAAATTAACAAATTGAATCAATGTTGAATTAATTTAGGTAAATATTAATATTTTAGGTCAATGACATTTGTGGGAATTCTTTAGCAGAAAGAGGTTGATAATGATTCTGAGCAAAATTTTTAAAAGATCAAAAAACAAATCAGAGAAGGTGTTTTCATAAGGCCCATGCCATCATGTGAACCACTTAACTTTCCAAAACTTAGGCCCTCTTTTTTGCCTCTAGAGATACTTAAAAAGTTGTTCTTAACTTATGAACTTGAAATCTCATCCATGCGCATTAGAAAAGCTACACAGAGGTGTAAATCTTCCCCTGAGTGTTTTTAATGGTGTGTATGATTTGTTTTTCTCCCCATCACAACACAGGACCCATTTGCCAGTTTCTACTTACCAAGAAAGTTCTCATCTAACTTACGGTAAATGGACAGTGAAGGATGTCAAACAACCGACTCCTGCTTTGTTGTTTTTGTTGTTTGCAGAGCTAGAACAGATCAGATTTTTTTTCTTTAAATTTTGAAAAAACAAAAAGTTGTTCATCTCAGACCTTGTATGCCAAGTTTCAACAAGGAGTGAATTTTTATGGTCAAATTACAAAACCCTGAAAATAGGAGTTTATAATGGAAACACTGATACAACCGTAACTATGGTATTGCAATTGCATCACTATAAGAAAATTGGTTTAGATAATATACCCTTCTGGAATGACTGCAATTCTAAATGATCCTGCATCTCCATAAATCTAAGCTAACTCAGTAATTCAAAATTACTAAGATTTAAGTTTAGTACCAATAAGCAATAAACTTATGGCTATTGCTATAATAACCGCTGGTCTGTGCTCCTTTATTTCACAGCAGGTGGTCTTTGGGCTGGTTTGCAGCCTGAATGAAAATACTTCCAACTAATTCAAAACTAATTCCTGAAGTTGAATGGAGGCACATTTCCAAACTTTCTCACAATTCCCTTCCACCAACAAAGAGCTTGGTTGGTTGGGTTTTTTTTTCCTTTCCCCTTTTCTCTTTAATCGGTGCCTAAGCATATTGTCCCTTTTTACACTGTTTTATACTAATATATTATATGATGACAGCTGACTCACTGTATTTCTGCAAACTGTCAGGGAAAATTCACTGAGGAACACGTAAGTTCCTCTAAACACACTGTGTTTCTTTGCTTCATCTTGCTTCCCTCCACAACCCCTATACACCTAATATTCCAAATGCTAAAATCTCACGCCTGATTCTCCTGTCAGACTTACCAGCCTTATGTGGGCATGACTTTAGTGCCTGATTCAGGCCAGCAGCAAGTGAGAAGAAAACATGGTTAATAAAGTCTAATCCTGCATTTTACCAGAGTCTGAAATCTCCTTGTCTTTGGACTATGACAGAAACAACACCCGACCTGCCTTTCATGTAAGGGCGAGGCATGTCCCCTTCTGCATGGGCTCGATCCTGTTGATGAGGTATCTGAAGGTACTTTGCCTTTGTTGAGGCAGGGGGCCCTAAGTTTGGCGTGCAGTGTAAACCATGACCTGGAGATACTTTATCTTCCACAGAAGATTGTCAAAATGACATGGTCCGCTACCCAGCCTGGATTTACATGTTGTGAGCCATCCATATTCTGCCTATATACATCTTTGGCATTTCTGCTCTAGACTGCTTGTCTTGGCCATATTATGTAGATCTGATTTATAGTGTTTGTTCTCCTGTCCTTGTCTCACATGATGGCCTTACTGTCACCAGTGTCTCCATCACCTTCTTCCAGAGTGACGATAAGAAGACAAGTGCTCTTGGCGGTCTCACCCATCTCTTCCCACCCCTCCTTCTCTGCAGATCTGTCAGAGGCACTATCTGCAGGCTGCATTTTTCTCATGTTCTTACTCTTTCTAGGAACAAGCAACAAACTTTTGATAAACCAGCCCAGCAATTTAATCCTTCAAAAGGAGAAATTAAAAAAAAATAGAAACAAGCTCATGGGATAAGCCAGCATCTGAACTCTGCCAGAATGCTGCCTCTCTGACTGTCTTGAAAGGGGATCCTTAACTAGCTAGAAACCCAACAGGGAGATTAATGTTTTGTTCAGCAGAACAAAAACAAACCTACCAGGTACAAAACAAAGTACCACCTCAAATACACAGTCTTAATGTTAAAGTACTTATAATATTTTTTTCAAATTAAGTGTAGACAGAGGGACAAGTAGATAGAGTTATGTCAAATTCATAGAAACACATCAATCCGCATCGGCTTTTGCTGAGGCTATGTTTTTAATAAGTTGCTGATAATTAGAAAAAAGGAGGGAGTGTGCATTTGGGTTTTTTGTGGTGCAAGATCTTCCTAAAAATCTGCATGTTATCCCTTTTCAAGCTACCACCTACTCATCCTGGGCACCCATTAACTTGTTCTGTGGCGTCTAGAGGCAAAGAACTTCCGCATTTTGAATCCAGTATATAGTATATCACATGTACATAGTCCCTGAGCTACAAACTGCCTAGAGACGAGGAAAGTGTTGTGGAGACAGTTCATTCTGCAGTTGCATGTTTTTCTCTTCTTCCCAAATTATGTGCTGTCAGCAACTGCTGGAGATGGTGTTGAACTAGGCCGATCTTCTGTGAGACTCACCTGTGCATGCAACAAATGAAATTCAGTATCTTTAGAAATTCACTCTGCTATTTTTCAGCTGAATCGGTTCCCTGATCCAACTCACAGTGTGGCCACACAAGCACCCATGCTGGCATGAGGGAGGGTGCGAGAGTAAAGAGCCAGCAGATAGGACATTCTGGCAACAGTGCTGAGCTGTGTTAACTAAAGCGATCATGGAGTTACTCATTTTTCTCAAGTGAGCTTACTATAAAAATCTTGCATGAGCTAGACAAGGTATGTATCTTTGTCAACAAATATTAGGGGCCACATAACCTGGAAAAGTAGAAAAGGTAAGAGTCAACACAATTTCCATTTTACTAACACTGTTAATACTAAATCATGAAATAATATCCCATTTTTGTTTCAGTGAATTGCATTTTTTTTCAATCTAGTGAGATATAAAATGTCAAACTGTTCAGATTCAGTCTTGGGTTTCTCTGAGCACTTCTGCAAGTGTTTAGTCTGGGAGACATTTCATTCTATCACTTGTTTTACAGCAGAATTTGGAAAAAAACCCCAAACTACGGAATTTACACCAATCCAATGGAGCACTGGGAATGCTCCAGGTAGCAATTTTCAGAAAAGAACTTTTAGAGATATAGAGTTTATTTGTTTGTTTCTTTGTTTATTATCAAATAAACTGTTGGGTGAATTGCATTTTTACAAATCAAAATATCAGACATTTTCAGACATTGACACTGCTTTTCAAAGTCTCTGAAGGCTTAGTTCCTGCACCTCTTATCCAAGGCTGTATTTGAGTAGACCTTGTTAGACTCCATGGAAAGAGCTGAAGAGGTAACAGTTGGGCATTAAATGGGCATGCATGAGACTCATTCTCTGCATTTGTGCTGCTTTCCGTTGTTGCTGAACTATAGTAAGATTTTATCTTTTTCTCAATTTTTCCCCTAGCAAGCTGAAAAATTGGGGGGGGGGGGAAGAGTTTAAATAGAGAAAACACTACATAATTTAGAAGATCAATACAGAAACACTTGTAGGAAATTTGTGTAGAAACACAAGTAAGAGTCTACATAATAGCCAAGGTGAATGGCAGAGAAACCCCTGCGCTGGGATGCTCTCATGCATCATCTTCTCATTCTCAATAATGAAGACATTTACAAAGACCAACTGTCAGTGCATAGCTTGTGAGCAAAAGAGTCTGAATTCATCAAATAAAAAGACAAATTCTCTACTGATGGAAAAACACAACTCTGTTGACTTCAAGTCAAACCGTGCCAACTTGTGAATTTATCCCAAATTGCTAGCTCGGTTCTCTTTGGTAATGACCTTGAATAGATTTAGATTGGTGTGAAATAGATGAAAAATGGTCTGTAGCCTGTTATCAGCACATTTCCCTACTCCCAGCCTTTAATCCCATGAGAGTAGCAGAAGTGAAAAGGTTTCAAACTTCTTATGAAAATATTTTTCCACCATGCCTGTTCCCTAGCCCTGTCTGTTCTCTTTTCTCTCTGCATAAGCAGTTTTAGACTTTATTTAAGTGTTGCATTTCCAAGTGTTCACGACTCCGTACAAAGCTCGTCACACATCACTCATGCCTTATTTCACGGGTTGAGCTGGTAATTAGCATATTTCACAATTAGCCAGTGTATTTGCTTTGCTAATTTCATTCCATGATGAAGGTGCTAACTTGGCGTGAAGCTGTAATGTACTGGTTGATTTATTAAGCTTCCTCTGATGGATGAAAATCACATGCTGTGCCTTTACTGTCGGGGAAAGTTAACAACATCCATTTGTAAGAGATGGTATTTGAAAAGTGATGTTGGTGTGATTGAATGTGTGAATCTGTAATGAAGCCAAGTCAGATAGCTCCTTCCCAATAAAATAGTATTCAACTTCTGTGGTGGCTCCTTCTTGAAACTGGGCTTTTCTGCCCAGCTTCCTCCCCTAAATTATGCAAGTACCAAATATTCATCAGGTATTTAGCACTCAGGTTTCTGCAGATGGAACCTAACAGCTGTAGAAGAGTTAAGTGCCTAAACCCTCCGAAAGTCTGCATCTTACATTGTGTGCTGATAGGACAAAGCATTTGCTGTTCTTTTCTTGATGAAGCTGCACATAAAATGCATAGTTGACCAATCAGTCAATTTATTTGTCAGACCACAGGCTTTCAAGCAGTCCTTTTGAGGAAGAATTCCCTGGTCCGTGACCTCTGGTTGTGAAACCCAACACCGTTATGTCCACACACTCTTCATCTTTCAAAAAAAACCTGACTTTGTGGTTATAACTATAATATTAAATAAGCAGTGGCAGGACTCATTCTTTGTCCACAGAGCCCATAGGTAGTCTGCCATGTCCATACTATGACAGTCTCTTATTCTCAGAAAAAAATGAGGCTGCATGCAAGCCATCTGTTGGAAACTGTCCCTGTTCATTGCTAACTCACAGCTGGACAAGGTCACGGTCCTGTGTAATTTGCTAATATGAATGTACTGTACTGTACAGTACAGTTAGTTATCCTGGACTGCTAAAGACATGGGATGTCTCTGTAGTTGATGGAAAGATATGGCATGTCCGGAGATCAAATCAACATGACCTAAGATAGCAAAACCTAAAGGAACCTGAGGTTGTAGTTTACAATTTTTGTGTAAAAAGCAGCTATATAGGTTACTCATGATCTTCACCAGGACAGACACAGCTCCAGACCAAATGGGAGGTGTAACATAGGGAAGGTTTCTGTGGTTTCAATGACAAATATGTGATGTGATGTAGGAATACACATGGTGTTGGCCAGTGACGATGAGAGGAGGAGTTAAAGGCTCTTTTCCCTCTGTTAATTCTGCATTTTGTTCTTTTAATATGCAAATGATCTTTTCTACTCTGACCTGCATGGTTAACCAGTCTGTCTGTATTAAAACTTGTTTATCCATAGTTTAAATATCCCTGATATTAGCACATCCCAGAGAGGATCCACACAGTCCTGAAGTGATGTTCCTTGTGGAAGGATCCATGCTCCCTTCACACTATTCTGTGGCCTGTGGTTGGGGTTTTTGAAGTCTGTTCTCCTTTTTACCTTTCAATATTTCCCCTAAAGATTACGTGTTGTCTGGCGAAATGCTTTTGAGAAAGCACTTTGAAACTTCTAATGTTTGTTTGGCCAGAAAGAACAGATTAAGTTCAATCTCTCTCTAAAGCCATCGCATTTTTACGTTATATCTGCATTTTCTCCAGTGTGTCAAATATGAACTATTGACAAATCAACATTAACCTCTCTTGTCAGCACAGTTTAGGGTTTCAAAGGCATAAGAAATCAAATTGCTCTGTATCAGAACTTGCACGTGTTTCACTAAAATGTGAAAGCAGAAGGAAAAAGCAAAGAAAAAATTAATAAGGTAAACATCCCAAGAATAGAACAACCCCAGAATAAGGATTGATCTCATTTTATTTAAGTAGACAATGAAATTATGCAAATGAAGTAAGCATGAGCTGATGATCTTCATATTTTGATCTGATTCTTCTGCCTCTCTATTCTCTTTATGCTGGGTTCATCTTTACTTTGTAAAGCTATACACATATGTGATGTTATAACAGTATTAATAAAAACAAAAACTGGGATTCAGGAAAAAAAATAAAGCAAAAACTTAAATCTATGTATGTTTATAAGCATGTGTGTACCTTTCCAATTAAACATGTGCTTAACTGCTATTAACTTCAGCAGCTTAAAGATAAACACAGATTCAGAACAGGTTGTTTTCCTGCATAAAGTGCTTGCTTCTTGTACCCGCTCTTGAATTATATTAGCAGGTTTGGGATCAAGGGCACTGCTTTCCTGCACAATTGAAATGGTTCAGCCCAGACGCAACCAATCTTTCCCAGATGAAAAGCCAGGAAAATATATCACATCAAGAACATTACTGACCTTACTGACTTTGGACTGCCCTTCCACTCCTGCCATCAGAATGCTTTCTTGTGTCCCTTCCCTTCCTCCTCTCTAATCACCCCACCCTTATGCCTTCAACCTCCTTTTATTCCTTGGCTCAAGCCAATTTTGTAACTCGGCAGAAGGCAGGAGCTGCTGCTTCACACACATTTCGCCTCAGTGTGAGCCCCCAGTTCACACTTCCAGCTGAGCTTAGAGACCAAGATCATTAATTATTGTTACTCATGTTGTTGTTTATGCTCCAAGAGCTGCTTTTTCACCCCGGAAGAGTTACAAGAAACTTTAGAGATGCCATTTGGCCAACCTTATATCGCCAAAGAGTGTGTGTATCTCAGTACATTAAAGGACACCTTGCTTGCTTTTTTCATTATTTTTAGACTGCTTCTTAGATTTAGCTAGCTAAAACTTGTTTTTAACTGAACAAAACCTGCCTGCCAGATATGAAGTATTACAGAAGAAGAATGGAAGGCTTTTCTCTAGGTTAGGGCAAATATTTCAGAAATATATACCCAGTAGTTGTTTAATTAATTTAATCTGCCAAACTGTCATGTATGTGCTGTTGTAATTATATGACAGCAGTATGGACAGATTTTTTTTTTAATATTTTTAGATTTAGGACAAGTCTTAATATTTCTTTTGTATTTAGCAGGTAAGTAGGAAGATATCTTCCTCCTGCATTTTATATGAAAAATAAGGACTATTTATATCCTTAACATATTTCACTTACTGCAATTGATTTCATTATCACAACTTTGGATCCCCTCCCCATAAGGGCACTGACCTACCGCTGAGGCAGCCAACAGGCAAGAAGCAAAGTTCATGGGTTAGCCAGGCTTGAGGAGGCATCACTATCTTTGTTAATTCCTTTTAGGCCAGCAGCTGGACATGGGTTACAGAAAAGAAGCAATTTTTCCCAGCAGAAGTTCCCTGAACTGGTGGGATAAGTGATTTCCATGAGCTTTTGCCATCACCTTGCTGGAGAAATCAAGCCCATGCCATTGAAATGAGGTTAGCTTCAAACTGATGGGTGTTATCAGGTCAGGTGAGAAAGATGCTGGAGCCCTTACTGAGACTGAAAATGGCTAGGACAAAACTGGAATTACCCCTTAGCCGATATCTTTGTAGGGAGAAGGACTTCATGACTACTCTCAGGGTGGGACACCAGCACTGAACAGAAGCCCTTTTGTGTTTCTTGTATGCAACATATAGTACTTGAAGCTGCTTCAGAGAACAGAGGTTGAAAGAGCAGTTCATGAGAACTTGCAAGTTTATTAATGATCCCAAAATTTGAAGCTGACCTTTGGTACTTCCAGTCAGCTGAAATCAAGGCTGATAATAAAAGGTGATAAGAAAAATGCATAATACAATATATAAGGAAGTGGATAAAGGCAGGGAAGCAGATCAGTTATGTGAATGGGGAGCCCTGCTTGATGTGAAACAGAAATTTTAATACACATGCCTTCATGCACGACAAAGCAGCATGCGTAAACTCAGGTGTTTATGGCCTGGGCTCTGGTTTCTGTGCTTCCTCTCTCTTCATCAAATGGTCACAGAACACCCTGTTCCTCTGCACGTCAATATGACTGTTTCGAAAAGGTTAATTACCTATACCAGCTCCAGTCACTGATAGCATGGTCTCTTCAGTCTTTATACATAACTGAAGTGCTGTATTTAGACTTCTTCGGATTTCCTCTGATGTATCAGCTGTCTTGTGCAGACTTTTGTTTAACCCCTAAATGTTAGGCATCCAAACCATTAGTCTACTACCCAAGCATTTAGCTCCCACATGCCCCATCCATCATTCCAGTAGTTAATCCCTCAGTGCTTTAGGCCTGCATCATTTTAGCACCATTACTGCTTAGAGAGGTGGGATATCCTACACAGTAGCACAGGGGAACTTCTTGACAGGACAGATACATGTTTCTGGAAAGTGAGTCTCCAGCAAGACAGGTGAACCCATATGTCTGTCAGGGTGTAAGTAAAGGAGTTTGGTCTTTCAGGATGCCAGCTGGAGGAAAGGTGCGGACTCCTGTGCCCAAACATATGTCTTGCCTCCAATGATAACATATCATGTTCTGAAGTCAAACATGAATGACTGAAGTCTTTGGGGGAAAAAAAGGAATTGAGCAGAACACTTCCTTTGGTTTGAAATATCTCCTGTTGAATTCTCTGCAATATCTGAGTCCTGTGCTGAAGGATTTGCCAGCAGTTTCTAGGAGAATAGTGTAAAACTGCCACTATCTTCTTTGGAAGGAGGCAACAGAGTGGTATGGGGGACAGTGAGATGCTGAACCTGGGTTTGCTCTGTGTAGCCTGCCCTGCTGAACCTGGGTTTGTCCTGTGAAGCAGGATTTTCTCTGTGTAGCCTGCAAGTTTCTCTTTCATGCAGCAAGCATCTTTCGAGAAGTTGTCATGGAGAGAAACACCAAAGGAAGGCTCTGACACCTCTACTGTCTGTGACTCAGTTTATCGACTGCAAACGAGCCAGAATTTCTCTGTTCCCGGTAAACTCACCCTGATGCCACTAGGTGGTGCTTTTAATCTCTGATAAAATCTGCAGTGCCCGCGGGCACGGGTTTTTTCATTATACAGTAACACTGAAGTTTTGGGGAAAAGGGATTTTTGCAGGGGAAAAAAAAAAAAAGAGAAAACTTATCCTGCATGAGGAGAAACAGCCAGAAACACAGATATACCAGTATAAAAAAGAAATTCTGCACTGCCGTCTTTCAGCAATATTGGTACACTTGTGATCCCGAAGCAAAATACGCTCCCTAGGCGCCCTGACAGCTGCTGACAGTGAGGGACAATCTGGTCTGTAACAGCAGTGCCTTTTAACGGTGGCACTGGCCAGGCTCCATCAGGGCTGCACAGGCTGGAGGACTCACAGCTCCGGATCAGCCCTGGAAAGGCTGCACGTATGCAGATTGTCCTGGAAGCGTCGGTCTTCGTGTTTCCAGACTCCCAGACCATCTGGCTCCTGGCTCGGACACCAGCCGGTGGGATGCAGGTGTTTGGGCAGCCTGGGGAGAGAGCTGGCCCATGAGTCAGGCAGCTCCTGGGATCCAGCGCTTCACTGAAGCCACCAACCCCACGTGTCCCCAGCAGCACAGCCATCCCTTCAGCTGCACGTGTGTTAATAAAAGGCTCTGGTTCTGCTGTCGTTTGGTATGAGGCAAGCAATACATAAAAGCATCACTGATTTCTTCTCAACTCTCACCTTTTCTCTTAGGTTTTGTTCTGGCCAACTGATGGTTCTTCTCTCCTGTCTCTCTGGGCTGAACAGAAGATAAAATTACAAAGTTTAAATCAGATGGCTGATGTTCCCTACAGCGTGAGCCCATCATTTTTTGTTTGCATGGGCAGTAGCACATTTGAAGAAAATATGACACGTCTCTTGAAAATCATTGCTCTGCAATCTTTGGCAGAAGTCTGGCCTGTGCCACCATTTGGGAAAGTTTGATGAACCTGATTATTTTGCTGCTGTTGGTTGTGGAACAGCTTCAGATCTTTAGTTTGAAGACCTTCAGATCTTTAGTATCTGCTTCAGATACTAAAGTCAGGATGGCTGAAAGTGTCATCTCAGTTTGATTAGTGTCTCCTGGAGAGAACAAGGAGCATCTGATATAAGAGTATGGGGCTGCATTGACTACAGTGATGTAAGAACAGCTGCTAACGGCTTCATCATCCGCAGGTGACACTGTGTAGTCTCAGATGACCTGTGTTAAATCCAAGTAGCTTCCATTAAATAATACACCTTGGCTAATTTAGTTGTTATCTTTTGAATGTCATTGAAATTTCCATTCTCAGAGGTAAATACTAAAAAAATTGTTGGTGTTCAGAAGAGTACCTCAGTATCTGTTATATTTCACAGAGGGAAACACTTCCTTTTACTGTAGAAGTTGTGCTGCAGTGATACTTTGTCCTGTATTTCACATCACTTTTCTCCTAAGTCATCTCAGACAAATTATGAAGAAAATTATTGTTTATAAAAACATAAATAGAAAAAGTACTGCTATTTTAAAGATTTCCTGAGCACAATCCCAGCAAATTAAAACCTTTGTTACTGACTTTCAAATTTCATAGTTTCATAAAGCCAGCTGAGATCCTTACAACTCCTAACATCTGTTGTACAATGCATCAATCACGTCCTGTCCAGATAAAACTGTATTATACACAAGTTGCATGAGAATAGATCTTCCAGAAAGACATCCAGTCTTGATTTAAAGGCACCAAGATATTACATCCCTGGTAGTTCATTCCAATATCTAGTCACCTCTGTTAAATACATGTGCACTGGTCTGCTGTGATTTGCTTGGCTTCATCTTACAACCATTACTCATTGTTATTCCTTCCTCATCTGAAGAGGAAGTAAATTCTGTAAAAGAACACAGTGCATTTACTTACCAGAACTGGGTTATAGGCCTTGCAACATACTCAAGCCAGCTTGTTAGGACAGCAACAAAGGAAGCCTTAATGAGATACATCTTTTCTTATGTTAGACTTTTCCATGATAAGAAAAAACATTTACATGGTAAAGACAAAGCCACCATTGTACATTCCAAATTCAAATAACAGTAATAATATTTTCTGGCTCCAGATTTATGTTTCCATCTGGCTGAAGTGACTTGGCAACCGAAAGCATAAGCTTTGTTTCAATTCTTGGTATCAACAAGTACCCTTAAGGCATATTAGGGAGGTATGACAAAAATCTAGTGAATGCCAAAAACAGTGAAGCTTAGTTACTGGCTTGCCAGCATGAGAGAAATATAATCTGCATTTTGTAAGTATGAATATAGAACAAGCCCTGGCATTGCAAGCCGCTGTCAGTCAGGAGGAACTTCCTACTTCTTTCCAGAATATATTTCATTTTTATTTTATTTTTACAGTGTGGCTTAGTGAACTGAGGATTAAGCACAATGGTGTGGGCATAAAACAATGTATGTGTATGCTTTGCATACACATTTTCTTATTCCATACAGTTGCACTTCGTCCGGCATTCCTGTAGTAATGGATAACTAAGAATGAGTTCACCTCAGAGCTTTCTTGGACATTATTTTTAGTGTCCTAAAAGTGACTTGAAAGAGTTTAAAAACGCCATGGTTTTTCAAGACTACCATCCAGGGTGTCCGTGTATCAGAGGTGTTAGTCTCTGCACTTTTCATGAAGACAGAAATGAGTCTTCATTCAAATAAGAAATGGAAACCTTTAGTATGAAGTAGAAAATAATGAATAGGTCATTCCACACTGGATCTTCTGCCTTTGTTTGGGTTTGTTTGCTATTTAAGTTGTTCATTTCAATTCTGCTTCCACAACTTCATTTTTCAGTGTTGGATAGCTGTGTTCTGGTTTTCAGTGGCCAGGGAAGCATGGTCAGGCAAGAAGGTGGACCGAGGCTTGAAGACATCAGTAGATAGATGGAGTTTGAAACATGGGTGTTACAACAGATCTTCTGAGACCTTTTTAAAAAAACCCAGCAACTGTCTGATTTGTCATCCTATGGCTCCTGAGCAGTTGCAAGTTGTCCCAGAACAGCACTGAATAATGAAGACATGGCATAACCAGCCATGGGTTTGTGCTGGCTGAGCAGCTGCTGGGTAATCTGGCTTTTGTGAAAGCACATGAACAGGTGGAAGCTGGTGAAGCTACCACTACCGAATTGTCCAGGTATCTGGCTACACACCCATATCTTCATCCCATCATGTAAAGCTGGACATGTGAATCTTTTGGTATGTGATTTAGAATCAGACATGAAATAGTTCCAAATGTTGACTTTTTTTTGTTTCTAACTTTGGCTGAGCTACAGGAGTGACCTTCTGGCCTTACTCGTCTCCTGTTATTCCACATTCTAAGTTTTCCATGTCTTACATTTTGGGGCACAATGGGAAAAATGTAACACAACCATCTTGCCCCTTTGCCCAGATTTTTATTGTTGGCAAGATTCATCTCAGAGGACAGTTGCAGGGCTGAGCTTACCTATTTCACCAGGTCAGACCAGGAGCCTGGAGCAATGTTTGCCATCAGTTCCAGGCTGTGACCCTGGACACAGTGAAACTTCATGGGTAATTTTTTTCTTGTTATGCAATTGATCAAATCCCAGTGAATAACAGCCATACTGTAGTAGATTTTCAAGTTCATCAGGTCCAAGCAGGTTTTCAGCCTCCTGAACTGTTTGGAAGTAGAGATTATGGAGAAAAAGGTAGAATATGAACTCTGAGCCAAATGTCTCCTTCTTTTTCTGCTGCATTACAGTAGAGCAAGTGACTGGAGACGTTTTTCTATGGTTTGTATTTTATCCTAAGAGAATTCTTGAGAAGTGGCTTTTATAGCTGGCAAAGTAGGGATTTACCTCAGAAAATGATCTGCTGGAACAACAAAACAGTTGTACTATCTTTCCTATATTAGGGGTTACAAGGCCTGGTTATTTGAGCAAGCAGCACCATCTGAAATGTTAACCTCTGTCTCATGCATGCACAGCTCGACACAAACAGCCTCACTGCTTTTGCCACTGAGATAAATCCGTTTCTGAGTGGTGCACAGTGGTGCAGAAGAGGGAAGAGTCCTCAGCACTGCCGTTGTCTTTCCCATGCCTTCTCCTGCCCCGAGCCCAGCTTCCCAGGGTAGCTCCATGGTCTGCCTACAGCCCATCTCCCCCATTCCATTGCCCTAAGGCAGGACCAGATAGCTCCCTTCCCACTCTTCACTGGAGTGATGGGAGCCCAAGAGTCCAAGGAAGTCGATCATGGCCATTCGTCTCCTGGGCTGCATCAAAAGAAGCGTGGCCAGCAGGTTGAGGGAGGTGATGCTCCCCCTCGACTCTGCCCTTGTAAGACCCCACCTGGAATACTGCATCCAGTATTGGATGGAGTCCCCCAGTACAGGAAAGACATGGACCTTTTAGAGTGGGTCCAGAGGTCCCTTTATGTAGGACCTTTTGTAAGAAAGGCAAAGAGAGACTTTTTGCCAGGGCCTGTAATGACAGAACAAGGGGCAATGGTTTTAAACTGAAAGAGGGTAGAGTGAGATTAGATATGAAAAAGACATTTTCTGGAACAACAACAACAGGAACAGGTTGACCAGAGAACTTGTGGATGCCCTGTCATTGGAAGTATTCAAGGTCAGGTTGGATGGGGCTTTGACAACTTGATCCAGTGAAAAGTGCCCCTGCCCATAGCAGGTTGGTTGGAACTAGATGATCTTTAAAGGTTCCTTCCAGCCCAAACCACTCTATGATTTCACAATTCTGTAAGAGAATGTGTGAGATAGCAGGTGCTTTTTGGGGAGAAGGAGAGTGGCAGTGGAAGAGTGTGCTACAGTCCCACTGCAACCTCACAGTCTGATCAGCTGTCAAGGGGAGATTAATGAAAGGTAAGAAAGGGGGAAAGGTAGTTTTCTTGCAGGAATAACTTCCTGAAATCATTCACTGCTCTTCAAATCTTCATCGACCCTTCTAGGTCCCATCCCTAAAACCCTCCTTCACATCCCTGGGGCTTCCTTCAAACCCACATCTTCACCCTCCAGAACCCCACTGATCCTTCTCGTGACTCATCATCACATCTATCTCCATAAAAACCTTCACACTTCTTCTGTCATAGTCACAAAATGCAATTTTACCTAAGATGTCTCAAATCAGCTCTGCTACAAGACATAGGAAAAGATTTAAGATGCCATGACAGCCTTAGAGAAATCACTAACAGTTGCAAACACGCTATTTCAAGTGAATGCAAGTGTTCATGAACATCTGTATTTGTATGTGTGCATGCACAGTGGGGTGCATGATATAGCCTACATGGTAGAGACCAATACTTCTTGAAGACTTGTCTTTCTTTTCTAATTAAGTATTGAGTAGTAAAAAAATTAACTGAAAATGGCTTCTACAGCTGTTTGTCATTTCTGTTTATGACAAAACCCAGATCATTGCATCCGGACTTATATGTTCACTTCATTGAAAAAGAGACTGATTTCAGTTCGGAAGAAAATTTATTTGGTCTAAGGATATGTATCAGTGAGGCCTTACTGCCTGGTAGGGGTTCAGGAGAGATTTGAATTCTTCACTTTAGACCTGGGAAAACCACAGATTTCTTAGTCCCCTTTAGCAGGAACCCTTTGTTTGCAGTCTTCTAGAGGTATTTTCTACAGCTGGACAGAGGAATACAGAGAAAACATTCAATTGCACCCCAGGAAATATTTATTTCACAGTGGTACTGCAGCCAGTTTACAGTAGCTCTTTTCCGAACACTGACTAAGCTAAAACCAAAAGCAAATTTAAAGTGCTGTAAGTAGTAACTTTAGTCCACAGTTAGTGACAAATACAGGAAACCAGGAGCTTTATCTTCACACCTCTGCTGTATTTAAAATTTTGTCTTAATTTGAAGAGGTTCAATAAAGCATAGACAGGGAACTTGACATATTTAAAAGATAAATACAAACCCCCCCACACCTATTTAAATTCTTAGTTCTAATGCTTTTAAGTCCTCAGTGAGCATGTATTTGCCATTCTTTTTTTTTTTTTTTTTTTTTTTTTTTTCAATCACTATGCTAGCTCATAATTAGACTGATATTAGCTGCAAAAGTTCCCAGGTTCACAGAAAGTTAGGTTCACCCTGAAAGTCATAATTTCATAGTAGGAGAAATGATCAGTGGTCCACAGAGTGTGTCTTTATAAATCCTTTGAACCAGCCAGGGTTTTTAATTTGCCCATTGAGAGTTTAAAGGTATACAATAAATTTAAGACAGCTATACAGTACATGTCTAAAGGTAAAGGAAATGAATCCTGCCCTAAATGACTCTCCAGTTGTTCAGTTCTCAGCCCCTGTGCCAAGGAGACAGTGATGTTATGCTCAAAAAATATGAGTCAAAATTAAGCTATAGCATAGATATGTTAAAATGGGAGGAAAATGGGAGATGGGAGAAATATCACTGAAGTGACAGAATATGAGGATTTTTCACTGAGCATTTCATCTTAAATTTATTCATGATTCAACTATTAATGATCAGTTTTTATTAGAGTAAATGTTATTGCTTATGTTTTATAGAGGCTTACTTGTTCTAGATTTAACTCCAACAACCATTCAACCAGACCTCACCGTGCTATATAATGCTGAAGAAACATTTGATTTAGTTGTTAGTTGTCACCAACTAACTTCCTCTCTCTCCTCCCTCTCTCTCCATATGTATAAATATATCTATGTACAGTAGTTTGTTGCTATGTAGAATAATATACCTATAGCATATAGGTATAGAGTATAATGTGGCTACATGGAAGTAAAAGTTAAAATGACATAAAAAAGAGCACCTCTTCCAGAAAGGAGAAGATTGCTAAAGATCAACCAAACTTTACAATTAAGTGGGAAGCCCTGGTTAATGATCCATATTTCAGTTTCTTTCCTAACATCCATCACCAATCTGTTGAGCACCTTGTTGATAATTTATTCATCCTCACTGTAGTGTTGAATCCCTTTCACTTCAGTCAGGCACTGAGCAAGCAACAAAGGGGTGGGTTTCTAAAGGGACATAGGGATGGGAATTAAATCAGAAGTCAAAAGTGGGAAGTTGTTCGTGTTGGGGTCTTATCTGAGAAGATCAAACATTTGAACTTCTATTGAGGAAAAAAAGAAACTCAGACCTTTCCTTCCACATTTTTTGTACATAATTTAGCCACTGAAGTGTCATAGGGAAGTGGAACATTCCCAGATGCATCCAGGAGCTTCTGTGGCTGATATTTCACTTTATTACATTAAAACAGCAGCCAGGTTTCACTGTGGAGTCCAGTCTCCATGATACACATAAAACACGTTCAGAGGATGCCAACGGGGTCTGCTTTCTCAAATGACACAGGCAAGGGAACATCATCTTTGTGAGTCAAAGCTGAACCTAGGCAGGAAAAGAAAGCTTATGCGCTCATTTGTAAAAATTTATGGCGTATCAAGCTCCGGGGAATTTTATTATTGCAAAACAGAGACAGCTACAGCACTGAAATAACTATACAGTTAACTAGGAGAGCTGGAGAATGGAACTTTTAAAATATAACACCTAATTCCATGTAAGTTCCATTTATATTTGCAAAATGTTTTCACAATTAATCAAAGTGTGTGCCAACACCCATTTACTTCATTTAAAACACAGATGGCACTTTGTTATCTATGGTCCATATGGACCAATATGTTATAATGGACTAATCCATTAAAACACCTCCTAGCTCTAATAATATAACAGCCTGCAGCTGAAGAGGTTTATCCAAATATTTTTCTTAGGTGATTAAGCAAGGACGGACTCCATTTTCCTTGCATTGAGTTTCTAGATACCAAGTTTGTACTTAAAAATAGACACAATTTATGTATTCCTCTCTCAAAGTCACTGACTGATCAAAGCTTGAAAGCATGCTCAGCACTGAGTTCAGCTAAAATCAAAGACCAGAACAGTAAGAAGAGTTGTGACATTTTTATGAGTTCCTTGAAGGTTTGAACACTCTTATCCAGGTAGTAGAGGCTGTTAGTTTTAAACATGGAGTCATAGAATCATAGAATGGTTTGGGTTGGAAAGGGAACCTTAAAAGTCATCTAGTCCAACCCCCAACATTACTATTCTGGCTAACAAATCTTGATTTCCACCATATTTAGTTTCCTACATAAAATGATGACATTAGAAATCTTTGAAGATCTTCAGATATCAAGATATATGTTATGCAGACATATTTGTGAATATATTTAATTCATAGTTACTAGACTGATGTTCAATGACATTTCTATCATATATAAAAAAACAACTTCAAACTTCTTCAAACTATTGTCCTTTTCCTAGGTCATCCAGATGCAAGCACAAGAGAATAATTGTTCTCTACTTAGATACTACTTCAAGTTATTTGCTTGCAAAATAGGCCATTGAAGTTAGCCCTGAAGGTACAGTTCCTCCAGTTCCGGCAGAAAAAGGAGTGAAAATGTCTTTGAAAGCCTCCTAGGAGGAATTGGGTTTTTCCAGATTTCAGTTCATCTCATCCTACAGCAAATACTAAAATCCCCAGCATGAATCACGTCATTAAAATGTCGCCTTCTTTTCATTCACTTCAAAGAGAAATCAAGTAACTACTTCAGATGTAGACATCTATATTTACAGGACTGCTATAATAATACTTAAGGCATAAGTTTGGTTGCTGTGTCCTGCTCGACTCCAAGTAATTTTATCCCACTCCTTTTATCTGTGATGATGTCTATGCTTTTGATCAAGTCTACACTTTTTACACATATAAACTGTCAGTGATAGCCAGTTACTACTGTTGTTTCACCTTAGTCTGTAGTATCAAAAACATAAACATATTACACAGATATGACTCCCCAAAAAAATTGTGAAGCTCGCAATTTATCTAAGTCATATTTTTGACATGAGAAAATTTTAAGTTGATATAACATACTGTTCATGGTAATATTGTAAAGTTATGGCCTGTTACTTCTGGATCACATACGTGAGACTCTACAGGTTGCCTTGTTTATGTGGTAAGTAATGGCAATAGGGCTTACGTGGTAACAGTGTCCAAAGGCATCAGTGATGAATTATGGTCCAATCATGCAGGCTGTGTAGGCAGAATGAAGCAACATCTCCTCCAAAGAGTTCATGAATGGTGTATTTTGAGACAACATGTTGGTGCAACAAGCAGGAAAGCCCAGACAAATAGTGAGAAGCTCTGCAAATACCTTAAAGAACCACCCTATGGTGCCGTGGGCTTAGGTGGCTTAGACCTTGCTGAATGTTTTATGGATATAGTATGATTTATAAAGATATTTATGAACCAAAGTAAACCTCCTTAACCTTCACACATCACTTTGGAAACCAGCACATTATGATTAAACTCATTACACACATGGAGATTTATATGTCATGGATTGTCTTGCTTGCATTAAGATAAAGATATGCTTAAAAAGGAAAAACAAGCTAAAAAATGGAAACACGTAGTTGAAAGCATGACCTGCCTCTTGACAAAGGTTAAATATTTTTTGTCTCTGTGCAAAGAGGAGTCAACATTAAAAGGATGCTTCACAACTGAGAGACTTGATAATAGGAAAAAATCGAACAGACTAGGACTGAACTAAGGCATTTCCTTATGTCTGGGGAGGACAATTCTCATCTAACCTGTGTCATATTGGCAAAGCTAATTTGGGATAATTATTGCCATTCTTCAGAGAGATTTCAAAAATTAGTATAAAAAAAAAGTATCCTATGTTTAGGATCCATAAACAAGGAATACATGGAGTGTCCTGCAAGCAAATTAAATAAGACAAACCTTTCATTGATTTTCTCTTTATCATATTTACTTCAGCATTTTGAAAAATAAAAATTTCTTTTTCTAATGGATCTTATAAAAATACCTTAACAGTTCATTTTGTCTATAGATCTTTCTATCAACATTTCTGGAGGAAATTAAAAATTGGAAAACATTATTTTTATTGTAGGTACTATTTTAGTGAAAATGGTTCTTTGAGACTACCTCTTCATTTGAAAAATAATAATTGACAAACAATGTTCTTCTGCTCATCTAATAGCCATTACAACTACTGTTTCTCCTCTATACATACATTGCTATTTTCAGAAGTTAAGGAGAGTTCATTATCTATCTGACCAAAGATCTAATTCCCATTCATAAACTTAACCAAAGCTTTTAAAAATTATTGGAAGCTTTGCATAAATCTGATAGTTTTCGATCAGGTCATTTGATATAAATTGTAATTAACTGCTTTGTAATAAAACTCATGGGTTTTGCTAGAAGACTCTTTTTTTTTGGCTTGCATGGAAAATGCCTAGCATCTTCAATCCTATCTTCAATATAATTTGCTATAATGGACAGATAATGACTCTAAGGAATGCTGACAGTAGTGTTGAATTATAATCTGCAAATTCAGGGTACACTTATATGCTTCACTTTCCTTTAACTATGGTTAAATCAGTTTTAAATCATTTTCTGATTTTCACTGGCTGAATCAATTAGTATTCTCAAGAAAAAGTTATTACAGCTGATGACCAACAGAAGATATTGCTTTTTTGGTACTGAAAATTTCTTATGATTTTAAGTCAAAGACAAAGAAATTAGGAGGGAAATTTTGCTTAGTCAATAAATATTGACTACATTTCAAAAATATAAAAAAGCCTTGCGAGTCTGTATGCATTTATACAGCTTGTCCTACACTGTTTATCAACTGATTGATTGACCAAAGGATGAGTGATACTGATTCTTTGCCTGAATGAAAATGTTTATATCGTTTTTAATTTAGACTCATAGATTTGTTTGGGTTGGAAGGGACCTTTAAAGATCATTGGGTTCCAACATCCCTGCCACAGGCAGGGACATCTTCCATTAGATCAGGCTGCTCAAAGCCCCATCCAACCTGACACTTCCAGGGATGGGGCATCCACAACTTCTCTGCACAACCTGTTCCAGTGTCTCACCACCCTCCTCATAAAGAATTCCTTATACCCAACCTAACTCTACCCTCTTTCAGTTTAAAACCATTGCCCCTTGTCCTGCTACTACAGGCTCTGGTAAAAAGTCTCTCTGCATCTTTCTTATAAGGTCCCTTTACATATTGAAAGGCCCTGTCGTGGTTTAGCCCCGCCAGCAACTCAGCACCACGCAGCCGCTCGCTCACTCCCCCTACCCCGGTGGGATGGGGGAGAGAATCGAAGGAGTAAGAGTGAGAAACACTCCTGGGTTGAGATAAGAACAGTTTAATCATTGAAATAAAGTAAAACAGTAATGGTAATAATAACAATATAATAATGATAATGATAATAATAATAATAACAATATACAAAGCAAATGATGCACAATGCAATTGCTCACCACACACCGACCGATACCGAGACAGTTCCCAAGCAGCAATCACTGCCTCACAGCCAACTCCCCCCAGTTTCTATACTGAGCATGATGCCCTATGGTATGGAAAAGCCCTTTGGACAGTTTGAGTCAGCTGTCCTGGCTGTGCCCCCTCCCAGTTTCTTGTGCACCTGGCAGAGCATGGGAAGCTGAAAAGTCCTTGACTAGCATAAGCAGTACTTAGCAACAACTAAACCATCAGTGTGTTATCAACATTCTTCTCCTACTAAATCCAAACCACAGCACTATGCCTGCTACTAGGAAGAAAACTAACTCTATCCCAGCCGAAACCAGGACAGCGCCCAGTAAGGTGTCCCCGGAACCTTCTCTTCTCCAGGCTGAACAACCCCAACTCTCTCAGCCTTTCTTAATAGCAAAGGTGTTCCAGCCCTCTGATCATTTTTGTGGCCCTCCTCTGGTCCCACTCTAACAAGTCCATGTCTGTCTTGTGCTGTGGGCCCCGTAGCTGGATGCAGTACTCCAGGTGGATTCCCACCAGAGCAGAGTAGAGGGGCAGACTCCCCCGGTCTGTGTGGATATTGGGGATTGCCCTGACCCAGGTGCAGGACTTTGCAGTTGGCCTTGTTGAACTTCATGAGGTCTTCACAGGCCCACTGCTCTAGCAGTCAAGGTCCTTCTTGATGGCATCCCTTTCCTTTAGTGAATCAACTGCACCACTCAGCTTGGTGTCATCTGCAAACTTCTTGAGGGTGCACTCAATCCCACTATGTCGCTGATGAAGATATTAAATAGTATTGATCCCAATACAGACCCTTGAGGGACACCGCTCGTTACTGGTTTCCGCTTGTACATTGAGATAATGACTTTAACTCTCTGGATGTAGCCTTCCAGCCAGTTCTTTATCCACCTAACATTTCATCTGTCAAACCTATATCTCTCCAATTTAGCAGCCAGAATATTGCGTGGGATCATGTCAGAGGCCTTATAGAAGTTGAGATAGATGACATCAGTCATCTATCAATTTATTGTCATCTATGAATTTCATTCTTTCTTTCTTCAACAAACAAAAATAAAACAGTTTTTAGTGGAATTTTTCTTGGAGACAATTTCCAATGTAAAACATCTTCCCCTGACTTAAATAATAACCAAATCATACCTTACAATTATTTAGTCAATAACAAAATGAGAAAAGAAAAACAGTTGTTGAATTTGTGTTGCTTTAGCCAAGGATTCTTTCAAAGGTACTTTACTGCTTCTAATTAAAAGGTAAAATAACAGTTAAATTAATATTTTCATCTGTCTTTAGATTTGGAGGTTTTTCTCTAATTGAACCAAATGTCCCACAAAAAACCTTAATGTATCTTAAATATAAATTTCATCAAGTGTCATTAACATAACTGACAAAATACATGTAAGTCAAAACCTGATTCTGAATATCCCTAATGTTGGGGAAAATTCAGTTTCAGGTTATATTTTGTTTTTCAACTGCACTTCTGGAAAATTGTCAAAAAAAGAGAGTGTAGATGTGCTATTATGGGCATACTGAGGCATTTCAGCTCTGAATGTATCTATGTTTCTTCTAATTCCTCTTCAGAAAAACTACTAACAAACATGTTTGAAAGTTGTTTTATATATGAATGGAAGGGGAGCTGCTGACATAACAGAAAAGGAAAGAGTTTTAAGGTTATAAAGATTTCTTGCAAAATGTTTATTTTCAATGCCAGACTTTCCTATCACTAGGCTTAACATAGTCTCATAAATATATCAATAATGACAACAAGTTTTCAGGAGATAAGTTTAGAGATATTGACTTTAATTTTGTGATAACCCTCTATCAAACAAATCTATACCTATAAAGAATAATGTAATATTTGCAATGTAGGCAGAGCAGTACATCTAGGCATTACTAAAGATAGTTGGATTAAACTCTTTTTTGTGTCCATTATGATTCACAACAAGATTTTTCATAAGGGGACTCAAAGTCATTTTTTTCAAGATTTAAAAAGTTATTTCAATATGCATGAAGACCCTAAACAGAGTTTTGGGAACAGAAAATAAGAAAGCTCCAGAAGAACAATTCATTAGGCCCATAGCCTACTCCCATCAATTATTTTACAGAATTTCAGAACTGGGTAAGAAAAAGTTTAGGGATAGGAATCATTTGATTAATGAGCCATAAGAAGGGAACATGAGAAAGTAACAATGAGCTTTGCAGCTCAGAATCAAGTCCCATTACACAGTAACAAAGAGATTTACTCTGCATGACTTGTGTACTTCAAAAGAACACCATCGATTTAAGGGGCTGCCCCTGTATTTGTTTTGTAAATCAGTCCAGAGCTATATACATTTTTTCTTTTTTCTTTTTTTTTTTTTTTGTGAAGTAAAATAAACCAAAGAAAAGTAACCAAAAAAAAAAAAAAGTCAAATCTCAACTGCCAGAGAGAATTCCTGGTTCATCTTCAAAACCACATTGCTTGAAAGATGGGGTTGTTGAATTCAGTGAATGATCTGCAAAGCAAAGCAAGGAAAAGTCTTATATACAACACGGAATGGCATGTAATAAAGAATCATCAGACTGAAGCCAACTTGAGGCAGCAAGTACGTGCTGTTTGGTGCTTCCTGGCACAGATATGTTAACTTGAGCACTTGTGAAATTTACCTTTAGCACTTCAGGTTCTGGGTTAACTCATACTACAACTGCTGGGGTGTCTTTGTGGTGTGGACATGAGCTGAGGGCATTTTAATCTCTCCCTAAAATAGTCAGAACTTTTTTAAATTGCAAATTTTATTACAGAATAAAATTATTCATTACAAGTCCTCAGACCAAAGGTCATTTTCTAAGACTGTAAGAGCTTTAGTAAATGTTTCAGTTCAGAGCTCCACTTACACAATCATGTACTGTTCCACCTCAGTGCGGCATTACATGTTGTACTGTACTCATTTAAACCACACTTCATGTGCAGAGAGTTAGTGAAAGATTGCGACTCCTGCTTGAATGAACACCTTCTCAAAAGCTGCACCCATATTAGTGAATCCAACAGTGATGGGGCACATGGCTTTGCATTGGAATTTGATTTTTGTCTACACTACTGAAGTGTTAGAATGGTCCCTGAAGCTGTTTGGGTTTGGATCCATGAGCACTATCCCATACGGATCCTAGCCAGGGTTCAGGAGCTACACCAGACCTGTTCTGAACAGAGAGCGAGATGCAGGCTCCCTCTCTCAGAGCATGAATGTGGCAGATTGTGGTAGTCGGTCTCACAGCAGCGGAATAGCAGCTTACCCAGGTAGCCTTAAGATAATGAGAAGTCTATTGGCATGCCATTGACATCTGTGGATGTGACAGAATGCCAAAAATACTCACCATGGCAAATGCACAAGTCCCAGTGCTTGGCTGAAACATCTCAGGTATGACCTTCATGAAGCAGCCATGGTAACCCACTTTTATGTAAGCATGCACTGGAGTTTGTACCCCATATTTTACTAATGTGATTTCAAGCTACTTTAATCCAGTCATGCTTGTCTCAGCTAGAGTATTGTTAGCGTGGTTTAAATGCTATCATGATATCTATTCACCTTTCATCTGTACATCTGTCTTTGGCAGTCACTATTTACCTTAACAACATTTGAACCCACTCTTCAACCTACTACATTTGATAAAAAAAGAGGGATTTCATTGTCCATAACTATACTTAACACTGTGCCTATAGGCACAAGTGCATAGTCAAACCATGCCATACTCTTAAATTTTTTTAACTTCCAAAACCAGGCAGCCACATCCAAACAGTCTCTTAGTAATGGTCTTTGGTCCATGTTAACAATCAGATCATGCCCAGCAATTGTTTGGGAGAGTGCCAATTGTCCCAGGCCAACAGCAGGCCAGGACCCATGCAAACATAGCAACCAGGTGCCAGTGCTCAGAATTATTTCCTAGCATTGCTTCACTTAGTGGCATCAAACTCATTGCAGGTATTACATTTCTAAAAATACATTAAAAATACTGACCAGATAGAGAACAGAAATGGAAATTTGTGCCCCTAACAAGAGAAAGGTGATGATAAACTTGGAGATATTCAGACACTTGGTCAGCTGAACAGCTGTAGATTTCCCTATATTGACCGAGCTCTGTTGACTGCAATTTGATTTGAACACCTAGTGCACACCTACATGTAGCCACTTAAATATAAATGTCTTAATCTACCAGCTAAATCCCATCTACAGCTTCAGTAGCTCCACTGCTCAAAACACTATTTAGTAGTGAGAGTGCTGCAACATAAAGTTGTGCTAACACATCAACCAGCATGATATCACATCTGAGTTTTTAGAGACATTAGAAAGGTGACAAAAACTCCCTTCAGTTGTCAATAATTATAGTGGTTCCCTGTCCAACCACACAATCTCCATGCCAAACAAAAACTAGAAAAATCTAGCTCAGCTATTGTTTCACTCAGCAATAAAGCTGCAGTTAATAGGTTTAATTTTTATGGTGCTTATTTTTTGCAATAATAAGCATAGTAGGCTGGGATTATAATTAAGCACATTCAGTTTTGCAGGATTCAGGAGCTGTTGGTTAATGAAGCTCAATGTGATAATGTCAGTAACAAATCTGATAATTGCTTACAGGGTAAAGGCAATTTCAACAAATGCTCTTTCATGCAGGTGGCTGGTAGAAATTGCTTTCAGTCAATTATACGTTCAATTACTTTGGATGAATGAGGCAGGATCCTTTAGCTTATTATAAGCCCAAATCCACAATAAGTAAGTAAATATTTTGACACTGTATTGAAGCTGACTTCTGTAAAAGCATGTATAATAGTTATAAGCATTGAAAAGGTCACATAGTGTATAATCATCATTCAGTGAGTTCAGTGCCAGCTAAAGGAAATTCTTCATGGGTCACTGGACTAATATTTTAATACTGTGAGCAGTCAGTAGTTTTCTGAAATAATGTCAGAGATGATATGGCTGACAAATACCTGTGTCTCATATCACCCCTAAAAAAGGAGGAAATTAAGCAACAGGAAAACATGTACCTTGATTATGGGATAAAGTGTATACTAATATATACTGTACTGGAAAAGACATATCTATCCATTTTGGAGCAGAATTTTGTATCATTTTACATCAGAGAACAGGCTGAATGAAAATAAGAAGTAATCAAATATTTTGGCCTTCTAAAGCAACAAAAACTTTGGGGAAAAAAGAAAAGGATACTCTAGCTACCCTGAATTTTCATTTAGCATGGCTCGGCATCAGACTTTGTCATCCTTGCTTCATCTTCCTGTTCATCCGGAAGGAAATGCAAATATGAGATTACTACCACCCACTTACAGGAGAACTGGTGGTAAAACAGCAGTGACGTGTCACGGAAGAGACTTTCTTCAGGTGAATGAACTGACACATGGCAACCATGCAAGCAGAGTATGTGGAGCAGTTACTGTAAAGGTTAAGGTTATCCTGTGTAACATTCTAGTTTCTTTCTTTTCCATAAAAGATTTGTCCTCAAAGAAGGAAATATGGGATGAAATCCCCCTCAACATATGTTAAGTAGGGAAATAGGCCAGATAACTTCCTTGAATGTCCCAGGCTCCATGACAAGAGATTTCTGTTAAGTAAACATTGATTTTAAACTGTAGGTACAATGACTATGGCTCAAGAAAAAATGGATCATTTGAATACCAGTGGATCTGATTATTATAACAGCACTTCAAGTATATGACACTTTAGTCACATTCCTTTTTTAAATAATAATGGTCCAATGGTAAATCTCTGCAAATATTTCTATAACTGCAAGTGAACAACTAAACTAGAATTTTTTACTTATTTCTGGGGATCTAATTGAAGCAAATGAAATTGAAGTAAATGAAGCAAAAGATGGTATGTTGTCTTTTAAAATATAGACTAGTTAACCACTTGCTTTGGAATGGTGTTTCATTATGCTTTATATATTATCCCTTTCATTAGGGCTAGGGCAGGTAGGCAGATAAAATACCATCCTTCACTATTAATGTTATGAATGCATAAGGCCATGAACTTCACGCAGGGTTTATGGTTACTCTGAATATTAACTATGAGTACCTCTTCACAAATGCAAATATTTGCAATATTCCTTTTTCCTGTTAAATTGCAAGATTAAAACAACAAAGTGTGCCATTAAAATGCAAAAGGTAAATGCTAAGTGCTCATGATTGAACAAATGCAACAAACCGACCTTCTGTTTAGACTATGTGCACGTGATCTCAGTCTCATGATCTCATCATTTCTATACTATTTGCTATGAACTTATTACTTCCAAGGCAGTACCTTGTGTACATTCAAGAGAAAGGGTATATAAAGGCTGCTGTTCCTTTGACCTTGACAAGCAGAGAATATGTGATCCATCCACAAGCCTCCTTGACTAAGCTTTGAAATTACTAAGATACTGCTGCCTTACTCTAACATGGCTTTCAACTTGTGATCCATGGCACCATGAGGTCTCTGAATTGCTTCTACTAGTTCAAAACAACGTGAGACATTAAAAATAGAATAAAAGACTATGATTTTATCTAATTTTTTAATATCTAAATTTTTGCTATTCTCCTTCCTGCTTTCAAGGAGGACAGTTAGGAGAAATCTTCCTGGTTGCAGACTCTCAGTGAGTGTATGATGCAAATTGCAGCGAGGAATCCTTATCTGTACTAAGAGGAAAGATAACATCGATTTTCTATGGTGAAAGATATTTCATGTTTAGCAACAAGTCAACTGTTGTTACTGAGGAGTGATATATTCTGTACTTCTGTTTAGCACATTTCCTTAGCAACCCAACAGCAGCTGTAAATAGTTTAAAGTTTAAAGTGTTTGGCCAAAGTTTGGAAACAACCTATTATGACAAGAAATATAAACTGGTTTTTAAGAGGGCATTTTATGAACTCAAAAGAAACTAATTCAGTTATCTGCAATATCAGTGGGGCTAAATTTAACAGTTCAGAAAATCCTTTCTAGTTTTGCATCCTAGACGTCTTCTGACATGGAGCCATAAGAAGCATAGCAAACATCTGTGCTACATTATGTTTTGAGAACAGGATTTGATGTTCAGGCTAAAACCTTTAAGTGATCTAACTGCTTATTTCCATTATGTAGGTATTTTTCCAGCCTGCTTTTCAGATGATGCCTGGCCATGAGTGCTTAAACTTCCATCAGCTGGCATTTGCAAAACTATATTAAATATTTCCGAGGCCCAGTTTATGACAAATTGCCTGAAACCCTTGCTGAGACTTAAACACTGGAGAATGGAAGTAAACTCCTCAAAGCTAGCTGGGAACGGCTGTACTATGAGGGAGTCCTCAGCTCGTAAGCAGTCAATGTGGCCAAAAACTGCCTATCCCATAATATCCACATAGGATTAGAGAGAACACAATGATAGTTGCTGTGCTCCCCAGCTGGCAGAGTGGCTTTTAGTGCTAAAAGCCATTTTCTACACTTTCATGCATACTAAAGCTTTGCAAGTCTGCCATAGTGTTGGGTGATGCACTAGCACAGAAGGGCTCCAGCATCAAGAACTGGATTGTTTCTGTTTGTTCTGCAGCCCTCATATCAGTACTGTATAATGGAATTTGGTTTTCAAGGACAATGTAAGACTTAATTTCTTTTTAATCCTATAAAAAATAAGGGTAAAGCTCTTTTTAATCCATTTTTATTTGTCCATTAAAATAGACATTAAATATAGGATTACTTAAATATGACACTCCCTTGGGAGTTGCTGGAAGTCATTCTGTGTTGAGCCAGTCTGAACTGATTGTGAAATGATTGTAAAAGTGTATTTGATTTTAAATGATAGTGCCTCAATAAATGACAGGGATTAGCTGAAACTTGCAACAGATGTGATACAATTAAATAGCTAAAGAATACCTATTACAAAGAATACCTTCAGAATATACGTGAGGCTCCACAGATCCTGAAGTCTGTGGTACCATGACTGCCATACTAATTTACTGTAATGTCGGCAGGTAAATTAACCCAGAGACAATTTCATATTCTGACTGTATTGCTCACATTGCATGCTACTGGTGTCTACAGTAACAGCCAGGTAAAAACCTAAACATTGCTTACACCACTCGGAAACACACATGACAAAGACAGAAAAGGTTTCTCAGCTTGGATGTGATCAGATACTGCTTAAGATATAATGTCAAAACAGGTAAAAAGAAAGACAAGTATCTCAAATTACTTCATATCTTGATACCATTAATTTCTACAGTCTTCCTAGAGAGTCTGAACACGAATTCTCACTCCTTTCATTAAAAGTCCATTGATTTTAATTTTTAAAAATGGACATCATAGAGAAAGGTTTGTTTCCTTGCCAAAATGAAGGCAAATGTTTTTCGGTATCAGTTGCAAATGAGACAACGTTATGAACTTCTCTCTTACTGCTGTAATATATTAAGTAATAACTTAGTATCATTTGATTATCTTGGCTATTTTGAATAACTTGAACTGTAAAAACCACCAAAAGCCCAATATATGTCAAGCCATTTATCTGTTACACACAGAAAACTGCAGAAGCTGAACTCAGTGGATTCACAATCACTTTTCTGTTTAAATAAGCATATCCTTATGTCTACCGAAGCCTGCGGTTCCCAGCAGTACATGAGCAAAGGTGACAATGATGTGGTTTCCCAGCGCAAAACTGGGCTAAAGTCTGTCTCCTTACACAGAGGATGGAGCTCCTATGAGTGCTGGGCAATTTGGCTCCTCCAGTGCTTTGTGAGGGAAATACAAAATACATAGCACAAAGGTTGAACCATCCCCCAAGATGTTTATTTTACCAGCCTGCCTCTACCTTATAGGAGTTTGTGCAATAGGACTATTTCTGCTGTAGGATTGAGGCAGTTTCCATGCCGTTCTAATAATTCCATATTTTGAACAGAAAGATACCTTTGTGTTTTCCTATCTGAGCAATGCACCCTTTGACTGAGGGCCTATAATCATTTGGACTTTTATTTGAAAAGTGATTCATATTCAAAACAGGATTTAAACAATGGCCTAGAATAATGAATGTATTAAAATCTCGTTATGATTGGAGCAGTGTGAGTAAGAAAGCTAAAAGTATCTATTTTCCCACCTTGTCTTGAATGAGAATGAACTGGAGCACACATTTCAGTTCTTTGCTGAACTCTAAACACGGCTTTGGTTTTTTATTACAAAAAATTAAACAAATAAAAACTTTATGTAAGAAGTGACCCAAAATGGTAGCAACAGTTGTGAAAAGTATCTTCTGAGCAACAGCTGTGAGAAGTATCTTCTGAAATGTACCAAGCCCACTGTGTCTCCTTAAGTCAGATCTGCATTCAGATCAAATTTATGGGCCAGTGGGTCCTATCATCAGGATACATGGAAATTTTCCATGGGTGTTTGGCAAGAACAATATATCAACCTAAGGTATCACAGTATGTTATGGATGGTGACTTACTCTTATTCTAGATTAACAACCTATCTTTAGGATGCCAAGGAGGGAGAGCTAGTTATGGATGCCAAGCTTGCAAGTCACAAAGGCTTTTGGCCTCTTGTCCTGTGACAGGTCATGCTTGGAGACAGCTCAAGGAACTTGCTCTGGCCTTTAGTTGCCTCATAAGAGCTAACTAGCCATAAACCAACACTGAATTTTATTTTCACGTTGAGCCTTTCCACACATTTCACCAGAGTAAATTCAAGAACAGATGTGGCCTTTACAGGAGACTGCAATTATTCAACTTTTTAGGATGGTTTGCAGTAGTAGTATTCAACCTGTGGCTTTTAAACCTATCAAGAACTATTTGTTTAGCCTAGAAACTGCTACTAACATCCCTATAGCCTCCCCCAGCATTTAGCTCCACTGTCTATGTGATATACAAAGCCCAAATTTGCTAAACGTAAGGTGAAGCAGCTTTGTTTATCCGTATAGGTGACAGTGTATAGTCCTTCCATTCTGCAACTGGGACTACATCTATACAAGTGATGTAAACATTGCTAGGCCTGCCATTTGGCCCTGAGGCCAAGTTATTGGGCCCAGCTTCAGCTGCTACACTCCAGACAGTATGGCTGGATCCTAAACTGTTAGTTGGGAATGGTCCTTGGTCCATGGTAACTCCAGAACTTTAACCTGGGATTGTCTAGAGAGTGCTGATCAGCCTAAAGCTCCAAACTGTGCTAACAGTTTAAGCAATAGGCTTTGTGTTGCACTGCAATGCGTAGGATCATGCCCTATATAATTTATAAGTATAAATGTAACAGGCTGACCCATTAGCTGGAGAGCTGTAAAATTTGGAATTGATGGAAATTATCATGAAACATCCCAGTACCATGGGATTCATGTGCAGATGGGCTAAAAGACTTGCCTAGTCAGTATGCCACATGTATTTTTCCTTACAGGGGTGAAATCTGGCAAAATTCAGATTTTGTGTTCAACTCCGGTAAGTCAGATAATATCTTTGACTGGAGCATTTCAGAATGAATATCCACAGTCAACACTTACTGCCAAGATTAAGTCAATCCCATCCTATATTTTCATATGTTTTGTTATTAGTCATTCATTAAAGTCACACTCTGACGCGTTAATTATATGTCCTTTGCGAGACGTCTTTACGGGAAGTCTCGGTGATTAAACTTGCAGCAGTTCAGGAAATTCAAAAATATTTTTTCCTCTTCAGAGATGAGTCTACCAACTGTGTTTATCTAGCCAGTTGCCAGATTTCGTCTACATCAGACAGTATGAACTTGACATTTGAGGTACCTCCCCAGACAGCTGTGGTGTTTCCTTAAAAAGCTTTTGAGAAGACACGAGATGTGGTCACCAGAAACACTTCTTGCAGCCCTGGAAGACTTCCACTACTGCTGGAAAACATCTGTCCTAGGCTGGCACCTAAATTAATATAATGTAAGATCTGAAAATGCAAATAAAATATCTATTTAAATAAATGTTTTTCCTTAGATCTTTAATTGCACTTTAAGACTCTGCTGCAGCTTATTCTGTTTTGTCTACTTACTTGCCAGAGACACAAGATGAGGTCACTAGCAAGCACACTGACCTACTATGATGAATAATTCCAACAGCGAGCACTGATGATGGCATTTGTTGGTAAAGATGTTGCTCATGTTCCTGGAGCAGTAGTTCTCAAACATTTTAATACCAGAAGCTTCACAGACTCAGATCTTCTGATGGAGACCAGTAAAAGATTGCAACCATTTTGGTTGAAATGTCTCAACACCTCATTCTTGTCACGAGGTAGTAGAGGAACTATGACTTAGAGAGTGTCTCCCTCCATGGAGATACTCAAGAGCTGTCTGGACATGGTGCTGGGAAACTGGTTTTGGGTGGGTCTGCTTGAGCAGGGGGGGTTGGGCAAGATAACCTCCAGGAGTTACATTCCAATCTCAACCATTCTGTGATTTTGTGATTCTGTGTCTTCCAGACCACCAGGTATCAGAAATTACATGGCTGCTCATTTTGATCCCATTTCATTGTCTTATAAAGCAATAACAATGAACTCCTAAAATTGTGTGGAATCTGGCCTGCCACTGTCTTGCTCAATGCTGAGGAGTCTGACTTCAGGGAGAAAAATTCTTTGCACACTTTGGCAGAAGGTCTGCCTGCCATGACCTAAAGGGTTACCTGGCCTGTGGATGTGTAGAGACTGTAACTGTGGGTTCATAGGATTCTGTAATACACAAGGGTACAGAGGCTTTTATTGTCTAAATTTTCTCTACTTTGTTACAGATTACCACAAATAATCACCATAGCAAGTATACCTATGATTAATAGAGTGAAAATATATCTCTCTCTCAAGTTATTACAAGATCTATCAGCAATCAATAATATACTAGTGTCCTGGTTTTGGCTGGGGTAGAGTTAATTTTCTTCCTAGTATCTAGCATAGTGCTGTGTTTTGGATTTAGTATGAGAAGAATATTGATATCACACTGATGTTTTAGTTGTTGCTAGGTACTGCTTAGGCTAGTCAAGGACTTTCCAGCTTCCCATGCTCTGCCAGGTGCACAAGAAGCTGGGAGGAAGCACAGCCAAGACAGTTGACCCAAACTGCCCAAAGGGCTATTCCATACCATATGGCGTCATGCTCAGTATAGAAACTGGGGGGGTTGGCCGGGGAGCAGCGATCACCACCTGGGGACTGGCTGGGCATTGGTCCGTGGGTGATGAGCAGTTGCATCACTTGGGGTTTTTTTCCCTAGGTTTTGTTTCTCTCTGTCATTTTTCTTTACATTTTTTTATTATTATTACATTTCATTTATTAAACTGTTCTTATCTCAGCCCATAAGTTTTCTTACTTTTGCCCTTCCGATTCTCTCCCTGATCGCACCAGGGGGAGGGTGAGTGAGCAGCTGTGTGGTGCTTAGTTCCTGACAGGGGCTAAACCACGACAAGTAGCAATTAATAGTATGACAGCAGTTAATCATAGTAGCAACCAATTGTATTGTAACAACCAATAACAACAATATCCAAGTACGTATATACTATTACAGGTTACTATAAACTTATCATTAGTGAAGCAACTTATTAACAATCTAACAGCTGATATATTTACGATAGATTACTTATAAGGATATATAATACCGGTATCAAGTGAATTAGATTTCAGAAGGGGCCAAACCATCCCAAAGAAGAGGGGAAACCAGTCCGAGAGGGGGACCAAACCATTCCAGAGGCAGGAGGATAAGCTGACCTGACCCCAAAAGTGGACCCAAAGGGGGACCAATACGATAACGAACAGATTCTCACTTCAAAGATGATCACGGAGTCTGGAGTTGATATTATAGAAAGTTCATGAAAAGAAATCAGCCTGTTTAGAAAAGGAAAAGTACATGCAGAACGGGAAGGTCTCAGAGGTAGAGGCTCCATTTTGGATAAAAACATAAATCCTTTTTATATCATAGAGACATAAGAGTGTATAGGACATCACTTTGAGGATAAAATAGATGCTGTTAATTTGGATTTTTCACCATACTAGCCAACAGCTGATGATTTTTTTGGTTCTTTCAGACCAGTTTTATTTTCCCAGACTGTTTCCAATTTTTCAGATGATAAATTTCTGTTACAGTGTCTTGTGCTTATTGATGGTATCTCAGGATGTCTCTGGCTTCTAGGTACCCCAGCTATACTTCAAGAGGCCAGCTACAGTTGTCAGGGATGTTTCTAGTTTGAAGGCTTAGTTCCCAGGCTCACAGCTCCCAGGATGGCAGGCAATTTCTCTGCCAGTATTTTTCAGCAGACATTTTCTTCTGTTCAGCAATTTTCCCTTTCTAACCAGGCCACCTTTAAGGCTGCTCACATAGCAGCCTGAGCAGAGGAAGATCCAGTCAGCTTATCCTACATGCTTCCCTCTCTCAGCTGGAACTTCAGTGCCTCCTGAAAGGGATGCTGTTCTCTTAATGTAAACACCTACTTCTCCCAGTGTGAGCACCTTTATTTCTGCCTAAGAAAAGGTATACTTTCTGAAAAAAAAAATCTAAGATCTAGTTCTAAATTGGGCAGGATTTAAGCTGGATAGTACTACATATATATGCACCATGCTGTGGAGCTGAAAGAAGTCAAGAAGGCAGATATTATAAATCATCATTCACCCTTTTAATCAGAAGAATAAGTAGTACTGGTGATGGTGAGAAACACAGAAAATCTGGAGAAATAAAGGAAAGGAACTGTAGAGAACAAGGGCTGAAACTACTGTTCACCACTGAACAAAATGCCAAAGGTGGCAAAAAAATGCCCTGTTTTGGACTCAATAAAAACAGGCTGCTTTCTGAGTTGTCTGAGAAATTCTAGCATTGCTTGTGTTTTCAAGACTATTAGTCTTGAAAATATTTTTCTTCAATATGTATTGCACATGCATATAAGTCAAAGGCTCAATTTCTTCGTAGGTGCTCATGTAATGAAAGCAACATCTTTGCAAAATGTAAGACTTGGAAAAACCTGTGCATAAAAAAATTTGCACAATAATTTTTTTTTCATCCTGCTAAATGTTATGCCTCTGCCATGATGTACCTTGAAACATTTTCTTCATGATGTACAAAGGAAATCTAATCTGATATTTATGACCAACTTTGAATTGCCCACAGTGAACCTAACTGACCCCCTGTTCCCAAGAACTATAAATCATGTATCTGATGTTTCATATTACCTGACTAAGGGCTAAGATAAATCACATTTTCCCTTACACTATATAAAATTGAGCTCTTTTAGTAATTGATTTTGAATTGTCTGCCTTTTTCTGAGATTGTCTGTACTTATGGGTGGCAAAAAGAAAAGAAAGGATTTGCAGAAACAGCAAGAAGTCAAAAACAAGGACTTGTGAGATTGCAGCAGATCGATTTATAGTGCTTACAGATTGTGTGCCCAGATAATTTGAAAGCACATGATATGAAGGGGTCAGATCAGCCTCGTGCCAACATTTTTTGCAGCATCAGGCAAGACTGTCACTTAAGACCTAGCCAAAAGATTTACAATGTAAATGGTTAGTGCATATGGGCATGAGATTGCTTAAAGTCCCCAGCTGCCAGTGTAGACAAAACCTTAATTAGCCAATAATGCTGGAAATTTCTGCTAGCATGGAAGTTTTCTTTATTCAGTAAGCAGTTCTTCAAATAGTGCTGAACTGAAATCAACAACCAGTTTGACAAGTAACTGAGGAGCATGGCTTTAGCTCAGTATTTATTAACTAAAAATTCAATCAGTTAGCTAAAGGTAAAAGTTTATTATTATATCTCATGAGACATTTGGTACACTAAGCAAATGAGAACAAGTTTCTTTTAAAAGATTAGATATCTGTATTTGGGGATCTGTTTCCTTAGGGAGAAACCTGATTACATGACCAGTTTTATAGATTCAGAGAAATACACAACATCCATGAGAGACGTAGGCAATTTTAAGCACTTGTTCTGCAAACAGTTGAACTACCTGTGCACACTGGGCTAAGAAATTCAACAGGTCCTAGGAATTTAGACACACAGTTCTCAGTAACACGTATTGAAAATATCAGCTTATACATTCAACACTAGGTAAAGCCACCAAAGCAGACAAACCCCCTTCAGTAGTTTATCCTTTGAATTGATTGTGTTCCTTGTCCCATATTTTCTTAATGTGTGAAATGACGAAGCTGCAAAGAATGCTAAACCTTAGGCAGACAAGTACACTTTATCATATGGTTCTAATTATGGAAGACAATGCAAAAGTAAGTTTGTTTGTTTGTTTGTTTGTTTGTTTTCCTCAAGTACTCCCTAATTGTTCTAAGCTTATTGGCATTCTTTTGTATATAGGGAAAAGAGGACCAGAAGTATAACTAATTTTTTTCCAAAAGCACAAGACTTCTGAATCCCTTTCAATACTTAAAGGCAGTTTATAGGAAAGATGGGGACAAACTTTTTAGTAGGATCTGTTGCCACAGGACAAGGGGTAATGGTTTTAAACTGAAAGAGGGGAGATTCAGACCAGATATGAGGAAATTTTTTATGATGAGGGTGGTGGAACACTGGAGGAGGTTGCCCAGAGAGGTGGTAGATGCCCCATCCCTGGAAATATTCAAGGTTATGTTGGATGGGGCTCTGAGCAACATGATCTGGTTGAAGATGTCCTTCCTCATTGCAGGGGCATTGAACTAGATGACCTTTCAAAGGTCCCTTCCAGCACAAACCATTCTATGATTCTATGATTCTATGAATTATCTGATGTTCTGGAGCAAAGAATGTAAAAGCAGCAGACAGCTAACCAAGCTGCTAAAATCTACAGTAGGAAAATGGAAACCTGAATCCGATGGCACTGACCAGTTATGAAGGCTAAAAGTCTATATCAGCTGCCAGCAAGAATTTTTACTCTCTTTAGCTCAGGTAGAAACGGGACACTAAGCAAAACAAGAGTCAGAAAAGGATGAAGAGAAAGTCTTCCTTCAAAGATGAGGTCTGTCCGATTGGACTCTGGGCATTGGTAAAGAGACCCAGGAAAGGGTCAAGGTTTAAACTGTTTCATACTAAAAACTTTACGGGTGAATCAGCTTAACAGGGTCAGATTTTACATTGCCATTGATTTTGGTGATGTAAACAGGTGAGATAGGATAGCACCAATACGTTTACTCACATTTGAAGTTCTCTTTACGCTATCACAGCAGATCAAAGAAACCTCGGTATAAATGAAATTCAGGTCGAAGTGTTTAATGTACATATAGGCATGCAAGAATGATCCGCTTAGTGTTGCTAAGGTTATTTGAGAGGTGTCCAAATTGCTTTTTGAAGCTCTTTCTCTGTCTCGTTTGCATGCCATTCTCTTTAATTCTGGAGATACCTGAATGGTTTCATAACTTTTCCTTGCAAATGCAAGAAAGCTCTCATACTATGTACTGTCTACATTTTTCCTATGGTTAAAATCCCTATTATGCAAGTGCACACACCTCATGATCATCTTTAATCCAGGACTAGTTCGATGAAAACCAAACCTTCATGTTTAATGGACCAACAACATCCAGGACAGTAGTGGGAAATCAATCCTAGGTATTACTTGAACTACAAAAATTATGCCGCATTAGGAGAACCAACCTTGTGCTGTGTAGCACTGCTGACAGTGGTTACAAAGGCAGCAATATCTCCCAAAACTGTGCCAGGATTTTACTACTTTGCAACACCTAGGTATTGCTCAGTACTGCTATTAGTACCTGCACCCAGTTTCAGAACCCATTGAATTGTGCTACTGTTAAGTTCTCCCTACAACAGATAAGGCTATGGAAATGAGTGAGACCAGCATTTTGCTGCCAGTCCTAGAACTTTAATTTGGAATTCAGTTGTCTGAAAATTAGATAGACACTAGATATTCATTTCTCCCTTTGGGTAGCAACTGCAGCAGCAGGGAGCAAAGTTTATTGTCTTCTTTGGATTAGATATAAAGAAAGACTTTGTTCCATTCTACATCATTTGAAAATTTCAAAGGAAATTTAATGAGCTCTACTTACACACTTTAACCAAAAAGAAGCTCCTGCAGAAACGGTCCTCATGCTTGCAACCACAGACTAAGCAGTAAGTGGACAGATGATAGTAACTCTTGGGAAGATTTGGTGTGGCTTTGGTAATGTTGAGTTGGCGAATCTGTTCCAAATTCATTCAAGGGGATTTGACTTGCCTCTTTGCTTTAAAAAATACATGTTTGTAATACTGAATGTGTTCGTATCCGGTACATAACGGACCACCTGCCATGACAACTGAAATGGGATTAACTGTTATGGCTTTTTAAACTCAGAACAAATATGAGCATATCAGTGTGACTATTATCCATGACTGCTTGAGTGTGGATCAAAGAAGTCAACAGAGCACAATATCTGTGTTATACACATAGAAGAATAAAAATTCCTACCTCATTTTTAAACTACAGAAGAACATTGAGTCTTGCAATCTTTCTTAATAGGTACTTTCAGTACATATTGACATGGACTTAGTCTCTTGAATTTAGATACACTTGTAAGGGTGAGATTGAGGTCATCTAACTTTAAGGGTAGTATTCATCACTGGTCATTGTAGATTTGAGTATCTACAATGTAGTGTGTACATCTGAACAAGATGACCAAGTTACTATTGTAACTGTTTCCACTGGTAAGTGGAAAAATAGCTGGGATTAAACTTATATATGTAATGCCATTTTAAGCAATCACAGCTGTCCTATGTAACATCCGGCTGCTGCTCCAGAAGGGTGTGGATCTTCTGTATGTCTCCCTTCCTTGTCAGACCCATGCCATGGGTGTCTTGGATGCCCTGAGATGTCTCAAATTGCTCTAGATGCCTGTGTATGGACAAGCCCCTATGTCCACAGTGTTGACTTCTTCACCTGAGATAGTCTTGACTGTGGCTAAAGCCAATGAAGAAGAATATGAACAGCTCACCTATTTTAGCTGCACCTTAAAATGAGTTCACTCCCCTCAAGCCCCTATTTTTCTCTGTTGTCTGTAAAGGAAGCATAGGGCTGACCAGAAGAGGTGTGGACATCTATATTCTAGCCATCTAAACATACGTAATTGAGTCATACTGTCCTACTTCTGGAAGTGGGAGGAGCCAAAGGAGCAACTCCTTTTTATATTCTCTGTTAGTATTATTGTTGTGGGGCTGTTCTCACCGATGTCAAAAAGCAGCAGCATAAGAGTGCAGGCATTCACTCATCCGTCCCTGGTCTGGTGGAGTGCTGGGTCAGTGCATGAGTGTCTGTGAATATGACACTATTTGTATCAAATGCTGGGAAAAAGCCTCTTTTTAAAAAGCAGGGAGAACAGACATGTTGCTTTGTTTATAGCACTTTCAAGAATAAAAGTGGTAAGTGGTAAATAATATGCCTGGGAATGCAATGATTTCCCAATGCCCAAATGTGATGGCTCCTGTGGACTCATACCACTGTTACAAAAGCAGTATCAAATGATCTGATATCAGTGGAGCAGCTGCAGACATTTTGCTAAGTTAGCTTGGCAGAAAAGAATTTTGTGAAATAATTGAGCAGTTGGACAAGCTTGAAGAAGGAAGAGGCAGGGAAACCAGTCCCTTGGCAAAGAGATCATTATGGCTGAGCCAGAGCTAGAGATGGCAAATCCCTTTGCCTTTTCCTTTCACTGTCCTCTCACACTGCCCATTTTCCCTGCCCTACTCAAGAGCACCATCCCAAGCCAACCAGTTGTTAGTATGTCCAATGCCATCCATTCACAATTCCCTCACTAAATGAGAGCATCAGCAGGATACATTAGGGCCAGGGTGTCATTCCTCCAGGACTTCACTATTAGACATATCTGCAACCCTAACACAGACATAATCCCTAACATGGGGATGCTAAATTAAACCTCTTTCTCTTCTGCACATGAAAAAGGATAAAGCTGACTGTGAAACACTCATTCTACTGGCCTGGAACAGCTGAGTTAGGAAAATAGTCTCTCTAGTCATGTTCTCTAGTTAGAGAACAAGTCTTACAAGGAGCGGCTGAGGGAACTGGGGTTGTTTAGTCTGAAGAAGAGGAGGCTGAGGGGAGACCTTATCGCTCTCTACAACTACCTGAAAGGAGGGTGTAGTGAGGTGGGGGTTGGTCTCTTCTCCCAAGTAACAAGCAACAGGACAAGAGGAAATGGGCTCAAGCTGCATCAGGGGAGGTTTAGATTGGATATTAGGAAAAATTCCTTCATGGAAAGGGTAGTCAAACATTGGAAGAGGCTGCCCAGAGAGGTGGTGGAGTCACCATCCCTGGAAGTGTTGAAAAAATGGGTAGATGTGGCACTTTGGGACGTGGTTTATTGGGCATGGTGGTCCTGGGTTGATGCATGATCTAAGAGGTCCTTTCTAATCTTAAGGATTCCTAGTTTTTACTTTCATTATAAATAATCCAGCCACCAAGCCAGGAAACATGAAAATGTTACTCTCCCCTTAATTGGTTTAGTGGTGGACTTGGTAATGTTAGGTTAATGGTTGGACTGGATGATCTTAAAGGTCTTTTCCAACCTAAACGATTCTATGATTCTATGATTCTTCTATGATTCTATGATATGTCCAAGAACACTATCCTGTTTCTTATAAATGCATCACTGAGATAGAAAAATACTTGATTTAAGAGAGTTATATAATTGACATAGGAATCATCAGTCCTTGTGGTACAATAGAAAATATCTGTAATAAGAACACATTTCCAAATTTAAAAAAAAAAAATACCTACTATACTCTATAACTATACTATGGCTGTATTATAATTTAGCTATAATATATCATCTTTCAGTTAGCCTTTATTTCCTACAGAGTCTTGCTGCTTATTAAGTAGGAATATTTCCCCTTTGAGTCTCCTTGTATGTCAGTCAAAGTCCCTACTAAAATAGCTGAACCCTGACAATTTTATTTTTTTGCCTTGATGTTATTTGCCTTGACACCACTTGAGAAGGCTGAAGAAATACTGCTTTTACAAAGTTGCTTCCAACTTTTCATCACAATGTAATTCTCAGAGAATCTGCAATGTCTTTTTTTCCATGTTTCTAAACTCTTCAGGAAAATTTGAGCTATCTTGCCTAACTGCAGATTTCTAAACATTAAGTATCTGATCCAATCTAGTCTGCCCATTATCACTGGATAAAGTGAACCTCTTGCAGAAAATGTCTTATCCTACCTTTCAGAGAGACCTCTACAAAGATGTGATGAATGTTCCTCTTACAGCTATCTTTTTCCATCTACTACATAGGAAGCTTATGCAACCTGTTAGATTGGATCCTTGAGGTGAGATTAATTCAGGTCAGTTGAATTCTACCCTGTGCTGAACTACCTTATAATTGCATTTCCCATGGAGTAATTATGTGTAAGGTGAAAAACAGAACAAAGGAATGAGATCCAATTTCTCCAACATTTTCTTTTTTATGTAAGACCCCCTTTTTAATTCTGGAAGAGCCAAATTAATGAATTTTCTTATCATATAGGCAAATGTTATGCAGGAGCACACTCCTAACTTTTTCTCAGGCAGAAATTCAAGGATTTGAAGTATGAAAAAAAAAAAAAAAGGGATCCTGGCATTTAAGCAAACTGACATCTGTTTCATTAACAGACAACCTGGATAACTTGGTTTTGTGTGTAAGAGCTTTTTATTTGTCATAACTCTGCAAACTGAAGGAACTGTTTAATCAACTTCAGCAGAGCATAATCCCTTAACTTTGATATTTTTTCCTCACAGCACTTAGCAATGCAAACAATATTATGAATACCTGGAAGCATTGCAGCAGATTCACAATGGCAACCTGTCACAGTCTGCCCATATGAAATTGTTTCTGAGACACACAAAAAAAAGGAAATTACCAAGAGAAAATGGCTGTCATTTGGGAAATTCATATTAATTGCCTACAGTCATAGTCAATGTCAACTGACTCAGCAAGGAATATTTAACATTAAGGTTTGAGTAGTCCCCAGAAAATCAGCCTCTGTTTTAAGTCAGTTGCACACTTTAACAACTGGCAGGATAGGATTTTCAGTAAGTCATTTGCTCCATTGATCTGGAAATGACAAGATTTAGGACGCACACTTACACAGAACAGAGGTGGAGACAGCTTGGAAAAGTTAGCAGTGTATGGAAATTTTCAAGAACGTAAACCTGAGGTTTCCATCACAGACCATATGTATGCCACTAACGGGCACTGCTAAATAGGTTATCCTGTATAACTAAAGCTATTTCAGACTGGCAGTGAGCAAGTCAAAAAAATGGAGAGGAGAGAGTCTCGAGGAGAAATACAACAGTTCAAGCAGATACGGTTTCAAAAAAAAAGAAAAAAAGGAAAGCAGAATAAGCAGTAGCTGTCATCCTCCATGAGCATCTCTAGACTGCTAGACTGCAAGAGAATCCACTCCTCCTCAAGATAGCCAGGGGAAAGAAGGAGAAGGAAAAAAGGCAGAAGGACCCAAATCATCCATATTAATCCCTGGGATCTCTATGAATGTCACAGTGGTCTGGTTTCCTCAGGACACATGACCAATACACTTCTGTCATAATTGAACTTTTCCCTTCCTATCAGTGTGGGAAACTGCTGTCTTCCCCAGTATTAATGCTGATGAGGCTCTTGTTTTCCTTTCTCATAAGATTCTCACAATATAAGAACCATGAAATGGAGCTTTCTCTTGGCCACACCTCTTCATCCAACTTTGATTTACAACCTATACCCATTCCCTTGTGTATTTTTGCTGTATATCTCTGAGAAGAATATGTATCTGTCTTCTCTACAGCCCCTGCTGAAATATAAATTAGATATTCCTCACTGCCCTTCTCTTCTCCAAGCTGAACACATGCAGCTCCCTCAGCATCTCTACTTATGTCATTAACTCCAGCCCCCAGACATCTTCATGCCCTTCTACTGGACTTGCTGCAATTTGCAAATATCTTGCTTATCATGTGTGCACCAAGGCAACAGCACACATATTGAGAAAATCCACTAGACAGACAGAAATTATTAAGTGGTCCAAATACTGTTTATATTATAAACCATTAAGCTTACAGTGTCTGGGTTAGGTACATATAGTGTGTAGTCAACATATGGCCCCAAATTCATGCTGATTTGTAATAAAGTCAGAGATGGCTGTTAATCTGTGTGTACTAAAATGAACAGCAGACTTCACTGGTACAGGATGAGTACCAGTAGGAGAGAGAGAGCAGCAATTTTAAATGTACTGCATTACTTTTGGGCTTTGGAAGGATCTCCTTTTGTTTTGGGAGTTTCTCTGTTGTCCTGTAATATTGTTTCATTGTTAGAGAACATTCAAATGGCATATTAAAGCTTCTGTTTTTAAAAAATAAGATATGCAAGTAAACGAGCAATTTAGAAAGCTCTTCACATGTCTGTCTGAGCAAATCAACCTAGCCGTGAGTTTTCACTTTCAAAGTTGCCTTGAGAGCATGAAGGTGGAATTCAGCCTAGCTGCCCTTGAGTGTGCATACAGAGGTGGCTATGTTCAAGTTAGTCACCCAGGCTCCCACTACAGCCAGTGGAGATCAAGTCAACATAGCCAAAATTAATAGTTCTGCAGACTCCATTGATTCACTCAGTGCTGTAGCAGGTAGAAGAATACCTGTCTATCTAACTCTTTCCCAAATAATGTCCAAGCATTGTTCAAGAATCAGCATGGGTCAGAGACCATCCCCAATAGGCAATTTTAATGCAGTCATTCAGTTTGGAGGCTGAGAGAGTGACCAACTTGTGTCAGAGCTAGAGAACAGTTCCTGGCATGGATTTATTTGCTACACTTATATATGTATATGTGTATGGGTATATACATATACATATTTTGTAGAATCATAGAATGGTTTGGGTTGGAAGGAACCTTTAAAGGTCATCTGGTCCAACCCCACTGCAATGAGCAGGGATATCTTCAACTGGATCAGGTTGCTCAGAGTCCTGTCCAGCCTGACCTTGAATGTTTCCAGGGATGGAGCATCAACCATCTCTCTGGGCAACCCCTTCCAGTGTTCCACCACCCTCGTCGTTAAAAATTTCTTCCTTATATCTAGTCTGAATCTCCCCCCTTTCAGTTTAAAACCATTACCCCTTGTCCTATGGCAACAGGACCTGCTAAAACGTTTGTCCCCATCTTTCTTACAAGCCTCCTTTAAGTACTGAAAGGCTGCAATAAGGTCTCCCAGAGCCTTCTCTTCTCCAGGCTGGACAACCCCAAGTCTCTTAGCTTTTATTCACAGGGGTGGTGTTCCAGCCCTCTGACCATTTTTGTGGCCTCCTGTGGACCTGCTCCAGCAGGTCCATGTCCTTCTTGTGCTGAGGGCCCCAGAGCTGGACACAGTACTCCAGGTGAGGTCTCACCAGAGCAGAGTAGAGGGGCAGAATCACCTCCCTCAACCTGCTGGCCACGCTTCTTTTGATGCAGCCCAGGATATGGTTGGCTTTCTGGGCTGAAAATGTACATTGCCGGCTCATGTCCAGCTTTTCATCCACCAATAACCCCAAGTCCTCCTCTGCAGGGCTGCTCTCAATCCCTTCATCCCCCAGCCTGTATTGATACTGGGGTTGCCCCAACCCATGTGCAGGACCTTGCACTTGGCCTTGTTGAACCTCATGAGGTTCACATGGGCCCACTTCTCAAGCTTGTCCAGGTGCCTTTGGATGGCATCCCATCCCTCAGGTGTGTCAACTGCACCACTCAGCTTGGTGTTATCTGCAAACTTGCTGAGGGTGCACTCAATCCCACTATGTCATGTATGTATGTACAGACAGGGGGACAAGGATAGAGAGACTATGTATGTGTATATATGTAAATATATATGTAAATATATACAAATGTAATACATAAAGACTCAGAGTATACAGAGATAAGGCCTTAACTCCAGCACTTCCATTTAAAAATTTCTGCTTACCTTGTCTTTCTTACAAACCAAATGTGTGACAGCATAAATTATTTGGCATCATTTAGGCTCATATTTGTGTGTTTACTGTTTTTATGTGCTGTGCCTTTCTTCTGGGCTTTCTGTGCAAATTCAAAATCTGAAAATTACTGTCATTTTATACATTAGGAAAACCCTGTGTTCTAAACCCAAACTAGCTGTTTGAGAAGAGAAGCATATTGCAAATGGAGCTACCATATAGGTCACAAATCTACCAACTAAATTATTGGTGCTTTCTCTAGACTCTTCCTTCCAGGCTCCGTTTGGAGTGCCAGCAGGATCATTTATGAGAAATCTGTATACCTGCAAGAATCCCAGGTGTTGTGGGAATCAATACAGAATCGATGGCAATTGCTGAGATTTGGCTGGATGTTTAAGAAATTACTCATCTGGAAGAGGTGTAACATCAAATGTTTTCCCCTTGCCATGTCAAAGCTCATGGAGATTTATCTTACTGAAACAAGAAACTATTTCTGAGCAGAGCCATTGCTTCCTAAGATAAGCCACTAACTATTATGTTGCAGCTGAATGACACGAGGATGTGCAATTACCAAAGCACAGAAGAAAGTGTCAAGAACCTCAGAAGAAAATAAGACATTTACCAGTCCTGGCAGTTCATGGAGGTGGGTGAAAACAATGATTAGCAAAATGGTAAAAGTGTAAAATGCCACCTGTAAATAACTATAAAGATAGTTGGTGTGAATATTTAATATGGGGTTGTGGGAGATTTTTCTTTGTTTCTTTGTTTACAGATTTATACATAACCTTGTTTAAAGTTTGATTCAATCACTCAGAAATTTTTTTTTAAAAAGTAAAATTACACCTGGTTTTACAAAAAAAAAAAAAAAAAGAAAGAAAAAGAAAAAAATCTAAGTAGAAAAACCAAGATCCTCATTAAAAAGTCAGAAATTTTTGAATGTTCAGAAGAAATGACGATTCTTTACTTAGTGATCTGTAAGACAGACATCTGTGTCAAAGATCTGTGTAATCAATGGAGCCATGCAACATTTCCAGAATGCAATGCATCTTGTCTTAAGTTGTTCACATGGGTTAAATCATGCTCCACCGATGTCTTTTTCAGTCTAATCACTACAGAACAGCTATATGATTAGCTTAGACCAGACATCAGACTTTAACATATGAAAACTTTGTTAAAAAATAATCTCACCATTCATACCTAAATATAGTTGTTATTCTCCGATATAAAAAAGAAAAAAACCCATCTGTTTTGTATAAGTCTGATCAATAATAGGCCCTTGTTCTTTCAGAAATGTAGTGAAAACTGATATGAAGAAACATTTGCAATGCAACTGTAAACTTATTTCGAGTAAAGTAACTTTGGGCTTTGTGTGCAGATCTAGTGAGTACAAAGAAGCTATTGAACGCTGAGACAATGGTAACTTCTTGAGATTACAAAAAAAAAAGAGGGAGAGCCCACCTTTGTCTATAATTTATTTCCCAGATGTACTGTCATGTAGCAGCATTAGGGCATAATGAATCTGCTCTGTTATTTGCTCCACTGCGGGCTTTGAGCCAGGGAGTCATTCTGCCTGAGAGACAAAAGACACTCTGTCTGCACAGAGATCCCTGCATCTTCACGGCATGTTTCCTCATACATTTTGTGAACTGTCTTTCCCCTCCCCTCTCCCTCTGTTATGTTAGCTGTGAACTGCAGTGAAAATCTGTCTGTGACAGACACTTTTGGTACTTGGTCAGCTGTCAGACAAGAATGAGGTGAAAGACTTCAAATATGGCATCGGGCTTCACAAACACACATCCATGCACACACACATAGAGAGAAACAGCCATCACTGGCTACTGCTCAGGTCCAAGCAGGAAAACAAAAACAAAACACACAAAAAAAAACCCTCAAGGAAGAGACTGCTCCTATATAAGTCTGAGAACTTGCAGAGAAAGAAGGCATATATATGTAATGGTTTTGTTAAAATCAAACATGTAAGTTCTAAACCCAAAAGAATGTTTCCTAATCTCTGACTGCAGGGTTAGTAACATCTTTGTTCTATACCCAGAACTCACCTGTGGCAGTATTTACTGGAGGAGATCTCCACTTTGGAAGTTGTTTCCATTAATGACAATGTCAAGAGAAATGTAGGGGAAAAAGACTGGATGAGAAACCTGTGAATGGATGAATGTCCCAGGCTGACTCACAGAGTATGAACTCTAACTCATGCCACCCCAATCCACCTTTATTAGGATACTTACACGGCACCTGGCAATGCATGTTAGGGCCATGCTGTTCGGATGCTATAACCTTTAGTTACACATTAGTCTAAGGTACATTGCAGTGAAGTCATAGTGTTTATCCAACGTGCTGGGGCTCGTTGAAATATCCTCTTTGGGTCTTGTACCATAACAAAAGGGTGTTGTATTCTCCTACAGCACTGGCTGAATTCTGTCTGTAAACACAATGCAGCATTCAGGGAAATCAAAGGAATCATCTCAGCTGGGTCCAGTCTGAGATCAGGTCTTGAAAATCCTTGTTTGTCCAAGAGTATTTGACCAAATAAAGCATCTGGTTTGGAGTACACAAATGACACAAGAAACGCCTTGATTTTCTTGTGACTCTGAGAGACGTATCTTAGATTCACTAGGCTGCATGCCTTTTTTACTGTAATCTGTAAATCTAAACAAACAACATGGCCACATGAATATCTGTCATGCCCCAGCCAGAAACTAAGCACCACACAGCTGCTCACTCACTCCCCCTACCCTGATGGGATGGGGGAGAGAATCGGAGGAGTAAGAGTGAGAAACACTCCTGGGTTGAGATAAGAACAGTTTAATAATTGAAATAAAGTAAAATAGTAATTATAATAATAACAATATAATAATGATAATAATAATAATAATAATAATAATATACAAAGCAAATGATGCACAATGCAATTGCTCACCACACACCGACCGATACCGAGACAGTTCCCAAGCAGCAATCACTGCCCCACAGCCAACTCCCCCCAGTTTCTATACTGAGCATGATGCCCTATGGTATGGAAAAGCCCTTTGGGCAGTTTGGGTCAGCTGTCCTGGCTGTGCCCCCTCCCAGCTTCTTGTGCACCTGGCAGAGCATGGGAAGCTGAAAAGTCCTTGACTAGCATAAGCAGTACTTAGCAACAACTAAACCATCAGTGTGTTATCAACATTCTTCTCCTACTAAATCCAAACCACAGCACTATGCCAGCTACTAGGAAGAATAACTCTATCCCAGACAAAACCAAGACAATATCTCTAATATTCCAAGGTATCCCTAATATTTCTGGATGTCTGTAGAAAACTGAATCTTACTGCCAGTGATTACAAGAGTCAGGACATGCAGGTCATGTGTAACAATTAGGTGTGTGAACTTGAATCTTGCCATAGGCTCGCTCTTAGTCACTGGAGAGATATAGGCACCTGTTGAGTGTGGTTCACCCTTTTCTAAGACTGAGAAAAGACATGTCAAAGATAAATTGGATTGAAGTGTCTGAATTTTATCTTCATTTAGTATGGACTGAGTCCTAAGGTGGACTAAATGCCTAACATTCAGACAGCTAAGTCTCCATTTCTTTCCCTGAGCTTAGCTATTCTTGGTTGCGTAAGATGTCCTGGTGTATCTGAGAGCGCCACCCAGGGCTGTCAGATACCACAAAACATATGACAAAATGGGAAGCTCAAAATTTCTGAACCAGTAGCTAATGTTGAGGAAAAATATCTTACAGCTTCTCAAGACAGTGCCAGGCACTGAAGTTGAGGTAACTGAGTTCAACATCTGAAGGGAAGTGACTGAAGCAGACAGTGGGCTATATTCAGCTGCCCAAACTTTGGTATTTAGTGTCTTTTAAAAAGCCATGCAGATATGACAAACTACTTCTGGTATATCCCCAGAATTTGGAAGCATAGTTAAGGCCAGGCAAGATAACTCAGCGATGCCTGAAACAATAGGGATGTGATTCATTTGCCTACATATAGACATTTAGGGTTATTTTAAGTACTGCAGGATGTCCTACCTGGCCTCATCTGACACTCCAGAAGGATAGTCTCCCATTAGTGCTGTGTAATACCTGTCACTACCATGCATATGTCTCAAATATGCTACAGCAAAATTGGCAACAGACATGTTTCATCAACAAAATCTCCTCTTGTGTGTCTGCACTTCATAATTCCCTGAGCATGTGGAGATCTAACTCTGCAAGCCATCACACATGTAGCACAGAACTGCAAGTATCAGCCAGCTAAGGCACAAAGCAATATAGTACAACTATATAAGTACAATTTGCAGTATGGTGTGCAACCAAGGCAGATGACCCTCATCCCCAGGCAGTGCTCATGTCTCCATGAATGGAGACATTTGTTCTTTCTTGCAAACAATCCAAGCTTGCTCAACTTTGTCTACACTTGCTACTGAGGACGTATCCAAAGAGGACTCTCAGAACCTTTTGGTGGATGTACGGCATATGAATAAGATCTGTATCAAGCAGATCTCTCTCAATGACATTTTTTGTAAGAGAAGGAGAAAGGAAGGGTTGGCTTTGTGTACAGAAATTAAGTTCCATTTGTAACTGAGCCACAAACTTCCTGCATTTGACAAGCAACGTTTTTCTTCTTGTTTCCTCCTATCGTATCCTGCGATTAATATTACTTCCCCTTTTCTGAGATAACTTGGGTGGACATATTCATTGATGCTTATCAGATATGTCCAGAAATATCTTTACTACTGAAATATTTAGAATCCTCAGGGTTTCTTGCCAGGGAGATAACAACCACAGTTACCTCCTAACAATATTGAACTTTTCCACTTTTCTTCAACCCCTTTGGTCCTTTTTTTCTTTCTGATAAGCACCATAAAGTCTCTCTTAACCTTCACAAATTCACCCTTCATCTAATGACAGACAGTTCACTTTCCACATTTTGGCATTTGGCATTCTCTTCCTCTTGCCCTGACTCTGACTGGATTCTGTCTTTTCTTAATCTGTCTTCCCCAGCATGAGAAACCGTAGAAAATCTCACACAAACCAGAGAGAAGCTATGGAAATTCCCTGTAAAAACAAGAAAAGAACTGGAAAGACTAACACTCCAGAGGTGTGCACCAGCTTTGAATATGCTATTCCCTTCCTTCACTCATTTCCCTCAGCTTCTGCTACACTTGTTTATCCTAACAAAGCTAACTTTTAGTATCTCTTTCATTAATTAGTTAAATAAAAAAAAATTTTAAATGGAGGAATTAAAAAAATATGAAACTTTAATACAGCCATTTGATAATCATAAGATAAACAGGTACTTCTAGGACACAGTATGAATTTGTTTAGATGTTAACTTCAGGATGAAATGAAACATGCCCCAAAGATGCCTGTTAATTTCCAGAGTCTATGAAAGGAGTCTTACTCAAATACAGATGCCTGTGTCTAATTAAATTAATTCCATTTCAGGTGCCTAAATGACTTGGAGAATGTGGTCTTAATGGTCTTCATAATATTCTTTTCTTCAGAACTTCTCACCATCTTTCCTAGTAAACCTTGTTTTTAAGTGAATTCAAAGGGGATGTGACTCTATAAACCACTAATGCAGGAGATGGCCACAGTTATAATGTTGTGTAGACTACAAATACTTCTTAAAAAGAAACAAAACGCACAATTCAGTAGCGTCTGTATTTCTTTCTTATATTGTAATCACACTTGAGTTAGTTTTGGCACAGCAGTTCTTTAGATGTGTAGGTTGATAGATAAAGTTTCCTGTATTGCGTATGTCTACTAACATAGAATACCTGGAAAAAAAGGTTCAGCTTTTATTACCTTTGTATGTATAGGATTTAGTGTGACGATGGAGACAACATTACTTAAGAAAGCATTTGGAACCGTGTCCAGGTACTTGACAGCAGGATATCTTTTTAACCTGTAGAAGGAAAAGAAATTGCTCCCAAAGATTTTGGGGTTTCTCAATAAAAACTGGAAGTACATTATTCATAGAAATAATTATTAAGCTCTCTGACTATGGTAAATTTGCACCTGAACATTTCCTGTTCATGGTATTAAGACAAGGCCTTTTTGTGGGAAGTAGGTCAAAAAGATTTTGGGCTTTTCCCTTTTCACTTTTCCCAGTGAAACAATGACTGAATTTCCAATGAAGTTGTCTTGAGTCAGCCAAAAAGACATGAAGATTTGTGCTGATGTGCAATGCTTGGGGAACCACAGGTGCTGGAGCAAAATGCATTTGCACTGTGAACACAACTCTCCTTGCCCAGCAGATTTTCTTCCCTACTCTGAGTCATGGAGAGATAAATACATACAGGGATATAGAAAAACAGAAATATGGTTTTATAACAAAATTTTCTTCCACTCAGATTCCCTGATAGAATTATTTTTTAATTCCAAGTCTACTTTCTTAATAAAGTATATTACTAGTCTTAAACACAAGACTTTGTTATTTCTGTAATGGACTCTTGCTTTAGACCACCTCAGGGTTTGATCAGGCTACAGGCTAGACTCTACCTAAAAAACCCCTTTGGAAAGAAGAGAAGTGAGAGCTCCATTAGTCCAGTGCAACACTCAGTGAAGATACTGAATTTTGGAACATACCCAAGGACGTACTGTTGCCTTAAATGATCTATGTTCAACAAAGGGTAAGAAATATATATTGGACATTTATAAAAATCCACAGAATGCTCCTTTTCTATCATCTTTTCCAGGCCCAAAGTGTTATCACAGATGTTCCCTTCCATGACATCTAACACGTTCTTCTTGACATTTTTTCATCAGAACTAATAACAGCAGGTATGCTGGGAATTAACTGTATCAAAGATCTAAATGAGGCCTTATAGAAAAACATAGTATGGTACAAGGATATTGTTATACAACCTTGCTATACTGCTAAAATAGTGGCAAGCAACATCTCACCCTAAACACGGAAAAACTTCTGTCAGATAAACTATGGAAATTTAATTTCATTTTTCATTGCATTTTTCTGTGTGACTGCCTAATAGAGTAGATCCTTGAAACATAATCCTTCTAAATAAATGCACTGTTGCTAAATGCATTTGCTATGGCAGATGTCTGAAGTTACCAAATAAAGGAGTTGTTTAATCTTCTTCTAAGTCATGCTTGCTTAGAGTTACTGGCTTTAGTACTCTGGGAGGAGCTACAGAAGAGCCTGGGTTTTGTGCCCTGTGTGCAGAAGTTAAGGACGATGGAGAGGGAAGAAAGAGCCACTGACTCTTGAAAGAACCAGTATCATCTCCAGGATGGAAGCACTCTGCCTCAGTGATTAACTTTGCAACCAGTCTGTTCCTAGAGATACATAGTGGAGCTTTCAGGCTGCTTTTTTCCAAAGATTGTGGTTAATGGCACTATATTTCCATCAGTTTTCTGGTAAAACTGAGGCCTTGGGAAATGAGGTAGAAATAAAAGCTGAGGCAACAAGTTTCTTTCAGGATTATTAATATAGTTTGGAATCTCGATAATGGACTCAAAATATTTATCAAGCATGTGATCTGAGGTTACACTGTTCACAAAGAAATTACCTCTCTGAGATAAAGGCAGATGATACATAGAAAAGAGCACACTGTTGTTCAGGGTAATAAAAAATGATATGCTCGAATAATTGAGAACACGTTCATCATATGGAGCATGAGAAAAGAATGTGGCCTATTATGTCTAAAATACCAGTGGGAAAGCTGCCAGAAGGCCTCTTTGGCCTTTAAGAGCAATGAATTTATTGATTGTTCCATTTGCATAACTGGCATGAAACTCCACATAAGCATTTGGGCTTTCGGTTTGTGGCGGGCAGAAAATGAGACAGCTTCACCCATTCATAATGCAGGACTGCTGAACAGAAGTGATTGTATGGTTGGGAAGGTGGAATTTCTCTCTCAAATGTTTTGACATCTTTAATTCAGGTGTCTGTTTTAATCAGTGGACAGAGAAGTCACCCAAGGTCAGTCTTTAAGTAGGATGAACCTGGAGGTTACCTGCCACTTTAAAGACTAAAAATGAATTTTTAGATTGATAAACTTAGCTGAGATTAATCCCAACCTATGATAACAATTATTTTTCCTCCACTGGAAAAAATCTAATTCTTTCTACAACTAATTCTCCTCTCATTTTTTCTACAGTCACGAAGTGGAACAAAACCAGGAACATCTAGATATTTGGACACTGCCTCCCACATACAGGAATATTTCAGCAGAGTGGGGTTTCAAAGGCTTTTGTGGCTTCTAGACTAGGTCAGGCTCTCTTTGTAGCCAAGAAGAACAGAACAATATTTTCAGAAGATAATTTACTTAAGATAGGTGTCTAAGATAAGAAAAGAGAAAGGTGTCTCTTACTCTCTGTTGACTATTGAGAGACTCTAGATACATATTTTGTGCTAGGCATGCAACATCTGGACATTAAAGGCAGGTGAGAGGAATCTGAAGTATGATTCCTTATGTAGTTTATTAGTGCTTTTTGGTCTTACTGTGATAGCCTCTGGTACCCTGTTCTGTGCTAAGAAACAATTTTAGAAGATGATGTACAAATGAGAATAAATGGATGCTTTTCCTCCTAGAGGCTGTATAGTTAGCTACCAGCCAAGATAAAAGAGGTGTACAGAAAAACAAGGATAATAAATGGAGATAATAAAGACAAAATAAAATGGTCTTGACCTATTTGTAAGACAATATCCACAGACTAGAGCTAGCTTACTGCACTGACATTTTTTGTAGGCATCAAAAGGTCCAGAGATAGCTCTGCAAATGTTTACTGACCAATTTCCCATAACAAAACTAAAGATGCTGAAACTTTACCAACTAAAATTTGAAAGTCATCACCAGGGGCTGAGGAAGTCATGGTCAGAATCTGAAAAGTGGGTGAAAGATGAATGTCGGGAGAGAGAGAGGGGCTATACATATCTGAAAAAATGGAAACAAGTAGCTTATGACTGATAAGATGGAGCTTGCATGAAAATTTTAAGAAAGATAATGAATTGCATTTATATTAGCAATGCCAGGCATCCAGACACATTATAAATGCCTGAGACTTAAAGTGATTTACTAGAGAAGTGAGGTTTAGATAATCATGTTTTCTGTATGCGTGACCACTTTGCTTCCTCAGTGGATGTGATTTATTTCATCAACCTTTAGACATCTTCAGTTCAGCTGAGTTAGTTGCTCTAGGTTTTATTTAGAGAAAATGAAGTAAAACAGACATTTGTAGGTCTTGTGGATATAATCTATTTTAGATAAGTAATACAGGATTAAATGATTCACATCCTGGAATTGTCCATTTTTCTCTATATGTTATCAAGGGAGATGCACCTGAGTAGCTTCAATGACATCAAAGAAGTTAATTTCCCAAGTTTAATGAGTTTTACTTAAGCTGGCAACCTGTCACAGGTGTGGTCCTCCAGGGATCACTACTGGGCCTCACGCTGTTCAACATCTTCATAAATTATCTGGATTATGGCATTGAAAGCATCCTCACCAAGTTTGCTGATGACACAAAACTGGGTGGTGAGGTGGACACATCAGAAGGGAGAGCCATCTTACACAGAGACCTGGACAAGTTTAACAAAGTGCAAAGTCCTGCACCTGGAATGACACAACCAAAGAGCCCAGTACAGACTAGGATCTGTGTGGGTGGAGAGCAGCTTTGCTGAAAGGGACCTGTTATCCTGGTAGACAACAAGCTGAACATGAGTCAGCAGTGCATTGCTGCAGCAACAATGGCAAATCAGATCCTGGGCTGCATCTGCAGGGGCTAGCAGAGACAGAGATGTAATCATCTCATTCTGCTCAGTGCTTGTCAGGTCATACCTGGACTATTGTGTCCAATTCTGATCTCTGCAATTCAAGAAAGATGTGGACAGACTTGGAGAGCGTCCAAAGGAGGGCCACAAAAATAATCAATGGGCTGCACAACTTGTTCTATGAGAAAGACTGAAGAGTTAGGTCCTTTCTCCCTGAAGAAAAGAATGCTCAGAGGATGGAGACTGTCTCTTCACGAGGAGCCACATGGAGAAGACAGAGGGCAACAGGTACAAGTTGCCCTGAGATAGGTTTCATCTCAACATAAGAAATAAATTTATCACTGTGAGAACAATCATTTACTGGAACATCCTCCCCAGGGACATGGTAGAGTCTCCATCGCTGGAGATTTTCAAGATGTGATTGGACAGGATGCTAGATAATCTCATCTAGGTTGCCTTTCCCACAGAAGGTTGGACCAGATGATCTTTCAAGGTCCCTTCCAGCCTGGGCTGTTCCATAATTCTATGATTCTAGGATAATAAACTATAGGAACAATTTATGAAGTGTCATGACAGAATTTCTATTCACAGAAAAGTTATTACAGGATAGGATGTTGTTCTGAATCATTCGTTCAGGTTTAAGGACAACTCTTACACTTGAATGGAGAGTTGATTCAAGAGGTCTCAGTGTATATTGGGCAGAGAGATGAATGACGTGAGCATTATAGGATCTAGTCTTTACCTTAGGATCCGTGGTTCACTGATAACCTGAATGCAACCTTTTCATTATTAATGGTTATAACAATTATGTTAGTAACACTTGCTTTCTCATACAACAATTAGAGCTTCCCACTGTAATTAAATTGTCATATCTGTCAACAAGTAAAATAACACAAGTCTCATTTGGTGCCTTTCCAGTGTAAACAATATAAAAATCATGCAACCTTAGAACAGTTTTGGTGGTACAGCACATCTGAAGCTCATCTGGTCTAACACCATGTTCAAAACATCGTAAACTTGAAAGTTTAAGATTAGATTGCTCAGCACCTTGCCCAGTTTTTAATATCTCCAAGCATGCAAAATCCACCACCTCCCTAGTCAATCTGCTTTAGTCCTTAACAAACCCACCGTAAAATTTTTTTTTTTTTTTTTATCTAGTTAGGGTTGCAATCAGTGGTCCTTGCCTCATGTCCATGTTGTAAAAGAGTCCATCTCTGCCTTTCCCCTTGCCGACATAGTGGCCCTTTGCTAGGCTTACTCCAGCTTGTTAATGTCTTTCTTGTACTGGGGACTCCAAAACTGGGCATGCTAGTCCAGACAGTTTCAGAAGTGCTGTTCTCAATACTCTCACTACGTAGGGGCTGATGCAGTGCGGTACATGGTTAGCCCTCACTGTTGCAAGGGTGCACTGTTTACTCATATGCAACTTGTCGTCCACCAACAACCTTTAAGTGCTTTTTTTAAGAGCTGCTCCCTAGAAAATTGGTCTCTTCCAGTTGCTTACTTTCAGATCATTTCTGTCAAATCACTTCTCCAGCTTTTTGAGATTCCTCTGAACAGCAGCCTTATTATCCAGCATATTGACTGCTCCCGGCAATGTGGTGTCAACCACAAACTTGCTGACAGTGTGTTTATTTCCGTATAATTACAAAACAACAAATCATCCACTCCCATTTTGTCTGGTAGAGCCTATATACAGGTTTCCCAGGTAATTAAAAGCAAACGACTGTTTTGAAGGCACACTTCACAAGGGACTAGGGTAGGAGTTGAGTGGCAATGAGGAAGGAAGACCTGAATTTAAATAAAAAACCCCCAATGTTTAATATAAAAGCAGACAATGATAGCTGCTCTGGTCAGTAATTGCTTAAGACTAAATGTGAACAGAAACAGTCTATGTGCACGCAAATACCCTTCTGATCTGGCAGTATTTCCACCCATTCTCATCTTACTCCATGTACCCGGCAATGTCAAATCAAACTACTAAATGTGTTTTAATGTTAGTGCACACAATAATCTTTTAATCTTTATCCAATACTGGGTAAAAGAATCAATTACAGAAATAGTCTTCTCTACTTCTTTGACTTTTATACTACAGGATTGATGTAAAGAATCCATAGCATGAACAGGAACTTGGCCCAAGAAGTTTTTTACCCCCATGGAAAAATCAATAGGCAAGATTCCTTCTTGGTTACTACAATGTCAGTCTGGAGACACGTCAGTAGCCAGCCGAGTTTATTTTCATTCCTGGAGTTTAAGATCAAGTCTCACTATAACTGGATGTGTCAATCATTAGCAGACAGCCTTTGTACCTGGAGTTCACATTGACTGCAAATTTCATATATAAGGAACAATACATACAAAACTCATTTCAGACTATTTAATCTCTTCCAATACAAGATGTAAGAGGAAATAAAAATGGAACACAAGCAAAAAACCTTCTCCTTAGAAGAATGTGCACTTGCCAAATGCGCTATTCTATCTGGTCACTATTTGAATTTTATAATACCTGTGACACTGAGTCACCTTGTCCTATCAGGAAACAGAAGACCTATAAATGACCCTTTGGTGAAGAGCTCTAGTCACTTCCACAACCAGCTGAAGAAGGACGGAAGAAACTTCTGATCTTCCTGGAAACAAAAGGTAGGATTTAGATTGATTTGTTTGTTTAAAGTATTACATTTTTTTCATGTATTAAAATGCAACCTATTGTCAGAAGACTTCTTGAACAATTTAGGACAATTTAGGACAGTCACAGAAAGAGGATTTTATTCAGTGAAAAATAAGGATTACATAGTCAATAGTGTAACACGAGCTGAAAAAAAGGAGGAGAAAATTGATGAACAATCAAAAACAGATGAAAAGCTGCCTGTATGCAAGAAAGCAGTATCTTGGCAGGTTATATGTATATAGAGAAAGAGACAGGGACAGACTGAACATATTGAATTGGATATATATTCGGTTCAGTATATTCTATTGCTATATGTAGCTATTACCACTTCTTTTCAGAGTGGGGAAATCACCACCTTGTGCAACTTACCACTTTTGTGCAAGGTGGCTGCTAAGTAGAACTTTGTCCAAGAATGCTGTAGAAGTGAAATCACAGCTAGTATTATTCCACTCCAGGTGTTTTTCAAGGATAATAAAAAATAATGGGAAAGTTCTTTTCTAATAGATAGCCAATTTTATGAATAATTTAGGATATACCTTTTTTTTTTTTAGGAGGAGGGATAGGAAAAACATATTCACACAAGTTTGCTAAACTCATACAAACTAGGGATGCTAAAGCACCATCTTTCAGTGGCAGATCCCTGTACACAGATGGAGTTGCAGGAAAGTCAATAAGACTTGGCACATGTCCTGATTTATGTTTGATTGAGGGGGAACAGGGGAGGGGGACAGAGAGACTGATTTTAGGACCAGTGCCTAGAAATTAATGCAGAGCAATTAAATTTACATCTCATAAACTATAAGCATTTGGTTGGAATCAGTGGGATTGCCAACAATACATTAATATCTTGGAGCAGGAAACCCAGTGGGTCTTAAAAAGTATTCCAATGGCATTTTGAAACTTGTATCATGTATTACATTACCAATTATATACAATTGTACATTAATTCATAGAAAATATTACACTGAATGAATGCTTTGCCCATGTCTTTAAGTTAGCTTCTTCAGTTTGGTTTGCAAAACAGAAAGCTTCACAATTTCAGTGAAGAGTTATTTTTCCTTTGAAATAGAGAATTTGGTTTTACATGTTTTAGGTGCAAAAAGGATTGTTTTCTATTTGCATATCATCACATTTTACACTCAAAAGACATATTTTTGCTTGTAACTTGAGTATAGCTAAAAATAACCCCCACCTCTATTTACTTTCCAGTTAGAAATTAAGTGAAAAGAATAATTTTTCATGCTATTGGGAGTACAGTCTTTTATTGCTAAACTCCCAGGTCATATACACTGCAAAGTTTTGTAATGGGTCAGAGAAATAAGTGGTAGAAAAGTTAGTAAGAAAACAATTCTGTGATCCTAAAGTACCTCAAGGAGGCATAGGTGATGTCAAAATCAAAAATAAGTGACATAAAGCAATACCCAGAACAGGAAATCAATGACTTAGACTGTTAATTACAACTATGTTTTTCCCCCAGATCAATTAGATCCTTCCTCAACTACAAGTGCTTGGAATAAGCCACCCTATTTTGAAGGCTGTGACAGTTTAATTGTACAGATGTGGCCAGTCAGTCCAGGTTTTTGGCCTCTGAGCCACAGCTGCCCATAGTCACAGTCCACTTCAATGAGCTTTGCTCTTTAGCAGAGCTGGAGCACCATCTCTGCCTACAGGCTGGGGACTGGGGGTCACCTCCAGTACAATGTAAGCAAGCTGGTGAGGAAAATGGGCCTTGCTGTACCTTTTAGAAAAGGGTAGTTTTTCTGACCCACATGTTCTGCAAGAGCCAGAGCACCTTGTGTTTTATATAAACTGGTTGCCTCAAGGTAAAGGGGCTTTGCTGAATATGGAAAGATCAGCAAAGCCTATTGGCCTGTCCCCAAGAATAAATTAAAACTAAAACCAGCAACCCCTCAAAAACCGAATTAGAAGTTAAGCTAATAATATACTTCTGTGGCAACATGCCCATAAATTCCCTTGGAGTGGGAGGCTGGGAAAAATGCCAAAATAAGTAAATTCCACTGTAGTCACCTGCTTGCCTGCCCAAGGTACCTAAGCAGAAACAAGATGTATGTAACTCCTATGACTGATTGCAATCAGACACCAGAATTTTGAAGTGACCTATTACCTCCTGGATCACTGTAGTGGGATGGTGTGGTGCTTTGAGCCTCCTAAGCAAGTAGAATCTTGGAGCGCAAAGTCTGGTGGTTGCTTCTTCAGTTAGAGAAGGCTCTCATTTCTGCTGCCTTTCCACACTACCTGTAATATAATCAAGAGTTGTCTTTTAAAAACAAAAACAAACCCAAAAAGCTTTCTGAAAGAAGTCTTTCCCAGGAAGCCACTGCTGGTCCATTTCTGGTCCAGCCAGTTCTGCCCCAGCTTGTGTGCAAGACTTCACAGTGCTGGTCATTAAAGGCGTTTAAATCTAGACTCGAACACCTAAGCGCAGAGGTCTGCACATGGGCTGGGTGTCTAACACCCCTTTCAACCAATGAAGCGCATTCAAAGCAAGTGACAGGGAGTAGGGAAAGTTTCAGACTAAGGCAGACACAGAAGCAAGCTAAAAGCAGCATCCCACCTCAGCCGTTCCGCAGTGTGGCAATGAACAGAAGGCTTCCTACAGGAAGGGAAGCATGAATGTCCTCCTGTACTGTGAATTCAGGTGAAGGTATTTGGCCAGGATTGCAGGAGGAAGTAAGAGACGTGCAAAGCAGTTGATTCATAGAAATTTCAAAATGCAGCGGGGGAACGAATTTTATTTTTCTACTTCTAAAAATGGGAGGAGGAGAGAAGGAGGACAGAACGAAAACATTGTCTTGCTACTTGAGAAAAAGCCAGGAAATACACAGAAGAAAGATGAATTATGTATTCATGGAAATGAAAGCTCCACAGAAAATAAATTAAATCCTCATTCTCCCCTTTTCAGAGATGATTCTGCCAGTGCTGTTCCTGTGTCTCGCAGCTGTGCTGCCTCTGTCCACTGGAGAGGTAGGAGCCACACTCTGTACTCAGAAAATCTGGATGGGACCCAACATACTTGTGATCTGACTGAACATGTTTTTTCCTATGCACACCTGTCATGCAGAAAGAGACTGATTAGACATCTAGGATCTGGAAAGCATTTACCCTTGAAGTCTGTTTAATTTTAAAGCAGTAGACTGGTTCCACACTTGCACACTAAACCATGTGTAGGCTCAATGTTACTTACAAGTTGGGTCAGAGATAACTATATTTTCCAGAAGCTGCCATACACAGATCCAGTAACTTGGATCTCCCAAAGATCCAGCCCTCTTCCTGTTAATTCCTTACACTTTTACAGGCAGCAGTTACCTAACTCTCTCCCTTTCTTGTCCTGCAGGTCCTGAGCTATGTGTCTCTCCCTTTGCTCACAGTCCCATCCTCTCAACGTGTATCACTGACTTCCCTCAAACAGCTAAACAAACTTAAATACTCAGTGCACACTTAGAGTGGTTCCTCCCAAACCATACTTATTCTGAAGTTTGAAGTTTGCTACTTCTGCTTCAGAAACACTAATGTGACTGAAGGCTTGACTACGTTTCTCCCTAATTCTTCAATTTCTGCTCTCCATGCTGCAGTCTAGAAGACTAGTGAGAATGGTTGTAAAGAGGAGGCTGAGTTCTTCACATGGCTATTTCTTAATTGGAAAACACATTAAATATTTGAGAAATGCTATCAGTTATGGCAGGAGTGGAAGAAAATCTATGGCATGAAAAACATAGGCACGCTTTTTTGTTTCGTAGGATGTCCTGATGAAGTACCACAAGAGGTCTGTCATGATCCTGTGATTAAATAACAGGTTCCTTCAATAAGAAAAACATTGATAGGCATGTTTAAAATATTGAAGAAGGGGAACACATCATAAGCACATTCACATCTTCAGCTGATTTTTAGATCCTATTTCCTCAAAACCTCATGAAGGAATTTATAATAATAGTAAATTAAGTCTGATTCAGTTGCCTAAATTTAAGAGTCTACAGGCACATGAGATGTTCCAGTTTACCTCAGCCATCCACAGAGGGTTGGCAGATACAATGCAGGAACCAGTGTTATTACTGCTAAGCTCTATGCTGTGGAACCACTGGAAGTGTTACTCCACATGGAAGCACCCCTAGAGATACTTAGGAGACAAAGCGTATCACAGTACCTTCTCCATCACAGGGATCACCTCATTGGTTGATATTAGTATTTTGGTTTTTTAATATTTCTTAGACAGGATTCAGGATTTTGTTACATTCAAATGAAAAAGAAATATAACATGTTCTTTCAATTTAGGAACCTGAAGGTTTCGATATTCTGTCAACTAGCAAAGCAGATCAGCAGAAGCTGATTGTTGACAGACATAATACTCTCAGGAGAGGAGTACAACCAACTGCCAGCAACATGATGAAGATGGTAAGTTGCATGCTGTAAATCTATTTGCAATGAGTAATGGACCCTATGAGAGATGCAGGATTGTATGCAAGGTCACATTATTTTATTTAGCTACAGATTCACCCTCCAGACCTTTCTTAAGGATTCAGCATGGCCAGCACCAAGAGAAACATAAAGCTGGGCAGGTGGGAAAAATAAGTCTGGAAAATGTTGTGGTGTATGAACAATGATGTCTTTCTTTTGGAGGAAAAAGAAAAGGAAAAAGCAGAGCCATGGCACTGTTCATTTCTTTCTGATGCATTCTTCATCAGCCTTCACAGTTTCTATTCTTCTCTTGGGTGCATAGTAACTGTGTTCCTACTCGCCCTACCCCCCAAAAAAGGGGAAGAAAAAGATTTTGTATATGATTTTTTTCTGATTTGAAGTGTAATTTCCAAATGTTGTTCCTTCATGAGGGGTTATTCATTGGTACATGTCTGTATGACTAATATTTTCTTCTTTCATTAAGGAATGGTGTCCTCTGGCTGAAAAGAATGCCCAAAAATGGGCCAATCGATGTACTTTAAGTCACAGTCCTGCTAACATGAGGAAAACCAGTAAGTGAAGCATGAATGCTAACTGAATAATGTCATACATGTTATTGTTGTGACCAGTTTGGTTTTTGTGGGGGTTTTTTGAGATGCCATTTATATTGAATGTGATTTTGTTGGTGCATGAGACAAAGGCAAAATTCCAGATATAAATCTGCCCAGTAACTGAGAAAAAGTTCATTCTCATCCCAGTTGCATCAGTTTTACACAGGTATATCCCATTTTCTTCAGTAGGTGAAAAAAATCATAGTGAGAAAGCATATTCTCTCAAAATATCCATCAGAAAGAAGAGAATCTAGACCCAGTCTACTGCAGAAACTAGCTTGCATGTGCTGGGATGAAATTTTCTAGGAAGGAAGGGGCAAAAGGTGAAGGTCCAAAACCAGCTGGTGGTGTTAAACATCATTTCTAAGATGAGATTCATAGTTTTTAAATCCCCTGGCAATTTGCAACCCATAACTATCTTGGAGGCTCATGTAAACACTTCAGTCATTGGATATTGAAGTTACAGCTATACTGCGTTAACAGTAGTCACGATCAGTGCCCAATGTGGTGTTGACTGACTTCTGTCTATACTGCACGTAAGATGTGGACTGTCCTTCAGTCCCCATACTTTTTGCCTAAAAAACAAATCCTCTGGTTCTTGCTAAGGTGAATTCCAGACAAGAACTAATGCGTACGCAGTGGGGTTGTACCTGAATAAAAACAGTAGGTGACGATACTGTAGACACCTTCTTGTGCACCCAAAGTAATCTTTGCGTTATTGGGATTTTCCCAAGATTACTGAGCTGTGACCTGAATAATGACTAGTTTGCTAAGTTTCAAATAGCAAAATTACAGTCGTGAATCTGTGGTGTACACGTGCAGGTATATCTACAGATATGCAAAAGGTTTGTCAACAACCAAACTACCAGCCAAACAGGCTGGCCATGCTGAAAACTGGTCAAGTGACAACCTCAGTATTGACCAAGGCTGATGTCACTGAATTGGAGGAAAAAAAAACACCCTGCTGTCCCATCTGGGATGAGAACTTCCATGGAAATCATACCAGCTTTTGCTGTCTTTTTCTCACAGGTGTATCTTTTATGCATTTCTCAGTACCTTTCTCTTTTCAGCTGTACAATGTGGCGAAAACCTCTTCATGTCATCTGCCCCTTTCTCATGGTCAGATGTTATTCAGACCTGGTACAATGAGAAGAAAAATTTCCAGTATGGAATTGGAGCAAAACCACCAGGTGCTATGATTGGCCATTACACTCAGGTAGATGCAACTTTTTTATATTTCAGGCTGAATAAATAAATATCTGTATATTAGCTAAGCAACTTTTACCCTTTCATTATTTTTAAATGGAATAAGTACAATGGAGACACAAGAGTTATTCTGACAAAACAAGATGAAAACTTTCAAAGTAACAGCATTAAGATGAAAATAATAGACGAAGTGTCTTTACGGAGTAAAGAGTAAAGATACCGGTATTTCAAAAATTCAGGAAGAAACCAAGGGAAGAAACATATTTGTTTGTTTAACATCTGAAAATTGCTCAAACACTGGAAAAATAGGGTTATCAAAGTATCAGGAAGGAAATATAAATAGGTTTGTTACAGTCTACAGAATTCCATTGACTCAGAGAGTTTCCAGTTGGACAATGGCTTATGATAAACTCCTCTGTTCACCTGCACAAAACACAGGAAATAAAATTTTACATCATGATTTCTACATCTTCTCCAACAGTTTTAATTAAATGAAAACATACATAATTGAGACAGTTTAACTCAAACATTTTATATATGTGTGATAAATTATTATCATTATATCCTAAAAGTTCTTTGCTTCAAGGGGTGAAAGCAGGGAAAAAAAAGTTTTTCCAGCAAGATGGAACTTTTATTTTATTTTAAAGGGTAAATAAAGTGACTTAACTTTATTAACTTCTGTAATGCATATTGTACTTAAATGATTTTCAAATGTATATTTTTAATTCTCCCATGATTTTTATTCTTATACCTACAGGTGGTTTGGTACAATTCTTATCAAATTGGATGTGCCGTCGCTTTCTGTCCGAACAGTAAATACAAATACTTTTATGTCTGCCAGTACTGCCCCATGTACGTATTGATTCTGATTCTGGAACTTCTTTTTACATTATCAAATTTAGTCAGGAGATGGTGAAATTTGTGATAGGGCACATCACCCATAGCTGAGGAACAGGTTTGAAGGGTGTATTAGGAATACAAAAAGACAGAAAAACACTCATCAAAAGAATTTTTAAACAAGCAAAAACATAAAACAGATAAAAATGACACATTTTCAGATTAAATTTAATTTGCCTAAAAATCCTAATTTTGATAATAGAAAATCACAAATATTTTGCACATTCTACTTGAAATCTTGGTTCAGAAAGGCATATCAATATGTACAGTACAGTGAAGACTATAATTAAGACCAAAAACTTTAGTGGGAAATTTAAGGCAGAGTGATGGTTTCATAAAACGCCTAAAATTAATTTTCACATTTACATTGTAATATATCGCAGTGGGTTGACCTTGGCTGACTGCCGATAGCCCCCCAAGCTGCTCTATCACTCCCCCATCCTCAACAGGACAGGGGGAGAAAAAAATATAAGAAAAAGCCTGTGGGCCAAGATAAGGACAGGGAGATCACTCACCAGTTACCATCACAGGCAAAACAGACTCCACTTGGGGAAATTAATTTATTGCCAAACAGAGTAGGATAATGAGAATTAAAAACAAATCTAAAAACACCTTCTGCCTACCCTTCCCTTCTTCCCAAGCTCAACTTCCCTCCTGATTTCTCTACCTCCTCCCTCCAAGCAGCGCGGGTGGATGGGGAATGGGGGTTGCAGTCAGTTCATAACATGTTGTCTCTGCCTCTCCTTCCTCCTCATGCTCTTTTCCTGCTCCAGCGTGGGGTCCCACCCATGGGAGACAGTCCTTAACAAAATTCTCTAACATGGGTCCTTCCCACAGGCTGCAGTTCTTCACAAATTGCTCCAGCATGGGTCCTTTCCATGGGGTGCGGTCCTATAGGAATGGACTGCCCCAGCATGGGCTCCTCTCCACGGGGTCACAGTCTCCTTCAGGTGCATCCACCTGTTCTGGCGTGGGGTCCTCCCCGGGCTGCAAGCAGGTCTCTGCTCCACTGTGGACGTCCATGGGCTGCAGGAGGACAACCTGCCTCACCATGGTCTTCACCACGGGCTGCAGGGGGATCTCTGCTCCAGCACCTGGAGCACTTCCTCCCCCTCCTTCCTCACTGACCTTGGTGTCTGCAGAGTTGTTCCTCTCACATATTCCCACTCCTCTCTCCTGGTTGCTGTTGCACAGCAGTTTTTACCCTTTCTTAAATATGTTATTACAGAGGCTCTACCACTGTCACTGATTGGCTCAGCTTTGGGCAGCAGTGGGTCCATCTTGGAGCCAGCTGGCATTGGCTCTGTCTGGAATAGGGGCAGCTTCTGGTGTCTTCTCACAGAAGCCACCCCTGCAAATTCCCTCCCCACCCCACTGCTGAAACCTTTCCAGATAAACCCAACAGACGTATAAAACTTGTTTGACATATAACCAAAGACTGAGGGTGAATTAATATATGTATGCATCCATATAATTAAGTTTTACCTCAGATATGTTATAGTGACTTTATAGCTTATGTTGGCAATGTTGATGTTTCAGGGGGAATCTACAAAGTTCAATTCGGACACCCTACAAAAAAGGAAAACCCTGTGGTGATTGCCCTAATGCTTGTGAGAATGGCTTATGCAGTAAGTTTTAAGCATTTTAATTGTGACTCAGGTAAAGTTGATGCTTTAAAAAAATCCCAATTAATTTATTGCGAATGGAAATTTTTATTTGTTCAAATACCAGGCCACAAGACTATTACAGAACCACACTTCAGCATGCCAGGTGTTTTACCTAGGTGGGATGAATTGTGGAGTGAAACCAACGAAGAAGGAGTCTATGATAAGGGTGGGCAAATGTTAGTAGTTGGTGTACACTGTGATGCAGATACCCTTCACTTCATGGATCAAGATATTCATATGGCCTTAATTAAAGATGACAATGTCTGGGTCTTCATATGGAAACTCTTATGAATATTTCCTAGTGTAAGAAGATGCATTGACTGCAGTGAGGTCAAAGATATATTTATACCAGTGGTAGCACAGAAATCTCAGCTCCAGATTTCCAGCTGCAGTTTATATGCTTTTCCACACCCAGGAGAGGCAATTCTCATCCTTGAATCTAGGAAATGCCGGGGAAGGAGGGGACCTCTTTATGGTTTTTTTTTCTTCTTCCTCCTTTGAATAATGGTGGTTGATCAGGTAGCAGTAACAACACACTTGATAAGAGCAAGTAGAAAATCTGAGTTTTAAGAATTCTAACAAAAAATAAAAAAATATGGGCTGAGCCTCAAGATGTAAGATTTCACTTCAAGACTAACTTCTGTTATGTAATTAACTTAATTCTAGATTCATTAGATGTATAAAGACAGAAAGCTTCACAACACCTTGCAAGTTCAGTGAGAAAACTCCTTGAAAGAGCTAAGAATTTTGTATGTGTGGTCAAAGGTTTTGGATGCTGCTGTGGAGTAAATGACAACAAAGAGGAAAAAAACTACAGAGAAAATAAATATTGATGAAAAAATATTCCGAAAGGAAACACTGCAGGTTCTTATTTCCCATTTATGATTAATTTTGTGTTTCAATTAATTTTCAGAAAAACTTTGAAAGTTTGAAGATGTTTATTCCAACTGCTTTGGCAAAGTCTCCTGCATGTACCCATAGCTTCATCAAGTTCACTGCCCTGCTTCCTGCCAATGCACAACTGAAATAAAATAACAGGCTCAACTTTTTCCTTCCTGGACATCCATCACCTTAGTGACTTCTTTCACAAAAACAGATTCCATCCTGCCTCTCCCGTATATGCAAGACTAACTTCAGTCCAGTGATTCATATGAGAAAAAGCTGTAGAAAGATGTAATATCCTACTCGTATAATGGTCTAGAACATAGTGGAGATCTTAATTGAAATTTGGCATTTGGGTACCAGATATATTTAATGGCTAGCTTCTCACATCTTTCTTTTTCCAAAGTGTTATCTAAGGATTGTTTAAAGTTCTGTGGTTCTATATGTTTCATATGTTCTTAGTATAGATGGATAGTCCTTGATCATGCAACTAGACTTAACTTGACCAACATTTTGAACTATTGCACTGTTATCAGGACCAGAAGATAAACAGGATTACCTGAAATATGTTGTTCTCAAAAGGAATTAGGAGAGCAGCACAGTTTCCATTAGAACTATTCTGGTTTAGAATCTGTATCGTTTGCTGACATGCATTCTACTGTAAAATGCTCAGTTGTACTTAAACATTAAAAAAAAAAAGTGTATGCCATTTAAATTAATGATCCTGCCTATAGTATAAGATTGCACTTAGCATAAATATATGTAACCAAACCTGCTCTCTAATGGAAAAGAACTGTCTGAGAAAAGGGCTTAATTCACAAAAATAGATAGTGAAGGGAAAGGTCTGCGTTTGGAAACTTTGCTTTTAATAATAACTAACAGTGTATTCCAAAACTATGTTTTAATATCTGCTTTTGCTGTTTCAATCATTAAATTACTCATTCTTCACTGACCAATTCATTGTAAGTTTCCTTTTTTCTTATTACCATGAAATACAGTTCACTTAATTTCCACCAACTTTGTGACTTTATCAGCATTAGGTCTTGAAGGGAGCCTGATTCTTTAGCAGCATAAGCAGAAACTGTTCCTGTGAGAAACTGAAGATTTCCTAGACAAAAACAGAAGTCAGGAAAACAACTTTCCTTCAGACCCTTTTTCAGTGAGAATGACCATTAACATAAATAACATGCAATACTCACTTCTATGACCTTTGGGAAGCAAGTGCTCTTCTGTGCAGTCAACAGTGGGACTAAATATTATTTTAGTCTCACCTTACAATGGTTTCACATTCCAGTCCTCTTTTAGTAAGGAAGCTGCTGTCATAATTAAGATTCCAAGTCCCAGAGTCTTTTGCACAGAATAATTTTAGCAACACATTTCTGACTCATTCATTTCAGCGGCAATTTCAACACTGTTGTGGTTTAACCCCAGACAGCAACTAAGCGCAACACAGCCGCTCACTCGCCCCCCACCGGTGGGATGGGGGCGAGAATCGGAAAAGTGAGAAAACTCATGGGTTAAGGTAAAAACAATTTAATAGGTAAAGCAAAAGCCGTGCATGTAAGCAAAGCAAAACAAGGGATTCATTCACTGCTTCCCATCAGCAGGCAGGTGTTCAGCCACCTCCAGGAAAGCAGGGCTCCATCACTTATAATGGTTACTTGGGAAGACAAACGCCATCACTCCGAATGCCCCTCCCTTCCTCCTTCTTTCCCGCAGCTTTTATTGCTGAGCATGACATCATATGGTGTTGGATATCTCTTTGGTCAGTTGGGGTCAGCTGTCCCAGCTGTGTTCCCTCCCAACTTCTTGTACACCCCCAGCCTGCTCTTTGGTGGGGTGGTGGGAGAGACAGAAAAGTCCTTGACTCTGTGTAAGCACTGCTCAGCAATAACGAAAATATGCCTGTATTATCAACAGTTTCCAGCACAAATCCAAAACATAGCCCCATAGTAGCAGCTATGAAAAAAATTAACTCTATCCTGGCCGAAACCACCACAAACACACATTTCTGATTCATTCATTTAAGTAGCATTTCTTCTTATATGAAATATGAGCATTAAGTTAAAAGCCTAGTTTCACAATTCAAAGTGCTTATTGTTTGGGTTTGTTTTTTTCTCATTCATCTCCACCACTTTTTCCCTCCATGATATACTGCCCTCTCATTTGGGTACATCTCTACTAGAAATTAACAATGCCAGGACATAGATGTGAGCACTGGAACATGACTTACTGCACTCTTAAATAATTAGCATAGGTCCAAGTAAGAATGATGATAATGCAGTAGCTAATCCAGTGTTGTTACCATTAAGGAAATGGGTAGACCTGTTACCCCCACTCCTAAATAAGTCCATTTACTATGAGTAATGGGTCTAGAAATCTATTCCCTTGCATCGTAACCCATACCACAATAGCTGATTTCTCAGTCACTCACAAGAGGAAAGGAGCAGTGTAGTGAGGTAAAAATCAGTCAATAAAGATCAATAAGCCTAATTTAGATATCCAGGAAGATAATGGAGCAAATTGTTTACCAGTCATTTTGCAATCAGTAGAGTATAAAATACCAGCATGGACTCGTCATGAGCTGATCTTGCCAAACCAAACATTCTTCATTGAGTAACTTGGATGAGTGGATGTTGTTTTAGCTTTTAGTAACATTTGACAATGACACAAAAGACGTTTTCAAACTAGGGAGATGCAGTTCAGATGGAAGTAATAAGACACAGCACATACACGCTGTTGAACACACACATCCATGATGGTCCTGTGCAGGGGGCAGAGATGGAGGCCTCTGGCAATGCAGTTAGGTGTCTGCACAGGTGGACAGTACCCACACGCAGATCTAATTGCACAGTTCTCACATGTGGTGTCTATGACCTTCCCCAGCCACAAGTCACAATCATGGTTGAAGACAGCTTTTCCAATGATATGGAAAACCTTCACTGAATGCTCTTCTTGGTTAAAGAAGGGTCAGATCCACATTCCCACATTTGCCACAAGCACATTTAGGGCATGTTTTGGGGCAAAACCAAGTTCTGAGTTCCCAGAACACTTCCAAAAAACATTAAGAGCCAATTCACTTCTAAGAAATATGCCACAATTTTAATCCATTACAGTTCAGTATAAAACAAATAACTAGTACTTAGGAGAGATAAGATCTGGAGAGGTAATAAAAATAGATAGATCAATGATGGAATAAACAACCCTTGGAGCAGGAAACCTAAGATGTCCTGTGCTGTGCTACAGAGACACTAATCTACTCTTGTTTGCTTCAAGGAATTTTATATTCTTTTTCTCTCAAAAGGGACATACCTTTTATGGGTGAAGTACAGAACATTTTTGTCACCTATCCCAAACAGCATTTAACTTAGTGCTTACAGTACCTTCTTCATAAATGTTAGCTTTACCGCAGGCAGGCATTATATCAGATCTCCTGTTCCCCTGACACATTCTCTCACTACAAAGCAAACTGGTAAAAAGTAGACCTCCGCCAACAACTTTTTTTTCTTTTAAGCATATTTTAGAAGGAAGATGGCTATGACCGACTATATGTGGGGTCCAGCTACTGTTTTTTCTTGGGCATGAGAAAGGTTTAGTGACTGACTGTAGTACCAAATGGTGATGTTGCAACCAGGCAGTGTTGGTAAAAGACTTAAAAGCCATTATAACATATATTTCATATGAATTGCAAGGCAATGTGCCTTGTCCCTGGTAGCTTCCTGTGGTCACTGGGGTCCCCACTTGAGATCATGCATTCCTCCTAGCACATCCCGTTCCTGGCTCATTTCACCTTTAAAGGTGAAAGCGTTGAAACCTTTCCTACCTTTACCAAGGATCCAGAGCAGACAAGGAGGTGACATGGGAGGGCCCGTGGAAAGGGGTCATTTCCCATTCCTCCTTCTCACCTGCTTCTGATGGAGCTCCCTGCAGACAACTGGCTGCTCTAGGACAGTGCCTGAATTATGTCCCATATCACAGGCCCCTGGTTCACTGTGGAAAAGTACACAGTTTAGAATAGAATAGAATAGAATAGAACAGAACAAATTCAGTTGGAAGAGACATACAATGATCATCTAGTCCAACTGCCTGACCACAAATTAGTTTAGAACTAGTTCCTCTCTAAACTGCAGAAATTCTCTCACTTGTGCAATGGTGTAACAGGAACAGCAAAACTTTATGATGTGCACAGTTCAGCTAAGGCATTATCCTGTCTCTCACCTTTACAAAAATAATGTCCTTAATGGCAGGTAGAAAAATACTGTGGCAGGCAGAACTCAGTTTGCTCTTTCTCCAGATTTGACATCCAACAGTCATGACATCCTTTCAGTGCTGAAACAGAAACTTTGTCATTCTGAAAATGTATCATGATTAGTTATGGAACTTCTGGATATTCCTAGAATGTATGCAGCCTTCTGAAAGCTGTAAGACGGATGTATTTTACACCCTTCTCATGCTGTGGGCCTTAGATTCACTTATTTCTCAGAATTTGAAGAAATATTCTTAAAAACTGCAAAGCAAAAACATGCAGTATAGTTTTAAATGTGTGCCTAGTGCCTTGATTGATTTGACACTTTAACGTGTTATAACAATGTTTCAAGGGTGAGGATGGAAAAATGGTGAAGTCTCGTTATGTGTGGTGGGTTTGAAAAATCCCTCCAGAAGCTGTGGATTGCCTCTAACTTAGACTCTCTCCTGGCTGCACAATGCAACAGCTCTTTCCCAAAATTCAAGAAAAAGATACTGTACATGCTTTAAAGTAATATTTGTTCTCTGTGAAAGGAAGTCGAATGAAACAAAGTATGCATCCATCTGAACAAAACAACTGCAAGAAGGATCTCTAACTTTTGAACAACACTCTCATCACAGAACTAACTTTTCTTAAGCCAATGAATGCTTTGCATTCATTGGCATGTGGCAGGACAGTACTGTTTAACAATGCATCTCTAGGCTTTATAAGAGAAGTAAATTTTAAGTAAATGGCAATGCATTCCAAAGATTGGCAAGACCTATGATAAATTCCAAATTGTATAAGGTGTAATCAACAGCAGGAGAAAAATGAACCAAAGTTGTCTCTTTCGAGACTATTTTCACATGAATAGTTTTGGGTTTGTTTTTTGTTTTTTTTTTTTTTTAACTTCATTTTACTTGTATCTTTTTACTTATTTGTTTCCAGATAATATCCAAGGAGCAAGCTCCACATTTTAAAAGACAGAGCTAGGAACCACATAATCATGTGGACTTAATACAAGGATATCTTTGAGAGCAGGCACAACAACCCAACAAATCTCATAAATTAATCTAAACTGTTGAAAACTGACTTTTGATAATATATTGTCTTCAGTGAATTTCTTTCCATACTTTCTTGAGATTTGAAGAGGGAGCTCTATTTTTGTAATCTGCCTGACAGCTTTCAGCAAAGCTCTGCTTGGCATGTATTGCAAAGGCAAAAACGTATTTACTGCAAGAGACATCATCATTGGATAACACAGTTCAGAAATATTAATGTTTTAAAATATGCTAATGAAATTTAACATCCTGTACACTATTTTTAATGTATCTATCAACATTTTTTTCCTTTTTCACAGTAAATGTAAGTTATTAACATTAGAGGAAGCCAAGAACTGTAGGCTCTGCAATCACTACCAATATCCTGCTATGAAAGCGCACATGAATGCATTGATCAAAATATGGAAAATTCCATAGTATTCAAATGCAGCCTTGAAGAAAGTTCTAAGCTCTGATGGGAAGGGCAGCTTGATTTTTTGAAATGCATGTCACAAATAGCTGAAATTGCATGATAGATAAAACTTTCCATTCCTCAGCTAAACCTAATTGGATGATAACTAAAAGAGAGAGGTTACAGTGAGCATACAAAGATTGGGAGTATAGTATGATAATGAAGTCGCACTTACATTTTTCACACTTCTGATTTTGATTGCTACATTAGATAAATGCATTGATTTTTAGTGTACTTTTTCCTGCATTTTTACAGGAGCATGTACCTTTGACTTAATCTTCTCTCACATAATTATGTAAACCCAGAAAAATTAATTGGAATTATAAGTTTACAGAAGACCAGAAAATATTTGTGGTTTTTTTCCCATCCAGTTAACCCCTGTCAGTGCTGGTTCATCCTTCCATACTGTTTCTCTAACTTTTAAGCTATTGTATGTAATATTGGTTTTATCAAACAGATTTCCTCTGAAGCTGAGTCATCATCTGCTACATACTATAGAATCATTTAGATTGGAAAAGACCTTTAAGATCATCCAGTCCAACCATTAACCTAACATTACCAAGTCCACCACTAAACTAATTAAGGGGAGAGTAGCAACCCCACCCCTCCTGGCTTGGTGGCTGGATCATTTATAATGAAAGTAAAAACTAGGAATCATTAAGATTGGAAAGGACCTCTAAGATCATCAGTCCAAGCATCAACCCAGCACCACCATGCCTACTAAACCATCTCCCAAAGTGCCACATCTACCCGTTTTTTGAACGCTTCCAGGGATGGTGACTCCACCACCTCTCTGGGCAGCCTCTTCCAATGCCTGACTACTCTTTCTGTGAAGAAATTTTTCCTAATATCCAACCTAAACCTCCCCTGGTGCAGCTTGAGCCCATTTCCTCTTGTCCTATCACTTGTTACATGGCAGAAGAGACCAACCCACACCTCACTACACCCTCCTTTCAGGTAGTTGTAGAGAGCGATAAGGTCTCCCCTCAGCCTCCTCTTCTCCAGACTAAAGCACCCCAGCTCCCTCAGCCGCTCCTCATAAGACTTGTTCTCCAGACCCTTCACCAGCTTCATTGCCCTTCTCTGGACACGCTCCAGCACCTCAATGTCTTTCTTGTATTGAGGGGCCCAAAACTGGACACAGTATTCCAGGTGCAGCCTCACCAGTGCTGAGTACAGGGGCACAATCACCTCCCTGCTCCTGCTGGCCACACCATTCCTGATACAAGCCAGGACACTGTTGGCCTTCTTGGCCACCTGGGCACACTGCTGGCTCATGTTCAGCCGGCTGTCTACCAACACCCCCAGGTCCTTTTCAGCCAGGCAGCTTTCCAGCCACTCTTCCCCAAGCCTGTAGCGTTGCATGGGGTTGTTGTGCCCGAAGTGCAGGACCCGGCACTTGGCCTTGTTAAACCTCATACAGTTGGCCTCGGCCCATCGGTCCAGCCTGTCCAGGTCCCTCTGCAGGGCCATCCTACCCTCGAGCAGATCAACACTCCCACTATGCTATATCTAGGACCAGACTGTCCACAGTCTGTGTCAGCCAGGTTTTTATTCTGTTCTGCAAGAGTAAAGATGTCATAAAAAATACAATGGACTTTAAAGTGGCCTTAAAAAAATTGGGACTGTTTAATTCAAGTATTAATCATCTGAGCAGAAAGGTGGTTTTTCTACTTGTATGGAGATAATTCTCATTAATTTTCTCTGTAACAGTCACCCACAGATAAGCTTTATAGATAAATGTTATACAGCAAAGTAATGAACATTGTTCTAACTCTTTCTATGCCATTTTCAGATGGATTTCCTGACTTTATGTGTGTGTCCACCTGCTCTGCTGCATCAGCTTGCTGGACAGGTAAGAAAGATAGGGCAAATTTTAAAGAAAACAGAAATAATCTGCAGATAATTTTACATACCTGTAGATTATATTTTTATCATTTTGCAGCTGTAAAAGAAAACAACAGGTGTATACTCAGGAGATGCACGTTCAGATCTTATCAAGGCTAGAGATCATTTGTGCCCTCAGCTGGCCCACAAAATGCTCCAGAATCCGAGGTTTTACACTGTGAAACTGAGCTGTGGCACCCACAATCTGCTGTTTGACACCCAGGCTGCCCACACAGTGCTTTACACTTAAGTGTCTCCCAATTAGATGCAAATTGCAAACAAAGACTGAGCAAGGAGTGGCCTATTTCAATTTAATGGAAGTAAGGTTTTAATCCTCCCACTCCTTCTGTGCTGTGGAATGCATAAGGGTCACAGGTTTCCCTTGGCATGGCAGAAGCTATCAGAAGCAGTTACGAATACACATTTGGATTTAAGCAGCTACATTTCTCCTAGAGCTGTCTGTAGGGATCCTGTAATCTGGATCTCAGCCTGTCCACAAACCAGTACTTGCTCTAATATGTTAAGAATAAACCTCTTACTTTTTCAGCTTTAAGTGGCAGGGACTGTTCATTGCTGTAAGTATATTTATTTCTCTGCCTATAATACGCTTTGGTTATAGTTTGCTGTGCTGTATCAAGCAATTTCTATCAATTTTTCCTTAAGTTTTGTTCTTACTGCTGTTCTGGCTGTTTTGGGTGAGCTGTTTTTCAGATAGCTGGTCTATGATTAAAAATAACCTAGCAAAAATCAGTTATTTTTAAGCTGGGTCAGCTCCTCAGCACAATTCACCATAAGTCCAACATCAAGTCCTTTTGTTACAACTAACTAAGGGGCCATAAAAAGGCAGAAATGAGCTTTGTGGGAGGGGAACAAGAAGCACTCGTTAGATGAAACCCCTCTACAGTGTTACTGCTAAGATTTTAGTGCCGGGGGAATACATCGCAGAGTCTGTCATGTATTTATCTCTCAGCTTATCAGAGGATTGTGTCAAAGAAAATGATAAGTAAAAGATAAGTTAGTTTGAGACTGACAAGACCATGTTGTCTAGGTTGCTTGAACAGCAACACAGCTACATGTTAACCAGCATCGTTAGCAAAATTGTGAATAGGAATTGCATGCCTGATGGCACTTGTGAGGAGCAGCCACCATCTAATGAGTGCCACGGGTCTTTGGTTAGTGCCGTGTACTGCCAGCTACATCTGTGAAACAAGGTGAAGATAAAAGATACGGAATAATAAAGTAGGATGTCATTAATCAGCTTCTACAAAAGTAGCATATCAGTAGATAGCATTTAATAATACATCGCCCCAAGCAGCTCGATGTCTGAGCCTGATCTCATCTTCTACATAAAGCATCTCCCTTGAGCCCAAGCTGTATTTGTTCACTTTATGAACTGCAGTGTTGGACCTGCTTTGCCGTTAGTGGGTGGTAGCAGGAGGCTTATCCTGCCAGGAGGTGATACACAATACATAGGTTATATTTTTGCTCCATTTAAGAAACTAACAACAAATAACAAGGCCATTCAGGTTAACCCATCACCTAACGAGGCACAACACTGGCAGCCAGGCCATCTATTAGCAGTTAATAAGGAACAAGGTTGCACAGGTTAGGCTCTGAAGACACCTGTTAGCCAAGAGGTACCACACAGCTCCTGGGTCAACCAAAGCAAATGAGCTTACCCATTAAAACATCAGGAATGTTAATATGGGGGGTGGGACCTATCTTGAATTACTTTAGCCTTCCACAGCCAGTTTAGTCATCCTGACAGTCTTTAATGGGGAGAAGAGAGAGAAATTAGTAATTTTGTGGAACAATTCATAGGAAACTCAATTTTTTTTTTTTTCAAACAGAGGTATTATATGATACTCTGGGTTGGCAAAGATCTACACATAAGGCTGGTAGGTACAGCATCTACATAAAAATGAGAGGACAGTTTTAGACTGCTAAAAGCAATTGCCATGGGTCTTCAACTTTGCAATCAGTGAAGCAGTTTGCCATTATATTGGGTTTGGTTGCGATAGAATTAATTTTCTTTGTGACAGCTCATATGGTGCTATGTATTGGATTTGTGGCCAAAACAGCATTGATAAGACACTGGTGTTTTAGCTGTTGCCAAAGAGAGCTTACACAGCATCGAGGTCTTCTCTGCATCCCATGCCGCTCCACCAGTGAGTAGGCTGGGGGTGCGCAAGAAGTTGGGAGGGAACACAGCTGGGACAGCTGACCCCAACTGACCAAAGAGATATCCAACACCATATGATGTCATGCTCAGCAATAAAAGCTGCGGGAAAGAAGGAGGAAGGGAGGGGCATTCGGAGTGATGGCGTTTTCTTCCCAAGTAACCATTATAAGTGATAGAGCCCTGCTTTCCTGGAGGTGGCTGAACGCCTGCCTGCCAATGGGAAACAGTGAATGAATTCCCTATTTTGCTTTGTTTGTGTGTCCAGCTTTTGCTTTACCTATTAAACTGTCTTTACCTCAGCCCATGAGTTTCTGCACTTTTACCCTTCTGATTCTCTCCCCCATCCCACTGAGCCCCTACTAGGGCTAAACCATAACAGCCATAAAAACTTTGCCGTTTCTCATGATGTTCCTGCCCATGGTAGGAGGGTTGGAACTAGATGATCTTTAAAGGTCCTTTCCAACCCAAACCATTCTATGACTCTATGAGATGTATTTTTCCACGTGAAAATCAAATTATTTTTCTGCCACCTTTTCCAGCATGTGTGCCACATAAGTGCACTGTGCTGGTGAACGAGTGTATAAGCTTGTTGTGGTTGAACCCAGTAGGCAGCTAAACACCACAGAGTCATTTGTTCACTCTGCTCTCCGCCCAGTGGGATGGAGGAGAGAATCAGGAAAAAAAAGTAAAATTCATGGGTTCAGATAAAGACAGTTTAATAGGACTGAAAAGGAAGGGAAAATAATAACAATAATAATAAAAATAAAAAATATACAAAATAAGTGATGCACAATGCAATTGCTCACCACCCGCCAACCGATACCCAGCCAGCTCCCAAGCAGTGGTTCTCCACCCTCCGGCTGCCCAGTTTCTATACTGAGCATGACATCATATGGTATGGAATAGCCCTTTGGGCAGTTGGGATCAACTATTCTGGCTGTGCCCCCTCCCAGCTTCTTGTGCACCTGGCAGAGTATGGGAAGCTGAAAAGTCCTTGACTAGCATAAGCAGTACTTAGCAACAACTAAACCATCAGCGTGTTATCAACATTCTTCTCATACTAAATCCAAACCACAGCACTATGCCAGCTACTAGGAAGAAAATTAACTCTATCCCAGCCAAAACCAGGACAGACCTCAATTCTGGGGAAGCAGCACGGATGTTTCAAAGACAAAATAGCAGTTGTGCAGCATGCCTGGATATTCCACCTCTATGGAATACATATGGTATGCGTAGTATTGTCCTTCCTCATGAACAGCTGTTTTGTGACTGTGCAACTGGGAAACACATCAACAACTGCACTGCACTCTAAAAATAGCCCTCAGATCTAGGGCAGGAGTGGGTGACGTATGTACACACCAGAGCTATGAAGGAAATTGCAATTAGCTAAGCAGCTAAAGAAGTAGAGGTGCAATTTTACATTGTTCCTCACAGAGGAAACAGCACATTTTAGTCATTCCTACATACCATGCAGAGACACCATCAAGCAGGCTCCAAAGGTAACACAGTGATGAGAAGATGACTCAGTTGGGAGTAGGTTTTCTTTCTGCTGACTTTGCACTGCTGTTTCCAACAGACATGAACTAGCTCAGGCACATCTTCCTTACATGTGTCCATTGCAGTCAAACACATTCCCTGTGTATTTTAAAGGATACATACACACTGTCCGTCAATCACTGATGGCATTCTACAGTAGGAAGAGTAAATGACCTGAATCTATTCTTAGCTTTAGACCTTTTTCTACATCTTCCTCCAAACCCTTTCCACCCATTCTTTTTTCCATGTCTATCTATATTGATAGGTTTGAGAGCCAAAACACAGGCTTGAGCTCTGAGGTGATTTTCTGTACCTTTATAATCTGTCCTTGACACAATTTTGGCTTAGACAAACTAGCATCACCCTCCAGAAAAGCCTTGACATGGTTGAGAGGTCAGTAATGCCAAGGGCCTTTCATTACCAGGAGCTTGGAAGATGTCATAGTGGTTCAAAACGTAGAGGTCAGCTATACTGACCAGAGCCAAACCAGCTGGCCTTAAGGCCCAAAAAGTTATCCTAGACACATAGTACTATAGAAGTAGCATATATCCTTACAGCTCCCCCTTACATCTCTTCCTGGAACAATTGTTTTCCTCAACCTTGTCCTCAAAGAGATATAGACTAGTGAATGACTTGACCCATATGATATTTTTTTAAAGTCTTGGTGATGTCAAGACAGTCATTTAACTTAGCTGCTCATCCAGCCTATCTCAGACATCTGCTGTAAGATGAGGAGATGAAATGCAGACCTGGAGTCCCTCCATTACCTCTAAAGGCAGCATAAGGAGAATGGCTGTGAAGTAGACCCCTAGCTTCTAGAGCTGGATGAGATGAATCCCACCCCAGCAGTCTAGATCATACTCTTACAGGGACAGGTCTTCATCACCATCTGCAAACTCAAGAGACTTATGTGGAGGCTAGCTATAGTGAGGTTAACTTTAATGACAGCAGGCTTGGCCTGGGGTGGGACTGGGAGGGGGGGATCTGCAGACCATGAGGGTTCTGGCTGAAAAGAGACTGAATAATGGAGATAGTGGCAGTTAAACACTGAGAGATTTTCTGCAGTGGGTCAAAAGAAGAAGTTTAAGAAACACATTAAGATAAGTAGTCACAAAATACTCCAAAGAAGTGAAGTGACTGGTCCCATTAGATGAACTAGCTAGAGATTCCCCATATTTGAATCGTGAAAGCATGGAGGTCATCTGTCTCTTCCTGAAGTGCAACTTCACAGGTTCATAGCAAACCCCATATTCTTGATCTCCCTTTGATTATGTGATGGATGCTGAGTTTGGCCCAGAACAGACAGTGACTGACTCATTAGCTGGAGCACAGGAGGTAGCAAGGTGGAGAGGTGTCATCAAAGAACAATGCAGTCAAGGAAATCATCTTATTACAAAGTACATTTGTAACTAAAAGCTGCCCACCTTTTCTCTGTGATTTTTCTCTGACTAGACTGACAGGTCCAGCCACGTGACATCTGTAGGTCCAGTGCAGACCGGTGATTTTGCAAGCACTTCTTGCAGAGCTGTAACCAGCTGGGAAAAAACCGTGACAGAAAAAACATGCCAAAGGTGTCCATAGGTAAAATACAACTGAGAGGAAAGGACTGAAAAAAAAAAAAAAAAAATCATGCTTACACCTGTGTTAGCTCAGCCTGGCTCCCCCTAGTTGTATCAACTGGGTTCAGGTTAACACAGATGCTTCCTTGGTGTAGAGCTGAGTCTGACAGTCTGATTTCAGGCCATTCTTTCTCACTGGCTTTAGAGGAAGGGAAAAGTACTTACCTGTTCAGTTTAAGAGTTACTGTGAGAATTTGTCACTTTTGACATGATGCCAGAATATGTAAGCCATTTGTTGTGTCATACTTCAATCTCTGCTGACTCTGTTCACATATATTTTGGTGAAATTACCAAAAGAGTTTATTTCCTCCTGCAAAGGTGAGGTGCTGGAGTGTGTTCAGAGAAGGGCAACAAAGCTGGTGAAGGGTCTGGAGCACAGGGCTGATGAGGAGCAGCTGAGGGAACTGGGGTTGTTTAGCCTGGAGAAGAGGAGGCTGAGGGGAGACCTGATCGCTCTCTACAACTACCTGAAAGGAGGGTGTAGTGAGGTGGGGGTTGGTCTCTTCTCCCAAGTAACTAGCAACAGGACAAGAGGAAATGGGCTCAAGCTGCATCAGGGGAGGTTTAGGTTGGATATTAGGAAAAATTTCTTCACAGAAAGGGTAGTCAAGCATTGGAAGAGGCTGCCCAGGGAAGTGGTTGAGTCACCATCCCTGGTGGTATTTAAAAGATGTGTAGATGTGGTGCTTAGGGACATGGTTTGGTGGTGGACTTGGCAGTGCTAGCTTAACGGTTGGACTTGATCTTAAAGGTCTTTTCCAACCTAAATGATTCTATGATTCTGTGATTCTATAAATTCTAGAGCATCAAAGCTACAAAATTAACCTAAGCTGCATCAGCTCTCAGAGTGATTTAATTTTTATAACAATGTGTATTTCCATGAACTAAGTTAAAATCACTGGACAGTGCAGGGGATGAAATATTCTATAGAAAATGCTGAAATCTGGTACCAACCCTGGTGACACAGGTGGCCTCGTTCCTCCTCAGGAGGAAGACACAGACGTCTTTGATCCCAGGTTAAACCAGGTCATATCCTGGCCACATCAGACACTGCGTGTATGAACTGATTATTTATTTTACGTGTGTAAGCCTGACACGTCTGGCATGCTGAAGACTTGCTGTGCAGGATTGCCTAGCAGTGGAGGGTGCCAGATGATGCATAGTGCCGACAGATGTGCGGCGAGGTGAATCCAGTCCTGCATTTTTCTGTTTGCCATGTCGCAGATAGAATTGTACTGTGCATGCCAAGCTATGCAAACCTGCCCAACGCCGTTCAGACACTTGCCTTCATTAAAAATATAGGAGTGCCCTCTGGTGGAAAACTGAACACCTGAAGCTGAAGTTTCAGTGTCACTAAAAATTACCTTTTTCCTCAACTGCAAGTACATGTAATTTGTTACTGGTAAACCAAAAGAAACTGCAGGGCCCAGATTAGTTTTTAGTTACATCACCGGCTATTTTCACCTAGAAATAAGAGTTTAGTAAAAAATTGTCCCTGGTTAGGCAACCTGGTGATTTTTTTTTTATTATTCTTAAAAACTTCGTTTAGATTTCATCTTCTTTCTCACCTTAATAACAGCCTTGGGACACAGCTCATCTCGGTGTACTAGGGACTGACGTTTCATCTCCTGAAACTTAAAAAGACTATCTGCTTAACAGTTACCAAGCATAACACATTTTATGTTGAACATATAATTTTGGTCAAATTATAGCATATGGAGCTCTGTTTTAGATGACTAAACTTTCTCTATAGGTATGGGAGAGTTAGGCACTGCCGAAAGGGCATCCTTTTTTGTCAATACGCCGCAAAAACTACTCTTGCAGATAGTGGCGCAAACTCTCCATGTTTTGGACTTTGGTGAACATCCTGTGCAAGTATATCTATAATCATAAAGGAGGTTTAGACCTAAATATATAACTTAGAGACTTCTATGTCAGGGTAGAAGAATCGCCCCATTGGTGATTTTGGAATAGAAGACAGTCTGTGTCTGGTTAAGGGCTGTAAATTCCTCACACTCAAGGGAGAGCACAGTAAGAACAGAAAAAACACCTCTGCTCACCTCAGCCCTAGACTACTGGTAGCTTACCCTTGTGATAGAGAAATGGTTTACATCTAGCAGCATCTCTCTGTGCCAAAATTATTTATTTAAAACTGACAGTCATGCATGCAGAGTTTGATTCTCCAATACATTCGGTCTTTTGGCTTCAATATAAAAACTCCTGTGCTTAAACTTACATGTATGCTTAAGTATTTGTCTGGATCGGGGCCCAGTGCAGTCAATTGTTTCTTCTGTCAAAGTTGTACTCAGAAACTAGTTCAGATAGGCTAAAGACTTTTGCACAGTTATAGTCATTCCCTTGGTCTTAGTCAGCATTACCACAGCAGAGCAAAGTACTCAAATGCATGGTATAGGAGAGTACAACATAGTAAATAAATATACCGCTAGTGTACCCAGAATGGGGTCATTCCAGAAAAGAAATAACATCCCTGTTTGAATCTCTTGTAAGTATAAGCAACAGGGCTTTATGTATTCTAAGATACATAAAATGTATCTTAGGATGTTTGGGAAAATGCAGCACAAAGTAGAGTGAATCAGGAACTCAGTTCCAGTTTGTCAAGTTCACAAAAATAGAGTTATTTTTGTGCTGATTTCTACTGAAGAGGAAGGTTGGGGGGTTCAACACAAAAGCACAATGACTGGTTTCAAAAGCAAGAAGGTTGAAAAACCTGATTCTTATGTTTGTATAGAATAAGATAACTGTGTAATGTCAAGAAACACCACGTAGTGCTAATGATATCCAATCAACTTCTACAGAGGAAGAAAAATTTTAACTAGTGATAAAACAATAAAATGAATATTTTGTGATAGGACTCTCTTCTGGCACTGAGCCTGTCTTCAGGCAGAGATTTCCATTCCCTCTTACCCGATAAATTTTTGAAATTTTGTCTCTGAAGGAACATAATCTTAAATGTTAATTCTTTCCTCACGTTTCTTTAAGGTTACATGGATAATGAGTGAGAAAGAAAATATCACACAGTTCATTATACTGTAATACATGAATGATTGGAACTGCTTTGTTTTTTATTTAATATGTAGTAGTGTGTTTAAAGTTTGATTTTATGTTATTTTATTATTTACTCTGAGAGACCAATCTCTTGGGAGGAGGTGGAGGTGCACTTGACTCCCAGAGCCAACTCAGCAGAGACTAAATTCAACAGAGGCAAAGCCAGTTTAGGCAAACAGCTGTCTGGAATGCTTTAAGTCTGTGGATTCTGCATTTGGACTTTCAAAGTTTCTTCCAACTCTATTTTTTCTTTAAGCAAAGTGAAGTGTAAGTTACTTTTCATTGCTCACTGTTTGTTTGTAAGCCTTAAAAGAAAAATGAAAAGCGTCTTCTATAAGGAAAAAATACTAAGCAGGGTACTTCAAATTAAAATGACAAATCTCCAGGGGTTCCTAGAGGTACTGTCATCACCCCATGAAAAAAATAAAGCAGCACAAGCCAAGATTGTTATTTCAGTTGCACTGACATGAAACTGTCCTATAGTGATATAGCTGTCCCTACTGGGAGCAGGTCTGTATTAATAAATTTGTGTCAGTATAAAGCCTTTCTGTCTGCATGTCAATGTGTGTAGATTTGAAACTGCAATCAGATATCACACCCTGAGAAAATCTACCGAATTCATACAAAAACTTGCAGGCTTGGGTTTGCAAAGAGGTGGGAAAGCCTCTGTCATGACACCCATGCAGTCTTAATCCCAGATTAGCTGTCCTAATGGGTGCCCAGCAAATTGCTGTGTGTGCAGAGCATGTCCATGGCCATCCCACTCTGCCTGGGAAGGGGATGGGTGGCTGCTATCCATCAGAGGGCAACAGGACACCATGCTCACGGGAAAATTAGTGTCTGGAGCTGCTTATTAGTGGGAATATTCAACAGTGCATTTGGTGGCCTCTGTTTTCTCAACGCTAAAAGGCTGGACCTAGGTTTCACCCTGTGTGCTTGGTCATTCCTGCAGGCTGGAGGGGAAGCTGTGTGTGCAAAGTGCTTCTCTGTGTCAGCTGCCCAGAGGTAACATCCCACCTATGCTACAATTACTTGTCAGTGCAAAATGTCCGCTTAGACTGGAAGTGGTCCCCTAAGCCATTCTGGGGGATCCACTGCATTGAACTGAAACATATATCACAGCTGGCTCTGCTTTGGACAGGGTCCTCCGTGGGATGGGTCAGGGAAGGAACTCTGATTTGCTGGCCCATGGTGCCCTGCAGAGAAGCTTGTCTCTGCAGATGGAGTCTGGGATGGTTCACTGGGTGTGTTGGGTACAGATGATGTGAATATCCCCTCTGATTTTCCCCTTTGATTTGAACAAGGGCAAAATGAAAGGGAGATCTTAAAACAATATTGGGACTGTACAGGTTTACCAAGTCAGCCACATCCTCCACTTCACAAGAGACTTCAGCTGGTTTAACTGTCCTTGTATACCTGACTTTATGCACAGTTTTGACAGCCAGCTGAACATCTTCACCCTCACCAATGAACTGTTCCTGCTGCAAACGTGAAGGTGATGGCAAGAGCAAACCAGTGTATAAAGTTTCATTCATCTGTGAAAATTATTGCCACTGGAAATCACTGAATCAAAATTGCTCAGCTGGCTTGCAATAGAAAAGTACACAAACAAATATATGTGCAAATATTTTTGGCTTTGAATTTTATGCTGAGAATGAGTGTAATCCTGTCACTCTGTAATCCCAGCTGTGAGCTCCCTCCAGATGTGTGCCAGGGTTCATCTGCCTGTGTTCCTGATATCCATGGCCTAAGTGCGTACCCTTGACTCCTGCTGCTGGGAAAGAGCAGAGGGAAAGTTTGTAGAAAGACAGCAAAGTAAAAATAGGGACAGAGTAAGTACTGTTGATATAAGGTTGTTAGCACCTCAACAATTCAAAAAGAAAAACATCAACATGGAAATGTATAAAGTCTAAAAAAGAAGAAAAAAGCCAGGGAGGCAAGTCAGGAGCTAGTAGGAAATCACCAGGCTTTTGGGTGAGTCATCACAGCCATCAGTGTCCACAGAGCTGGTGGGAATTTGTATCTCAGCACCACTGGAGTTGCACACTTCAAGGAGCTGGGGAGGGCCAACCAGCCCCCTTGGTGCCTGCCCTGCCAGCAAAGGTTCTGCACAGTCGTGAGTCTATTAGCCTCAAACCTTGTTAAACTGTAGCCACCTTTGAATATGATGAAAATTATATAAAGAAATAAATAATTGCTTTATATTTTTTACCTCATGCTTGAGCAGTTTGTGCCTGACTAAAGATGCCAGAGCAAACGGACCCAAGAGAGAGGTTGTAACACAAGAGGTGACCAAAGAAAGAACCGGGAAGCTGGAGGCATCCACTGAACCTCCCTCCAAACTACCTGACCCTCATCCCAGTCCACACATTTGACCAATATTGTCATCATTATGCATGGTTTTCCCTTTGTTTGCTCAGGCTTTTCACACAAGAGTAAGAGACAAAGAAAAAGATTTAGGGAGGAAAATCAAGGAAGGGAGTTGTAATTTGCTCTTAAACTCAGGCTTTCAGATGACAACGTTATTTTAAGGTAAATATACATTAACTTGTTTATTTGAGAAGCTGAACAGAGCTTGTGATTTGTTGCTTGGCACTAAAAGTATTCTTGGAGCAGATGAAAAAATGCCCGGGTTATACAACATGGAATATTAAAGAAAAATTACTTTGGCAAACAGAAAGTTTCCTGGTAAACACTCTCTGGCTCTGTGGGAGTAGTACTTCACTGACCCAAAGTGTTTGCTTTCCACAGAGCAAAGGACAAGCAAGACAAAAGTCCATGAAACTGTAATCTGCAGATTTGACATATGAGAATGTCATGATGTAAAAGCTTTTTTCTATTTCTTTCCTAAAGCTACATAGATACGGGTATGATCCAAGTAGTGAAATTTAAACACCTAGTCATACACAGGGGAAATGCAATAAATCTCCATGTAAATTGTCTTCATTGCAATAGAAGACAGGACAAATCCATCTGCAAGATTAAAGATAGCAGTGAGAAGGCAGAGAGGTAGTCAAGTCTGATGAAATTCACCACTGATACTTAAGAAACCAATTGAACAAATCTTTGAACCATGAACAACCAACTTCATGAAGGCAATCATCTCACGGAAGAAGTGATTTAGAGCTTTGGGAAGATGAATATGGAACTTCTGCCTAAAAAGGCAACTAAAGGAGCATTTGAATCATTGGCCTGGTTTGATCCAGGGAAAAATTCTGGATTAAATTATTGAAAAAGCAATACATAAATCCATAAAGGCTTTGTTGATAACAAGACACATCTAATATTTCAAATTTCCATCAAGCAGGCCTGCAAGATAAAGAGGCCTCACAGTAGCTAATTCCTTAAAAGGGAACTTTTACATTTCCTTTTACATACGCAAAGCAGAAATGTGAAACAACTTACTCTGCTGCTCTGCTATGCAAACTATTGGCACATGAGATAAGAACCTGCTTGTGTTCAACTGGAGCTAGGCAGAAGAATCAAAGCTAAAGCAGAATAATTACGTCAAGTGACTGAATATGGTAAGGTAAATACAACCAGTATGAACTGGAAAACAACAGGGGTGTTTTGGGTTGCAATGGCACTCACACCTACGATATCAGTAATACCATATAAGGGAAAGATTGTCTAGGGAATGCTATCAGAAATATCAGGTTTTGGATACACTAGAAGCAAAACCAGGATCAAAGGGGAAAATGTAATTAGGAAAGGACTGCTTATTTGAGAGGAGTTTGAGAAGAGAAAATGCAAGACTGCAAGGGCAGTGAAAAGGTGGGCTCAAACTCAGAAAAATGAAAATACAGAATAAAATCAAAGAACAATAGTAAGTGAATCTTCTGGCAGCAAGAGAGTGGACACCTACAGACATCAGTGATGCCAGCTTGCAGGCCTGAGTCCACCAGGACAGTTCAGGGTCCCTCATTGGACAACCCGTTGTACTTTGTATCAGGTCAACATCTGGTGGGGGGCAGAGGGGGAATAACATTGGGTCGCAGTATTTATAGAACTGTAATTTAGTAGTGGATCTAGATCTTAAATTAGATTTAAGAGCTATAATTAATAGTTTCATAGTTGCACATAAATGCCTGTATAGCTATATAACAGTCAATTAATATTAGTAACTTTTTATTTTGTTAATTTGATTATGGATTATTTTGGTTCCTGAGATTACTGATTGAGATTACTGTCTGCTTTGCTCATTACCTCAAAGTGCATTCACTAATCAATAAACACCTTGATCAGTTTGCATAAGTTACATCTCTAGGGTCCACCCCAAAGGGGGAGTATCAACCCTCAGCTGGAACAGATGGGTAACTGGTAAAATGAATAAACTGAAAGCAATAGACAAGATATACTTTGACTTTAATAAGACTTTTGATATTGACTTATATGCCATTACATATAAAGAAAGAAAATGTGCTTTAGATTGCATCTCCATGAAGGAAACACACACTTAGTTGAAACTCTGAAAAGTTTCAATTCACATCTTACTTTGACATGAAGAATTGATGTCAAGTAAGGGCTCTGAGGACTCCCGTGCTGTGTAAGCCAATCATTATTTTTATTGTTTACTTGTGGAGTTGAACAGAGGGTTCAATTCTAAAATATTTTTTATAACCGAGCCTGGTTGAGGTTCCACATTGTGTAGGGGATGGGACTGGAATTCAAACAAGAGCCTAATAAATGGGCAATATGATCTGCATTAATAAATGATGAGACAACAGAATAACAAAGTATACGAGTGTGAATTGGAGCATAGCAAGCTTTAAAATGGACGAGACATCAAAAAAGACATGTTTTGTTCCGGGCTGTATTAACCACCTTCCTGTTAGTAAGACCTATAAGTTAATTATTTCACTCTGTTCACCATCACTAAGTCCTAAGTTGGTGTGCTAATATTCCAAAGAAATTTGTAATGTATTGTTATGTAAATAATAGTACAGAGATGACTTAGTACATAACAACTATACTGCACCTTCTGGAAATTCCTAGCACAGTTTTTTAGAACAGGGATGTGCGAGTTCAACTTTATGCTGGGCTAAGTAATTTGCGTGATAACTTAAAATATTACATGACTGCAGTAAGCAAGCAACTGGCTTCTTTCTTGCAGATATTTGAAATTTTGGGGTTTTTTTTCCTACTAGAAATTTACAGCTGTAATAATCCCAGTAGCATCATTTCTCCAGCTAGAGCAAGACTTTACCTCAGGCAATGGGAATTTTAGTGAGGATACATTTGGCCCACACAATATATCAAGACCTTCCTCAGTTTCTTAAGGTGATTGTGAGACTGGTAATGTTCAGAAAAAAGATAGCAGGAAGCAGTTTGAGTAACAAGAACTAAGGGATTTATTTATTCTTCCCTTTGAGGGGGAAGGAGAAACCAGACCAACATGAATAGATGGTCAGAATAAAATACAACATGCAATATAATTATAATCAAGGACAGAGTTCTGAGTGGCCCATACAATGTAGTGCATATTTCCAAAAAGAGATGATCTGTAAATCAGTATTTCTCCTTCATAAAGTAACAATCCTTAAAAAATGACAGGACAAATAAGAAAAAGGGAAAAATCAACAAGCATCTGTAGCAGAAAGCTACAGCCAAAGCTTTACGATTGCACCAAAATGCTTTAAACAAATGTGTTAGAATTTTAATTGCACTTGAAACAAGAAGCCTGAAAAAGTCACCATCCTAGGACTCCTGTAGCTGCTTTTAAGTGCTCCCCAAAACCAGTCATATACTTTCTCTGTATTTTGCATCCAGTGCATTGTTTCCCCAAGATTATGAGATGGTTCTTTGACAAAGTGCTTAAAATAATTGGCTGGAAGTTATTTTTCAGATCTGGATAGACACTGTTCCTTTCTCCTACTAGACCTTCACAAATGCTTACATCAATCCTATTCCCAAACCTCTCTCCACAGACGAATTGAAAGCTCTCCAGGGTTGTATTATAACAAAGTATTCTCAAAGAGAAATATAAATATGAAGTATTATTGAAAAATATCTGTAATCAGGCAATACCCTAATCTGTTAATTGTGGTGTCAAACTGTGACTGTAAGGACTAAGTAAAACACAGAAATGTCTATTGAAGAGTCTCTTTAAGAGAGACAAATTTAAAATTAAGGGTCAGACTTTGGAAATGAAGCATTTGGTCCTGCAAAGATGATTAAAATAATTGTTACTCTGATGGTCCTCTTCTCCCGCAGATCCAGCAGGGACCTAGAAGTGGAACTTCATTTGAAATAAAAAAAAATATAACCTTTTCTTTCCTATTTTCTCCAACACATTAGAGGAAAAAAAAAAAAAATCAGACTGGATTCAGCACAAGATCATCACAATCACAAAATCAGCACAAGAAGCACATGGACCTGTTGGAGCAGGTCCAGAGGAGGACCACAAAAATGATCAGAGGAATGGAACACCTCTACTATGAGGATAGACTGAGAGAGTTGGGGTTGTTCAGCCTGGAGAAGAAAGGCTCCAGGAAGACCTTACTGCAGCCTTTCAGTACTTAAAGGGGGCTTATAAGAAAGATGGGGACAGACTTTTTAATCCTGTAGTGATAGGACAAGGGTTAACAGGTTTAAACTAAAAGAGGGTAGATTTAGACTGGATATAAGGAAGAAATTTTTTACACTGAGGGTGGTGAGGCACTGGCACAGGTTGCCCAGAGAGGTGGTGGAGGCCCCATCCCTGGAAACATTCAAGGTCAGGTTGGATGGGGCTCTGAGCACCCTGATCTGGTTAAAGCTGTCCCTGCTCACTGCAGGGGGGTTGGGCTGGGTGACCTTTAAAAGGTCCCTTCCAACCCAAACCATTCTATGATTCTATGGATTGCTCTATTCAGTTGGGAACAAGGTGTTTAATTCAGGATATTTATGGGAAAGTCAGACAAAGAGAAGTACAAGTAGTGCTTGGATCTCCGTCTCCTTCACAGTTAGTAGCTACATGAATAAAATACTTCACCCACTGTGTAGGAAACTTGGATGGATCCCTCTCCTCTCTGTGCTGAAGCACACATCCCTCCTGGAAGAGAGCCCTAATCCTCATGTCACCAGGGATTTGGAGTGGCTTGCACTCATGAATATGCCCTCTTTATCCTCTCTTCTTCATCTTCTGGAAGTGGTTAAGATACCCAAACATAAGTGTCTAAAGCCACATTAGATGACCCAGTGCTTATAGTGCCTCTGTGCAGGGCTGGGAGGAGGTTTCTGAGAGACCCATACCCTTCTGGAATAGAAGAAACAGGCCAGGAAAGACCTAGATGGCATCCACAGCCACTCCAAGCACCTATATCTGTGAAGGGTTTGCAATTTCTAAAGCAACGCTGGAATACATCTATGCTGCTTCCTAGGGGAATATCTTAACCATGAGGCTGCACAGTTGATATCAACAGGGATAGCCTCCTCAAAATAATGTACAAACCCCTTTTGAAGAGCTCTGTTAAGAGCTACTGTGTCTTCTCTATTAAAACAGAGGGAATTAAACTGGATTTCATGTAGCCTGCTTGGGTGCTTTAATCCCATGCCAGTAGGAGAAAGGAACAGTGTTTATCTAACTCTGAGAAATTACTTCCAGACAAAACTTATTGGCTGATGTGACCCATACCCCAATAGTTTCAGGATAACTAAAACAGTGCTCTTCAGCTAGCTTACAATTTCCCAAACTAGAATACAAAAGAAACCCTCTCCTACAGCTGAACATTCTGGGCCAGAACCAATAAAACTTTTGTTCATGGTTGTGGACCCACTGGAGCCTTCCCACTCCGAGAAACTAGTTTGTAGCTATATCCTCAGCTAAACTGCAGTTCTGCTCTCTCTGAATGCAAAGTTATCTTGCCCATTTTCAGAAATTGTTTTCTTGCAATTTTTCATGGGACTAAAACCACAGAGATTCAAAGCAATCCCATTCACATACCAGAACAGTAATTTCTTTAAGTTAGACCATCCAGATAAGGTACTTACTTTCCTCAGAAGAGTCTAGTATGTAGTTCATGAGTCATCTAGGTTGAGGGACAGCTTTTTATGGCTTGCAAAGGGGACACGTTAAAATGTGCATCATGTCAACACCACTATCTCTGTAGGCTCTGTTCTCCAGAGGATCAGTGAATGTCAGCCTAGCTGACTTCACAACGCAAGCTGACATTAAAAGGTGGCATACTCTTGATATCTCTTCTTCATCTTTGGTGTCAGAGGCAGGATGTGAAAGATCTGCTGCTTACAACATCAGAGATTTTTCTTCAGCTCTGGGTTGACTCCCAGCTGGTGTAGTCTCACCCTCTAGGCCATAGTTTTGCTATTTGTCTGGCAAGCACATTTGACTGCTCAGTTTGAACTGGATGGATAAGAAATCAAACCTGGAAGAGCTTCAACCTGCAAAGAATGGCCCTAGGCTATTGCTGCACTGTTCACATAGCGCTGATGATAGACTTCTGCCCTTATGCTTTGGGTTTTATGAGCCATTAGCCCTATGTTTCTTACCCTACCCACTTCCTCTCTGCACACAGCTGCAGCCTCTGCAAATCCACATCCACAGCTGTTACCACAAAACTAATCTCTGCCGGTGCTCTGCAGCTGTACTGCTGCAGTGGGGGACAGGATTCCCATCCCCAAAATCCTGAATGTAAACAAGACACTAGCCAAGCTGTTAAGAGCTGACGACAGGAAAAGAGAGTCAGTACATATTTCGTTCTGCACCTACAAAATCCAGGAACTTTTTACTTTTTACTTCTTGTTGCCAGCAGTGGACGTGAAGAGAAAAGCATGTGTGGTGTTCTAGGAGCTGATTGCTAAATTGCTTGTTTAGCTACTGATTGTGTGGTAAATGGGTACAACAGAGCAGAGTTTAGCTCTAACCACCTGAGCAGCTCACTGTCAGGCTTTGTTCACAAAGCATAACTGCAGGTGGGTATGAATTCGACAGTTGTGGTGACTTTCAATGGCCCCTTTTTGTAGCTGACCTTGCTTTGAGTGTACCTGTATCTTACTTTTGCATGGTTCTCTTTTTACATCCCATTTCTTTCCCCTCCTTCTAATTCCTGCTTACTATATTTTGTATTAAGGTTCTAACATGTCGCAACATGTACCAGGCAAACTGAGTAGAAAGGTAGTCTTTGTTCCAGTTTTGATACCAATAAAATACAGCAGAATGTCAGAGCACAGGACAAAGATGGCAACTTAAACCAGACATGGTCAGTAAATGCACTTGAATTTGGAACAGTAGGTGAAACAAAGCCTTTAGGCCCACATCTCTGAACACATTCTGAGCAAGATGAATTTATTAGGACAGACATAATTTATGAGACATCAGTCACACAAGGAAAACAGAAGGCTGGAAGTATTTATTTACTACACTTCTAAAACAATTTCTGGATGCTGCAGGTTCAGTTTTGCATAAGTTTTTTCTCTCTACAGATTCATTTTGGGATATCTGGTCCAAGCTAAACTTCTGCATAGCTAACAGATACTTCCAGTTTGTTACACTCCATTGCTGAAGAGCAGGAAGTGAGATTCAGTTCTCCTGGACTCAAATATCTATAATGCAGACTAATTGCTCCAAATTACTTTTATTGTTAGTTCAGAAAAATACATGTTTTTAATCCCAGATTTGTGTAGTCTGTTTTCGGGTCAGACATTCAGGGCAATGCACATCACATCTCAGAAGTGACTGGTTTTGGGTTGGTTTTTTTTTTCCTATAAAGGAAACTAAATTTAGATGAAGACAGCCATACTATAGATATATACAGTTTGAATATAAATTGAATTCTACCCTAGTGTCCTGGTTTCGGCTGGAATAGAGTTAATTTTCTTCCTAATAGCAAGCATAGTGCCGAGTTTTGGATTTAGGATGACAAGAATGTTGATAACACACTGATGTTTTAGTTGTTGCTAAGTACTGCTTATGCCAGTCAAGGACTTTTCAGCTTCCCATGCTCTGCCAGGTGCACAAGAAGCTGGGAGGGGGCACAGCCAGAATAGTTGATCCAAACTGACCAAAGGGCTATTCCATACCATATGGTGTCATGCTCAGTATAGAAACTGGGGGGGGGTGGCCAGGGAGCAGCGATCGCTGCTCGGGAACTGTCTGGGTATCGGTTGGCGGGTGGTGAGCAATTGCATTGTGCATCACTTGCTTCGTGTATCATTATTATTATTATCATTATTATATTATTATTATTATCATTACTATTTTACTTCATTTCAATTATTAAACTGTTCTTATCTCAACCCAGGAGTGTTTCTCACTCTCACTCCTCTGATTCTCTCCCCCATCCCATCGGGGTAGGGGGAGTGAGCGAGCGGCTGCATGGTGCTGAGTTGCTGGCTGGGGCTAAACCACGACACCATGTTATTAAAAGACTATCATGAGTACGTGGAATCATAAAGGCAATATTGCAAGCCATGAAATAAAAAGTACAGGAGTGCACACTTAGAAAACAGGGATGCCTTGAGTGCTACTGATCTCATCTGCCTTTCACCTGGAGATTCACCCGATTCTACAAAGTTAGCTTTTCCAAAAAGCTATGTTGGATTCCTCTCCTTCAAACTGCAGTTAATCAGCAATATCATTTCCAAATGACTCTTCATGCTGGGATACTGTGATTTTAAATGGAGATTATCTTAATACTTATTTTCACTGCTCCAAATGTTTCTTATTTGCTTACTGTAACCAGTCCAATAGAATGGTCCATGCAGGACTCATTGACTTGCGAATCAGATTTTCCTGTTTTCTTCCACATTTTAACATGCTTTTCAGTCTCAGCAAGTTCAAGATATTTTTTATCAACCGGACACTATTACAAGAAGACCAACCTTCTTCCTGTGCCATCTACAATACCTCTGGTATACTCTTATGTCAAGTGCATGAGAAGGCTAAAATGCTTACATATGGAATGAATTTAGGCCTGACATTTTTTTAAAGAATTCACAGCAAAAGTCCTCACATTATTGTCACCTTTGTTAGACTAGAGAAACACCTTTTCCCAGCAAATAGATGTAGCAAACAAAAAGGCATTAATGAAAAACTTCAGTTTGTATAGCCTGTTTTACACAGAGGTAGTTATGGCTGAAATCATTAACCATGTGAACTGAAGCTGAGCCCTTAAAACCGTTTTTATCCATGAGTAAGAAACAAATATCTCCAGATCATCATTACATTTGAGATATCTGTGATAGTTTGGAGTCTGTATTGCTTTATGTCTTTCACTGTTAGTTAGAAGGAACAGAGTGTATTTTCCATTCCCTTTTTTTTAAAAAAAAAATCACTCAATAAATCACCTATATCAAAAGTCAATTTGGATTCTATGAAATTTCGTTTGCTTGCTTTGTTTCCTGTTGGCCAGATTTATTTCAAACAACAGATTTGTTCTAAAACATCAGGTGGGCATAGCTATGTTTTGTTTGGTTATATCAGACTCTCACAGAGGAAGACATATCTGAAAAAAAGTGTTGTTCCACATGAGGTTTCCATACAGAAGTCTTCTGTGTTCACTTTCTTTGCATCCTTCCAGATTGTTGTTAACATTCACTTACAACAGGCATTGGTTTATTTGTTTTATGGGAGAAATGTGATTGAAGGGATGTAGCTTATCTGTCTCACTGATCTGTATCTGATAGTTTCTCTTATTTTAATCTAACATTTTAAATGCATTAGATATGTTGCTCCTAAAGATGACTTTAAAAGTGTGTTTTAGCTATTTTCAAGAAAGGGGGATGAAAAAGACTAGCTGAAATGCAAGTGCTTTCACTATTGAGTTGTCCAGGAGTAGGAATTAATTTTACCCCAGATGATTTTTCTGGAGCCAGATCCTTGATGTCCTATAGTATAGATTTAGAACATGTTTCTAATGAATTACTAGATCTAAACTGTAGCTGAAATGCCAATCTGTACAGAGTTAAAAAAGGACAATGCTGCATTTTTACATTGCTCAGTTTTGCCACATTTCAACAGAGAAGATTGAAAAGAGCATGAACACATGCACATACTGAGCTTTGATATGAAAAGTGTATGATTGAATCATTTGCTAATCCATTTTGCACTTCATGCAAATTACTTCCACCACCAAAAAAACTTCCTTCTGCAATTTCATACGTTAGACTTTAAGAGTAGTTTTTGAATGGTAAGACTAGAAAGGAATTAAGTTTGTTATCCAAGGAAACTGTGAATTCTCCTCACTGGAAACTTCTAAGAACCATGTAGAAAAACATGTCAGGCACAGCCTATTTATAACAGATCCTGCTCTGGGGGCAGAAGGGAAGGAATAGGCCTCTTAAAGTTTCTGGTTGACCATTTTTTTAATTGTTGCATTATACTGTGCTTAGGCACAGTGACTGTTGGTCCATTTATGTTTTGGGTTTTTTTTCCTTGGTTATGAATAGTCACATAGGCAGTGGTTTCAAGTTTCAGAGTCATGGAAGGACACTTACTGCAGTCACTAGGGCAATCACTCTATCACCTGGGCACTGCAAAAACTTGAATTCCTTTAATGCAGAAAATCCATTCTGGAGGTTCTAGACCCATATTTTTTGCTTCAGGATGAATACTTTCATAACTTAGCTGCGGTCCGAAGGATGGGTACTAGCTGTAGGTTAGCAGCAATGACTACAATTTGTGCGTTACAGTCAGTGCTGTCTCCATTTGTTTGAGAGGTCTGGGGCTTTGCAGAAGCAGGAGTTTAGAAAAAATAATATCCCTGCACTCAAAACATCTAGAAATATCTCATCCCCTCCCACAAAGGGGAAGCAGGTAGAACGGACAGGGCAGGACTGCTTGTTAGCGTGATCAGCTCCTACTTCATATGCTCTTAATTCAACCCGTGTACCTGAGATCCCTGACTTCCAATGGAAGGAGTGACCTATTGGTTACACCTGCCTTGTCCACTGACTACTAAGAGTTTAGACAATGAGTCTGGAGTAGATGCTTAAGTTCTCGACAGCCAATGTAAGGGAAGTGAATCCCACTTCAGATCTGGTAGTCAAATCTTTATTCAAGAAAACTAGCAAATTAACATACCCTCAGTGGGAATTTCCTAATCTGGTTATTATAAGAAGTGATAGATTAGCCAAATAAGATAGACTCATATTTGACCATGAAAAAAGAAAAAAAAAAAAAACGAAAAACCAAACACTTTTGGGTTTATTACCAATATTTTTTTTTCAAGTAAGAGTATGTTAGGGTTGTTATAAGCTTCTGAATTCAGTTGTGAACTCATCATTCTTTTAAAAAAGACTATTTCTAACTAAGAATCAGACTAGTACTTCAGAACAGATGTTTTGTCAAACAAATCAAAATTGTATGGGAAATTAAAGGATTTAACCTGGCTAGTCCTTGCAGGTAGTGGGAGTGTCTAACATGATTATGCTGATAATTTTATCTCTTATTTTATTAATTGCCAAGATGACCTCTATCCTTGGGGGAAAAAAAAAAAAAAGAAAAAACCACCACTCTATATTCTACTCTCTTGTGCTCGGTTTCTAAGGTGCTGATTTCTCTAAGAAAGAATGTAAGAGTAACGAACTCCTGTTTACAAGTCCCAAAAGATTAAAAATCTCCCTTTTCATTTCAAAGCAAGAGATCAGGAAATTTAGAAACACTTCCTTCCTATTTTGTAGGCTATATACAAATATATTTAAATATTAAAACTATTTATGAGATTATTTGTCTGTGGCAGAAGTGAGTATTTATTGAAATAACACTGCCTCAGGTAACCACAGTCAGACACAGTTATGTGTGTGCTTAGTCTACAGCCTCACTTGTTGAGAATTTCCTTGCTACTGGCCAGAGAGCAAATCACCTGAACAATATTTATTCACAGTAGTTTTAAAGTTACAAATCAGTCACATCATAGTATGTATAAAAGCATACAAAGCTCAGTAGCAGCCATTAGAAGGACAAGACCAAAAAAAATATCCAGATTGAGCAGCAGTCTCTTTCCAAATCTAGCTAGTAGGCGATGGTTTGGGTCTTTCTCAGTTGCTCCTCATCCTTCACCACTGCAGATCTGATTAAGCTGTGTTCAGCAGAGGCTTAAACTCAGCAGTCAAGTCAACACAGCCCAGCAAATGAGGAGCAGTCACACTGCCAGTCTGCAGGTCTACTTCTGACAGCGGACCTGAAAAATCACCTGTAGGCAATGGTGCCTGAAATGTCTCCTTTGTAAAGCGAAAGCAAATTTCAACCCTTAAAGACTGCAGCTGTGCCACAGTGGGCAGCGATCCAATCAGTACATCTGCTTGGACTGAAAGATGGTGAAGAGCAGGCATGGTGAGTAGCTTTGCTCTCCAAAGATTGAGGGCAGACATCAAACGGTGTATTTCTCTAAGGAGGGTGGATTTGCTCTACCTGCTCTCCATGCTGGCTGAACACACGGCGTTCCCTAGTTCAAAAACAATGGTGCAGTATTATAATGGTGCTATTGTCAAAATTTTCAATTTGCAAGTCATCTACACCCAGCATCTGCACCTGGTAGTCCAGCGTCCAGTCCAATAGCCTTCAAAGAGACTCGTAGCTTCTGTGTTTATGTGCCTTGCCTTTGCCTGGGCTAGCTTTTTTTGTGTGGCGTCTACCCTCATCTGACAGTAATTGTTTGAATTAGTACCCTGTTGGTTATTTCCCTAATAATAATCTGGAGTGGAAGGTGAGTTGGGTTGTGTGGAAGAAATTAACAATATTCCTTTTTGCAAAACAAAGTTAGCTAAAAGGATCAGGTCTGCAAGGTGTTTTGTACAGCTAAGAAAAAGATCTATGCAAAGCCTGAACCACACAGAACAGCATGAATTTTAATCAAAGGCACTAGTTAAGCTGTCATTAACTTCAGTGGAATTGAAGAATTGAAGAAACTGGAATTTTGGCTTTATTGCTTGAGCTCAAATTAAATTCTAGTAATTCAGGTTTATATAAGGGCTGGAAGAAGAACTTTCACAGTCAAATCTCTCAAGCTGATTTTTTAAAAAAAACTTTCCATAGATTTATCTTTAAAAAATGTTCTTCAAATGTGAACATAAATGAATCCACTTTGCAGAGGGCCATCAATCATGGGAAACGCTTTTCTAATGTCGGATGATGCTTACTTGAGCAGGACACTGGTGTGACCCTACTGAACAAATTAATGGGCTTTTTTTTATACAAGGAAGCAAAGATGAAGGAAATGCTGCAAATTCAAGATATCTTGAATAACGAAGTTAAAAGGGGGTTGATCCATCTGTTACAAGAAACACACAACTTTATGCTACTTATGGTTCCTGTTTCAGTGCAAAGCAAAGTCTTCTCTCTGTACGAGATAGTGGTGCCCATGCACCATCATACACTCATTTGCACAGTTTCAGCACATTCAACTGTATTAGGTATCAACTAAAATAATCTTCTGTGTGGCAGGCTTGACTTTGCAACAGTTTTGTGTCTTGCTTACCTACCACACTACACCAAAAACTTTACGCAAACAGAGATTAATGGATTTTGGGTTTTGTTTTTTTCTCTCTAGAAATGGATCTACTAACTGCAATCATTTTCCTGGCTGCTTTGCTACACCAATCTGATGGACAGCTAGGAGCATTCCTCTATTCAAAAGAACTATAGAGTAGTTTGTATAGATATCTAACATAGCATAATCTGTTCTAGTGATCTCTAGAGCTTTACAATTCAGCATTAAAATTATGAACATGTTAACATAAGACAATAAAGATAACTCATTTTTCACAGACTTTTGTATTAAAATATTTCTTCTGCCTATCAAAATATTCTTCTCTTCACAAGAATAACTTAAAAATACTATTTCCAAAAAAAATATATGAACAGAAGCTATTCTATAATAGTTTATCTAAGTATCCAAAACCTAATCTTCACCTCTCCTTAGAGAGGATTAATCTTGTAAGATGTAGATATCTACTACGTAGGCACTTCACAGAATCACAGAATGGTTGGGGTTGGAACGGACCTGTGGAGATCATCTAGTCCAACTCCCCTGCAGGTTCACCTAGAGCAGGTTGTACAGGATTGCGTCCAGGAGGGTTTTGAATATCTCCAGAGAAGGAGACTCTACAACCTCTCTGGACAGCCTGTTCCAGTGCTCTGCCACCCTTAAAGCAAAGTTTTTCTTCATATTCAGATGGAACTTCCTGTGTTTCATTTGTGCCCATTGCCCCTGTCATTACACCCCACTGAAAAGAGTCTGCTCTATCTTCCTGACACCCACCCTTAAAGATATTTGTAAGCATTGATAAGATCACCTCTCAGTCTCCTCTTCTCCAGGCTAAACAGACCCAGCTCTCTGCCTTTTCTCATAAGAGAGGTGCTCCAGACCCCTAATTTTCTTCATAGCCCTCTGCTGGACTCTCTCAAGTAGTTCCTTGTCTTTTTTGAACTGGGGAGCCCAGAACTGGACACGGTACTCCAGATGTGGCCTCACCAGGACAGAGTAGAGGGGGATAACCTCCCTTGACCTGCTGGCCACACCCTTCCTAATGCCCCCCAGGATACCATTGGCCTTCTTGGCTGCAAGGACGCCTTGCTGGCTCATGCTTAACTTGTTGTCCACCAGGAGTCCCAGGTCCTTCTCCACAGACCTGCTGAATGGACATTTCCTCCTTTCCTCATTTTAAGTTTCAAAATGAAAAACAGGTCCTTGAGCAACACAATGAGATCTGTAATTCCCACAGCCAGGAACATGCTGAAGCTGGTAAACTCTGCAACTAGCCTGCTTTCCATTTCATTAGCAGAAGGCTGTAGCCTTCTAAACAACCCACTCTCAGTAAAGAGAGAGGGCGGGAAAGGTGCTCTGGGATTGAGATTAAGAAATCAGAATTTTATCCTTTTGTTTCTTCAGGTTTCATGCAAAGTTAACTCAGACACAAAGCCAAAAGAAAGCAACAGTATGTTAAAAAACTCCTATTATTCAGGACCGTCTGGAGATCCGGACTGTGTGCTACTGTGCAAAACAACCTGCTCCGCAACCTTTAAGAGCTGAAGAAACGTGGTGCCCACGCCGCCGTAGTGTAAACTGGCACAACTCCTCTGCTTTCCGCTGAGAACCACAGGAGCATTCAGTGCACAACCCCCAAGACATTCGCAGGTTTTTTTTCCTTCTCTTGGTCTGCACTAACCTGTCTGTGACCTGAATACTTCTTCCTTTGTGTCTTTCAGGTGTGGAGTGAGAAAGGTACCAAAAATGTTCAGAAATAGACAAATAAGCATGGGATGAAAATCAGTCCAGAAGATCAGAGTCATTAATGGTACATGACAAATATGGAGCCTAAGCTGATGGGTTAATGACAATTTGCAGATGACCCCTGTGCATATGAACTAGAAATAAGGATATCTTTTAATCTGTTATAGAATATCTTTTTTAGGATTATTAAGCACAAAAACATCATCTTTGTCAGATAAATACCCTGAAAGACAAATTGTTGGAACTTGAGAGAGAGGGATGTTATGTACTTGTACTTTTCTTGAAGTGTCCGCTTTTGGTTCCTGCTGGAGACTAGGCAGTGCAACAAATGACTGTTGGTATGACTAAGTACAGACATTTTTGTGTAACATTTTGTAGTCAAATAAGTATCTGTGACTGAAAGCTCACCAAAATCAGAGTAGCACTTCCTGCAGCTTTCATAGGATCAGGTGTACTGTCCTTTCCTTAAAATCGCAGGGCAAATAGGTTGACATCATAGAGATTTTCTTAGGATGTAGCTACATCCCCTCTGTCCTACCTCCTACCCTACAGCTTACTTCTCCCCTAAGTAATAAAATAGACTTACTTCTACTTCAGGTGTCACCTGCTGTGAGAATGTATTACTGTCATCCTTCCCAAGAACATGGGCTGAAGCAATTCAAGTCTGGTACAGTCAGTCCTCCAATTTCAAGTATGGATTTGGAGCAACCGTGGAAAATGTCAATATTAAGAGCTATACTCAGGTATGGAGAAATGAAACAAACTGCAAAGATATGTTAGAATTAGAGGAGTACACTTAAGGGACCTGGGAGATTTTTATCACCAGAATAAAAAATTATCACTATCATCAAACCATTATCTATCATTCATGCTCTAATCCAAAGATGAATGATAAAATAAAACTCTTTTTCATCTAATTCTGAGGCAATAGAACCAGTATTTTGGAAGAGCTGTCCAGAAGAGAAATATTATTCTGTAGGAAAAATAATTCTATACCTTTAAGGTAGAAATAAATATTTTCTATATAGGGATTGAAATACCTGGTTAAGAAATGTCAAAGCAAAATATCTATGATGAAAATATTTGAATTTAAACTTTAGTGTCCTGCCAGAAACTGTGTTCAAAAACATTTGGAAACTGGATGACATGGTTAACTCATTTTTCAATTTATTCTTTCTGACAGCTAAACTGTAAACTTAAAAGCTAAATAGACAAAATGACACAATATCTTCTGGTTCTGTTATTTTGTGAGCTTTTTGATGAGAGTTCAATAAAACCTGACTCTGAAATAATGTGTTTAATTTTTATTCTACAGCTAATGTAGTGCAACAGTTACCAGATTGGATGTGCAGTTGCCTACTGTCCTAGGAACCAGTTCAAGTACTTTTATGTTTGCCAATACTGTCCTCCATATGTACTGCCTTTTTACTCATTTGAGATGCGATAATTATGGATAAGTTTTCAAAAACTCCTGCGGTCCATTGGTCATGTGTAGGATAAAATTATTACAGTTTATTTTAACCATTTATAATTTTGAAAACACTGATGTGAATTGTGGGTTTACCACCAGGTTAAATAGCAATATTTATTTTATCTCACATTGAAACAGATATATTAGGAAATTTTAGCATACGAACAAAGAAAGATCTGCCTCTGCAGCATCAGGCATCATGCACAAGTCATCCTATAACTTTGACCACAAACAAGAAAGTCAGATGCAAAGTGAAAGCCAATAGTAAATTAATATTGACAGAGGTAAAGAGCACATCTGAAACAGCTACATGTCAGAAGGCATCTGCTGAGGTTATTTCCTTATAAGCCACAATCACCTGAAAGCCATGAGAAAAGCAGAACTAGGAAGCACATAAGATTTTTTTTAACCGATAATGCTATACAAATGCAAATAATCAACTAATTTTCTTTCTCTAAACCTTATTGTCCCTTCTATTTAAAATCAAAGTTATTGTATTCTATGAATATCTGAAACTAAAACATGACTGTCTATGAAAATAATTTTGTCCAAAAACTTTTGGATGCCCTTCATTGTGATAAATAACATAAACTCCTGTTAATTGTTCAGAGTTGCTCTTTGGCCTTCTTTTGTGTTGTATTTCTTTCAAATTTTAGAGGAAATAATGCGATGCAAATATCTACACCTTACAAAAGCAGACCAAAATGTACAGACTGTCCCAGCCACTGTGACAGAGGGCTTTGCAGTATGTGCATATATTCTCCTCCTTACAACAAACATTGCGTTACCTCAGATAATAATGTTGTTCCTTTGTAGCATTTTATTTTGGCATGGTTACTTCTTGCTAATCTGGATGAAAGATCCTAGAACTGCCCCTTTCATTCCCCCCCAGAAGTAACAGTGGTTAAATATTCCACCAGAACAGGCACAGTCTTGAGCAAGAGGGTTGGACCAGATGACCTCCAAGAGGCCCCTTCCAACCTCAACTGTCCTGTGACAATGGGTCAATTGTGTTGCTGTTGAACAATAGGTGCATTATCGCACCGTCAATCTTCTGCTGCCCTCTTCTGGAAAGCTCAAGACAAAATGTCTTGATGTACATCTATAGCTAAGGGCACAAACAGATTGTCATGCTCCACACATCTGCATGTACATGAAGATCTGCACAGGCCCCTAGGTTCTGCAGCCTTCCATGTAGAGCAAGTCAAAGTGTACAAATAGATGGGAACTCTAAGATATCACCTTTCTGCTTGCATTCCCTTTTCTACAATATTCAAGCAATTTTAACAGCAGAGCAAAAGTACAAAGACTATATAGACACGAAAATTCCAAATTTTCAGAAAATGCAGAAGTATCAGACTGGGACTTGGTTTCCAATTAATATTTCACGGTTTTGTTTCTATCTCTTGTATTTTACCCAGTCCTTGCAAGTATCAAGGCTTCTTTGGAAACTGCAGAAATCTGAAAATCTTGTTTCGCTCTAACCATTCATTGGTGAAGGAGAAGTGTCCTGCTACCTGTAGCTGCAGCACTCAAATCATATAATGTCCTGATGGATGTCATTATAGCTGCTGTGAGACTTACTTATTAGGAAAGAGTAGAACTCACTGTGAAGTGTATTCACACTCCGTGCATCAACTCAGATTGACTTATAGGTAACATTTTTTTCTGAAATCTCACCATTACTTCAGTTCTAAATAAGTCTAGTACCTCAAAATAACTTCTGATGTTATTTTAGACTTTGTAGAAATCATGCTTAAGCTACTAATGTGTTACTTCGTGGTTTTCCTTGCAGTGGATCTTCCACTGATTTATTTCTTTTTAATGGGAATTTTGCAAAACATGTTAATTGCCACTTAATTTTATTCTGTTACCTTTTCTTTGATTGTCAATGGAATGTATTCCTGCTAAATAAATACACAATTTACCACCGGTTCACAAACAGAGCTTTTCCTTGAAGTTATTTATACTTCAATGTTTTCATTTGGAAAATTCCTTATGGATATTTCAAGGCTCTTTAATACTTCATGTGAGTGGGGATAAGACAGGAAAAGAAAGACAGAGCAAGAAGTGATGCATTTTTTTGTACAGCCAAAATAAGAGGCACATGTTGAATCTGCCAACTTTTACTCTGTGGCCTAAACACAAAGCTTCTGATACATCTGTGTATGCAGGTGATCGATGACATTTTTTTTCATATGGCACCAACAGTCAAGAAATATGAAGCTCTTTAAAAGCATTCATACAAAGAAAGAAAGATATATATCCCTTCCCATCCTCTCTATGAGTAAATCAGTCCCACACTCGTTTGGAATTCATATTGCAGCAAATAGAAAAAACTGCTGCTACAAAAGGAAAACCCAAGAAAGCAGTAGATCCAAGTCCCCAAAAATCCACATCAAAATATCTCATTTTCTCCAGAACTTCCCAAGAACCACTTTAGTGCTGATTCCTAACAGTGCACACCTTTAGGATGTCTTCAAGAGGACCAAGTCCAGCTGAAGGCTTTAGATGTGCCTTCTCCCACCTCTATTTGCAGGCAGGCCACCAGCTCCCACCTAGCGGGTAATTTAGCTGGATCTGCTGCACATGCTCGCAGTGCCACGTTAGTTGGTGCTTTGCTTCTAATTATGCATTTCTTTGAGTAAAGTTTGTCATTTCATATCTGTCCAGGCCTTTTCCAATGCAGGGCATGACTCTGTATCTGTATTGACCCAGAACTGAGGACGTGGATTTGTTACCTGTCAGTGGCGCTGCTTACTTGGAGAAACTTTCTGACCCATTTAGTGAGGGGCATGATCACAAGCATGCCTCTTTAGATGCTGACAATATTATTACATTGACAAAACAGTATTTCAGAATCATCTTACAACTTTTTTTTTTTTTAACATGTTATAGCTTTTATCTGATCTTTATATTTCTAACTTTAATAAAAAGGTAGATACAGAGGAAATAGAAGCTCTTTGCTTGCAGTTTATAAACTCTGATAGGTGTTAAAAATGCGCAAATGTCTGGAACAGCATCTTCTCACTGAACAGAGAAGCTCCTCCTTCCTGCTAACCTTCCTCCTGACACTTCTCCCAAGTGATACATCCTGGTGCCATGCAGGATGCACTAGGGTGTCCCACCAGACCTCCAGTTGCTCCTCAAGATGGGTGCTGGTCTCCCATCGGTCTTGAGTCAGGAGTACCAGCCCTGAGCAGGACTGATCCCACTTACCACCTTCCCTTCCTGTTTTAGACCAGTAAAAATCATTTTCTCCATAGGTCTGCAATTCTAGTTAAAAACACAAGAGGGTGAACCATACCCAGACATTCAGCTGCATCTGGTTTTCATTTTGCTACCTGCATAAAGGGCTCCTCCTTTGACTAGAAATTAAAGTCCTGGGCCTACCCTGGCCAGATTTTAACACTTGCTTGGACAGAATTTCTTAGCTAATACCGGATGAATAAATAATCACTACATATAGAAACAGATTGGTAGTGGTTTTCTCCCCTCCATTGTTTCATCCTGTCTCTGTTGGCCAAATTGCTATCATATTAAAGCAATTTATACCACCAAATTAAGGCAATTTATGGTTTCCAGGATATCAATGACTAATTCTGATAGCCTTGATTTTCTGCCTGCCTGAAGCTCAGTTTCAACATCATGACTGTGTGCCACTATTCAAGGCTTCTACAACTACAGCGATATTTGTAGAAAGTGTAATTCAAACCAAAGCTGGGTGAAAATTTCCTGAGAAACCTATGTTTTCCTCAAAAAATACTCTATAAAACCCCAGTTGTCTTACAGGAGGATACATAATTTTGGCAAAACTCTCAGGTGTTTCCAAGATTTAATTTCTGCTTACAACCAAGGAGATGGGTGTTAAAACTCCTTCCACGCACACACTTTCTCTTTCCTCCCTCTCCCTCTGGGCCAATGAATATTTGAAGAGGAATTATTTTATTATTAGAGACTTCTGAGAGAGCTCCCTCTCCAAAGAGCCAGCTTTTGTGCTCTGGATATCCAGCTATGGTATTTGAGCATGGCAGCAGCAGGAGCTGGAAGAGATCACCTGCATTATGACGGGCCACCCTGGAGCATCATGCAGCCTGCTGGGCTACTGCAGGGTATCCAGGCGCTAACCTTCTTCCTTTTGTAGGAGATCTCAAAAGATTCTGCTTCCCTATTGATGTGGAATAGAAGAAATAGCAGGTGAGATTAAATGCTACCTGGGTGATCCTGTTTCTCAATACAGACTTCAAAGAGAGCTTGGGTTACTCCACTTAGTTGTTCATGTCCCTAGAAAGGCTGAGATGCTTCTGAATATGAGTTTCCCCTATACAGGTGAGGTAAAAGCAATATGACATTCACTGAGATCGAGCATGCCAAATAACATTTTTCTCCATTCTCTGACTGTATTTTCACACACTTATTTTTTATACTGGTGCCCTGAGAGCTACTTCCTTTGTGGTACTAACATATGCCTTTTTATATGTGCTGAAGTTACATCTACAGAGTTGTGCTACTTTTTAGGTGTAGTTCAGGCAAGAAGCTAGTAACACTGAGAATTTCCTAGAATTTCTATTCTGGTTCCAGATATACTCACAAGAAACACATATGCTGAGAGATGACAAGAGCAACTACTATGATACAACTCTAAGTCTTATCTGTGGAGAATGATGTAAGAGTTCTTAAGCAGTTAACTTACATGACAAGGACTTTAAACACAGACTTTTGAACAAAATGTTATAAAGTAACTTTTAACAGTCTTACAGCTTGTGAAGAAAGAACATCTTTTATATTTAAAATACACCAACTTCAGTAGTCATGTTATTTAATTTGGCTGTCTGAGAATCAGACTCTGGGCTAAGCAAAATGGAAGGTCTTTCACTTTCAGAATCACAAAGTCTTGCTGAAAGTCATGGGCCTAAATTTTCCCTGTTTTTCTCCATCTATCGGCATGAAACAGAGAATGACTCTTCCATAAATCTTGCCTCACTCATGTCCTTAACATGCCACACCTACAATAACAACAGATTAAGCAGGTAAAACTAAGACTTTATACTAAATGGAAAGCAAGGGTTGGAAACCTTGACATGCCATTAGAAGTTTGTGACAATTACAAATTGTCAGTATATCCAATTAATGCCCAAGAAACAAAACTGTCGCAAGATGCTTGAGCCAGACCAAGCAGCAAAGGGCCATCAGAGCAGGGACAGGATGAGGATGTTCCCCACCCCTGGGCTGCTTCTGGTTCTTGTAGGCCAGGCTGCCAAAAATTGGATTCCTCCAAGTGTAACGGCCACAGCTACACTTAGCAAAACAGGAGACGGACTTTCTCATTAAGAAGCTACTTGACAGCTACTGTCTCTGCTCCAGGCTGCAAGCAAGACATTTAACCTCCGTGCTTCAGTCTCACCAACTGCAACGCAGAGATAAACTGACATAGTCAGGGCAAGGGAGATTAATTAGAGAACACTGAGAAAGAGCCTATGAAACACTAAGACCTGTTAATTATAATATCACATTTCCTAGCCACACCTCCAGTATAATTATATCTCAGTTTAACCACAAGTCAAGGGGACACAGGGCACCAGGAGATACAAGTGAGGAAATTGCACTCCCTCCCGCCCTGACCCACCAGTGATGTCTGAAGGTTCATGGGCTGGTCACTGGGCTCGGTTGTCTGGTCTTGGGTCTGTGCAAAGCAGCCATGGGGCTGTTCCCTGGGACTCACAAAGATATTCTGACACCCACATCAATAACAAGTCTTGAAGAAAGGCAATTTTTAGGAAAAGTTGTGGTAACAGATAGGCATGGAAATACTCTCATGTACATTAAGGAAATGGCCCATGTTAACTATTCATTCTGTTACTGATGGGCAACCAAATGCTGAACACATGTATAACTGAAAACGACTCTTTAAAATGCTTATCATCAGTTTTTTGGTCTTTTTGACAATGATGGAAATTATAATTTCAAATCAAATGACATTTTTCTCTTTCTGTTTTGCATCATTAACACTCTTCTGCTTTCTTCTCTTCTCTCACTTCTGCATAAAGTGATGGAAGTAAAGGAGGAAAACTCAAGCTGCCAAACTAAAATCAAATTAAGGCTTTTATTTGTTTTTTTGACAAATTTTGAATGAAACACAAGGTTTTTTATTTTATTCACTGACCTTAAAACACCAATTTTTATTTCAGAGCATGCATAACCATTCGCCTGTCTTCTTTAAAAAGTCCTTTCCCAATGTAAACATTTTTCAGAAGACTTTCAGTTGTTCTTTTTGAGTCATCGGGTATAGGTCAGATATACTGCAGGTGGGTAATGTTACCTTCTTTAGACAATGATAAGTTGTTTGTGTAGTTTTAAGCAGCTTATTCTGGAGCTTTTTTGTCGTCAATGGGGAGGAGGAGAAAATAGTCCAAAACTAGTAGAATGAAGCATAGGCCTGGAAAAGCCTCAGGTCATAAAGGGAGTCACAATGATTAGCTTAGACCAAATGCTTAAGATTTACTCAGTTTTCTGTGATAATGTGGGAGGCAGTCAACACGAACCAACTCTGCAAGGGAAAACCTGGATATATTAATTGCAGGATGACTGTTAGCTATAAAAGTGAAGTTGTAATGAAATGTCACCTTAGGATGTGGCATGCATTTCCAGAAAATGGAAGAGCTAATGTTATCTTACATGATATTGGTGAGAATTTATTTGAAATTCTGTTTACAACTCTAGTTATTTGTCACTAAGTGAGCTGAAATTAAGCCCCAAAAGAAGAGATATTAACATATTCAGGAAAACAGATGGTCTACAATATCTGAGAAAACCAAAGAGCCCACTTGATTAGAAAAAGCAAAAGCTGAAAGGGAATAGGATTGTTCTCTACAAACATCAGAGGGATTAAAAAAAAAGTAAGAGCTGCTTGTGTTACCAGATATTTTTATCACAAGAACAAGATATATACACTGTATTAATAAATTTACTGAAGAAATCAGTTTCTAAGCATCAAAACTGGAAAGGTCAGCAGCAGCCTTCCAACTGAATGAAGAAGGACATAAAAATTTTGCAAGTAGAGGGCAAAACATTTATGGAAGGGATTATGTGATAAGCTACCTACAATTCCAGGAAAAGTCCTCAATGACCTAAAAATTTCCTGTGTTCCTAAAAGGACAAATGTTGGGTGATTGAAGAGGTAAAAAATATCAGTCACAATAAATAGGGTGTTGGAAGCAGCCATCGTGTTTCTTCCACAGATTGTAGTGGCTGAGTGTTCATGAGAAAATCAGCTTATAAATGGGAAAGGAGAGAGAAGACAATGAAAAAAAGAAATGTATAAAGAACCTGGAGGGAAAAATGAAATGAAAGCAAGTAGTAGAATGTGAAGGCAGGGAGACAAACCATGAGATAAGGGAAAGGCCATCCAAAAATGTAGAAAGTTTACTGGACAGGCAAACATCACCGGAAATATGAATGACCATAGAAGCCTAGTATTTAATAATAGGCATTGAGGAGGTTTTAGGGCACTGAGGGCACTCATGGCCCCGATCAGCCTCCCTTGAAGCCTCCCCAAGAGCCCCATTTTGGCTCAGCCTCTCTTATCTCGGTGTACCTGTCTCTAGTCTTGTTTTTTGCCCTGCCTCCTGGATGGGTCTTGGACCATCCCTTATGTAATCAATAAACATAAGGGTGGGTGCTTTTGAAACACAACAACAATACAGACCATTTTGACACAATATTGACCATAATATGTCATAAACCAAGTTTAAATCTTTGGAGCTTAGATTATTCCAGTAGCCTCATTCTAACGTTCATAGCAGATCTAGCTAGACAGATCAGTTGAACAAACCAGTATAAAAGATTTTTATCCAGCCTTATATGAGTTATTTAATGCTGGTAAGCATATGTTTTAGATGTACCTGGAAAGTATCTAAGAAGAATGTGACATCTAATGAGCTATGGCATGAAAACTTGTATCTTTTACAGGTTGGTATGAACACTTCAGAGATTGGATTTTTCTATTCAAATTGGTTTTCCTTATATTCCCATATTTATATGCTCTCAATTCATTATAGTACCTCCAGTGTTTGCTTGTCCCAGAACGGGTGTTGTGTTTTAGTAAGTTGGGTTGCAGTTGTTCATTGAATTTGTGCTTGGCCCATTGCAAGGAAATGATAAATTCATCTTGTCAGTTCAATAGCACTGGACTACTTCTGGGTATTCAGTGATTTAGTACCTACTTCCTGGTAACTAAAAAACAGTCACGTAAATTAATTATGAGAGTCACAAATCATGTCTTCCATTTGGTCAGCATTCAAGCTACAAACAAAGAAGTCCCTACTTGACTAATATTCAGACAACTGAAGGAGATGTTAGTTGTACATAGGAAAAACAAACAATATGGGAGTTTCTTGTAGGAATTTTTTTATGTACTGATCGTGCTACCTACATTTGCAACTTGTGCCAAGGTCGTACTGATTAGAACTTGTGGATCAGTGTTAACACATGTACAAAATGCACAGTTTATGTTGGGATTTAACTTGTGGTGTGGCTCAGAGTTGACAGCACTAATTGAGTCATCGAAATCAGATATTTACTATCTCTCTGTCTTGACAAATCCTCATGTAGGTCAGACCAATTATTTCATGCATTGCCACTAAATGGCACCATGCCACTAAGAACATTGCAGCTCAGTCTCTGAGAGGCTGATGTTTATATAAATTATGAAAGTGCCACACAGAGCAGGAGGTCTTATGGGATCAGCTCCCTGGAGCCTGTTTCCTACGGTCTCAGTCTACAGACACCCTCTCCGATCTGGCTGCTATGGATGGATTGTTTTACAAAAGTAGCACTGGGAGCTATATTAGCTAGGGAAACTGAAGTTAACATATCTTTCCTTTGAGGAATATTCCCTAACCACCCTCTTTGACTCTTCATGCATGCATTGCAATTATTGGGCAAACTTAGCATTATGTAGCTCACTTAAGATTTCTGTACTCTGCAATATTTAGTGGAGAGAGAAGTACTTAACCTTCTCAATAGGAGGGCACGATGAAGTGGAAGAAATGGAACAGGCCCTCTTGCTGAAACAGAAAGCATGCTAATTTTACTGTAGTCATCACTCCGGTGACGTGGCCTTTCCTTACAGCAAATGGAGCACATAGGACCTTTGAAGGAATAGCACAGCACTGCACTGAGCAAATTGTAACTGCAAAGGCCCGGCGGGGGGGTGGTGGGGAGGAAGAGGATTTATAAAGCTGAAAGTGGTTTATCTAGGTTTCAACAAGCAGGGAAATAGAAATCACACACAACATTTACAGATAAAGAAATAGACACCTTAAAACTCTGAAACACAGAAAATTGGTAAAAAAATTCATATGAGGAACAAAAGTTCCTGGGCCACAAGACAGGGATTGTAAATCAACTTGGCAAAGCGGTGAATACGCTTATCGTTGCAGTTACATCACCTAATATTATAGCTCTCTAAAGTCATTTCTCAAAAGCAGGTTCTTTTGCCATTATTCCTCTCAGGGAAACAGATGCCCACCCATGTGTAAACTGAGGCACCTAAGGTCTGTGAAAGGTCAGTGAGGAACAAAAGACTTCTCCCCAACTTCCCTGACAAATGCCCTTTCCTAGTACTCTTCTGGCAAGATGCAAAGAGTGGAGTGAATACAAATACAAGTATATTCACAGAGCTAGATTATATTTTGAAACCTAGAGACAGTCCTCAATAAGGAAAGACAACTGACATGATACATTACCATGTCTGAAATAATTTCCTTGTGTTTTTCCAGAAGCTTAATATCTGCTTGCCTTTAGAGCAAGACAGCAAGACTTAAGTAAGGGACTTCACATCGGCAGGAACAGCAACTTCACATCGGCAGGAACAGCACCTCTGTAAGAGCCACCTCAAGTGCCCAGATACGATTAAGGACAGAGGACTGATGGGGAGCAAGAGAAACTCCTACATTAACACAAGAAAAGACAATAGACATACATGATTTATCACTAACATCTTTTGCAAGTAACATCCAAGACTTAAAGCATTCATCTCATTCATGCTATTTCTTATTGCTTTCTCAGGATAACAGGTAGAGGTTTAAGGTATATATGAAGCATCCATCTTCCCTGCCGTAGTCCCTTTTTTATCACAAGAGCAGTACAAACTGGCCCTTGTGTAAGGGAGAATGAACCCTGTTATCTGTTGTAAACAGCTTTCCTGTGACATTGGGATACACCTCAACCAAAAGCTTCTGCTTCTGCATTTTATTCCTTCTTTGCAACGCTCATGAAATAAAAGCAGAACATGAAAGAGTGAAGTTTTTAAGCCCATCGTGCTCCTCTTCAACAAGGTAAGCTTTAGCCAAACACAGCTTAACTGGATGTAATTCTCTGGCCTATTTTATTTAGAGGGAAGAACAAAAAGACTGAGTAATTCCTTCTAGTCTTAACCTCTATCAGTTCTTTGCGTACTGGAGAGAGGAAGAACATTGTATAGTAATCAAACAAGGTCTTCCATAGAGAAGAAAGTCTGTGTGACTTCAAATGGAAAAATAAAACACAGCTACTTCAGCATGAGACCCTGTAATAATGAGGTAAACTAAGCCATCTATCTATTAAGCTGTGCTTGCTATTTGTGCATTATGTTTCCTCCCTCTTCTGATGGACATCTTAGTGTTCCTTGTAATAATTTTTTAGTGGGGCATTAGTGACCTTATTTTCCCCACATTTGTGAGAAATCAGGTAAGAGGCTGGTGGGGGTGCTATGGATCCAGTCAAGACAATCTTACTGTTGCTATCCAAAGAGTCAGAAAACACACTTACTGTTACTTCCCTCTTCAAGGTGAAGGAGTCTGTTAAAGGACTGCATGGACAAACTGCATTTACTTGGTTGAGCTTTCAACTCGTGGTGAGGTAGGTGTCTGCTGACTCAAAGTGTTAATGTTTAACAAAAAACCCTCTTTTACCATGACACCGCAGAAATGGGATAAATGTCAATGTTCTCAAAAAAAATTTTTCAGCTCAAGAGTTCAGGAAATCTAAGAAATATTTCTGTCACAGCGTGCAGGCAAGCTGCACCTTATCCTACTTTTATGGTCTCAGTAGCTATGTCCACAATAAGAGCACACGGCAAGAAGTAGCTTAAAGATTGGCATGCACCCAAGTCATGCTCCATAAATCCACATCATTGGCTGAGGGATACTCATAGCTCAGACTTCAATGAACTGAACTCAGAGCTTTAAATAACATCAGCCTGTTCAGCAGACCACATCAGTTCTCTTCTAGGAGGCATCCTGAAGCTGATTTGAGCCTGTGTCAGCCAACAAACATGACCAAAAGGGCATTGAGTACCAGGTCCTTGCATTCACCCAACCTATTTAGCTTATTTTAGATAACTTCCTTTAAGATGAAAAAAATTTCTCTTGAAAGTTTCTATTTCTGTCTTCTGACTTAAAAGGGCAGCATTACTGGTTAGATCAGATACAGAAATCTATAGCATATATCTGGTCAGGTGAATGCCACTCCTAATGATGCCTGAGGGTATTCTGTAAGAAGACTATTAAAGGCAGATTCTTTCTCATTCTTTACATAAGGATACTGCTCAATTTACCCCTTTATCTCTTATTTTTATTTATCTGGAAGCTTGAGAGTCTGCCATAACTTTTCACATTTATTTACATGAAAACTATGATACCTCATCAACACCATATTTTTCCATCAGATGGAAAGGTAGGATGAAAAACCCAACAGCTATTTAAAAGACAAATACCCAAAGTCAGTTAACAGATCCAGGTGTGCAACAATATTTATCAAACACCCTCACTTCTTCAATTGTATTTACAGCCATCATGATTAGGCTGAAGCTAATAAGGAGACACAAGGGAATTTCCTAGACACTAAAGACCGGCATCTCAAGATGTGTGCATTTTTGATTGCCCTATGCAGCAGTTGGATGGACATGTAAAGACTTCTGGCCTTTGAAATTATATGTTGCAGTTGGCTGTTCCCCATCACCTGGCAAGTTGTGTCAGAAACAAGACAATCCAGAAAAGAGATGGGAATGACAGACAGCCATTGACATGGCTTCAGCTGGGAAATATATCAGGCCAAAATGCAGGACCTACTGACTGTCTTCTATGCACAAAATTTCCACTGTGATGTCGGGCTGCAGGGTCAAGACCTTGTTTTCATAATTAACAGGATAAATATTTCTACGCTCCACAGACCGTATGATCAAGGGCCCATAGTCATTTTTTTCTTTTTGATAGGGAACTTCATTCATACACAAATTACCTAGAAGAGTGGGAATAATCTCTTTTCCTCTGGAGAAATGAAGTTGTTTCTCGTTTGAGCTTGGTATACAGAGGGCAGTGTTTACGGATCACTGTCAGTGCCTAATGCTTCCTGTGAAATTCTCATCAGGTTTGGATGAGCTACAAGGAGTTTAAAATCTGTCATTTTCAGTGCTCAGGGTAGAGCAGCATCTTGTCACAGTCACAAAGAAAATCCAAGCTTTTGCGGAGGAAAGCTGAAACTTTTCTCCTTGCCACTGCTGCTTCAGACTCAGGGTATGGCTATTTACCCTTCTTCTCTTAGAGAGGCTTGAGGAGAATATCAAAAAGACCTGCCATTTCCTGAAGCAATGCCCAGACCCAAACATGATACAAGACAAAGCCCATCTCAACTGGCACATGAATTATAGCAGAGCAGGCGAGCACATTTGCCAAGTCCTTGAAAATCTTGGGTGAAAAGCCTGGTCCTGAGTCAAGTTTCTAGAGTTTGGATGCTTAAATCTGAACTACTATCCAAAGGCTTGCATTATAGTCAATGAAGAGAAATGAGAATCTCTAAAACATTATGCATCTTTTCCTAAGACAGCTGTTTAAGAGAGTTAAATCTGATCATTTTCTTGAGATGCACATAATTTCACATTAACTACAAAGGCAGTATGAAGTGACCGACTAAGACATGCATGAATACTCTTTCAAATACAGACTGTGTGTTTGTATGTGTGTGTTTATGTACCTGCATGCAATTTAAGATACAAAATAGTAATCTCAGAGAAAGTCCTGACTGAATGAACTTGACTTGACCCATTTTAAAATGTAAACTTTTATTAAAAGGCACTTTCCCCAATAAGATTTCAACAACGAGCCTTTTCTGCACCCCTGAAAGTACTTAATATAAGGATTGCACATATGTCATGTGAGATATTCACTAGGGAAAACATTATGTAGTGAATAACACAAGATATTCATGTCTGAGCTATGGGTAAAAGACAATGAACTTTACTTGTAATTTTGTTCTTTTTTAATCACTTCCTGTGCAAACATTGCTGTCTGTCTTATCCTGTGGTACAGCAAGGATAAGCAATAGCTTTTTAACAAAGCTCTGCTTCCTCTCTTTGAGCTGTTCAAATGAAATACAGTTGCTACAAAGAAAAAATGCATATATGCTTATTTTAGCTTTACCGCTTGCAAGTTTGATTCTGTGATAGACTGGTATGTTTTTGCTAAAGGATTTGGTTTCCATTCCAAATCTACAGATGCATTTTCAAGGAGAAAAAGCAGAGGTCATTTTAAACTTAGTTTGGACAATGGTCTAATTCTACCTTTATACTAAAAAACTGAACAGTGCCAGGGTTTTTATCCTCCCTAAGATTACAACAGCAGTGTCAAGCAGACTTAGTCCAGGAGTTCACCATGAACAGGGCACCATTCCTAAAAGGTGCCTGGTGTCAGCCACCCCTCTTGGCAAGCTAAAGACTGACAAATATGTAAATTGGCCTCAGGACCAGAGAAAACGACATGGCACTGCCTGGTACACCAGTATAGATGGACCCTAAAAAAAATGAGTTCTTTAAATCTCATATCACGTGAGCAGTTTTCCAACAGTAGTCTCACCAGGACAACAGCCCAAGGTAGCATCAGCTCCCAGCATCTATAGATTATGCCAATTTTTATAGCCAAGCACTGACATGGCATTTTATTGCTGTATCTTAGCACTACTACTTCATGACCAATTAGTCTACTACTGCAATATCATCCCTTTTTTTAATAGATACAATTTTTCATGAAATAAAGGCTCCTACCATACAGTTTTTGCCTATCTTCTGCATCCTGGATTAACAGAGGCCAAGTTTCTCAATATCACATCAATGAAATATCCACAAAACTTTCAAGAGTCAAGATGAATTTTGACAAGCAAGAACAAGTGATCATCCAACAGTAATCTAAGTGAAATTTAATTTGCTCCTTCATTCATGAGAAAGTACACAAACTGAGCTTTTTAAAACCATTTAAGAGATTTGATCTCTGACCTGTTTTCATTGTCTGAGCTAAGGGAAATGCAAAAAGCAATAATTTAAATTGAAATATTGAGCTGTTTTTTCAAATTCATCTTTTTAATAATGTACAGCTTTATTTTTTAACAACTAGGAATATCCTTTTTTCTTATAAAGAAGTATAATTATTTTATTTTTAGATATGAGTTCACAATGACAACTTATGCTCTGAGGACGTCACTCACTGTGAAATAAGAACAAGTACTCCTTCAGCCTGCTGAAAGAGATTCTCTTTGCTTATCATATCCTATATGAAAAGGTAGGAGATTATCCATGTTTCTTGTAAGATGAAAAATTATTTACCTTTTAAAATGAAAGCTACACCTTGAAGAAATTATTGACTACAGGTAACACAATTGACTGTCACAGTGTTCCTTAGTATGTGGAGCAAACCAGGCACTGTGAGATTTTCTTTTAGGCTATTTCCTTTCTAAAATATGGATAAGACAGTGAGAAGTATATCTGTGGCTAAATGAGCTGGTTTGCATTACAAATTGAAAAAATATGTAAGGCAGCATTTCACGCACAGAAATAGCCTGGGAAATAGAAATCACTATATTGACCCATACTGTTTCCCTCCCATAGTGGGTGTGACGGCGTGTTTGCCTGTCTCTCTGTTACTTTTTTTTTTTTTTGCTATATCACCCACATCCACCGAACGAGGCAGCTCCACTGAAGGCAAGTGTCCTTTATCAGGCTCTCGCAGCCTCCTGCTCTCCTGCAATGCCTTCAGCCCTTGACACCAACATGAAGTTCAAGTTCTCGATCCTGGCTCTTCTTCTGGAAGTGGTCATCATTTTTTTGTTTGGGATATTTGTGGAATACGACACCAGTGCCTCTCAAGATTTATACCCATGTAAGTGTTACTGTCTAAGTTTTATAGAAGTTAGAATTTCTTTAAACTAATCCTAAGCTAGATTTCTGAATAACTTATGAGACCTATGAATACAACTAGAAAAGAAAGGCATGCTTTGGACCCCACAAACTTTTTCTAAGGTGTGAAACTAGCAGGTTTCAAAGACAAATTCAAGCTGAGCACATATAAAATTCTGAAAGTAGCTAACTGCTTAGAAGTTAGCTCTTCTGGGAGAGAAGAGTCCTGAAAATAGTTCTAGAGTTTGCATAGCAGGTTAAAACTTGGAGAAATATGAATAGCTTTGAACAAATCTAACATTTTCCAGAGATGGATGGTAGTGCTTCTTGCTGGACCTTCTATCCTGATTACTATATCAAATAATGAAAAATAATAGAACATTTAATTACTATTATCCAGGTTTCAAAATGTCTTAGGAGAGCATGGAAACTGGGGAGCATATTCATCATCATTACAAAATATATTTGCAGAAACTGGACTTCACAAAGGGCAATAGTTTTTGTCACAGGGTGGATAACCCCCTCCTATCTTCAAAGCAGTGGCTCAGTAGTAGACAGAAATGGTTCAGGCTGCAAACATTTCTGTTGATTTGTTGTTCTGCAAATGCATGATGAAGTTCAGGGAGAAAGCTTTTGGCCTGAGGAGTAGTTGCTGCCTTCTCCCACCTTCCTACTCCTCAGGCAAAGATCAGACTGTTGTAAATAAATAGAAAAATAAGTCTGCAGAGGAGCAGCCTGTGTCTTGCTGGCAGTATTGAAGGTTTGCTATTCGTTTTCTTGGGTCTGATGGCTTAACAACTTGTAGCCCTGATTGCAATACTCTTAATGATGATCATAACAGTACAGAACTCCTTGCCTGTATGTAATACCCATGTAATTTTGAATATATCCCTCTTTTTGTCTCATTCCAACTGTCCTTTCAGTGACTGTTACACGGGAATGTGATCTCGGGGTCACTTCACTCCCTAGTAGTCTTGTGTTGTGTATTCTCACATAGAGCATTGTCCGGTTGAGAGAACAGTGAATGCGCAGCATTATTCAGCTCCAGATGCAAATCAGCTGATGAACATCAGGGGCTAGTTATTCACATTTGAGCTAACTCCACTGAGATGCAGCAGTATCCCTGAGAGATAATAACTTAGGCTATGCCTGAGTCCGTTCTCTTTCTGAGACACAGCTTGGCTATATCCATGATATTGAACTATCCCAGTTCCTAAATAAGGTGGCCTTATCTAGATGGTATATTTGGAATGACCCTTGGTCCACTGTCACCCAGGAGGTGACAGCTGGCCTAGGCAAAAACTATGCCAGAGACCACATTGATTTGACAGCACAGGTAATTCTACTTCTGGCACTGTTATTTTATTAACATAGCTATTGTCTAAAACACCTGTCCATATACCTCTTCTCTGACTGTACCCCAAAACAACATGAAAACAACAGATACAGCCACAGAACAATAGTGTTTTGGGCATCTTTGTATAATTTGGTAAGCCAGAAGAATGCTGTCATCTAGGACATGGGTCCTTCGGACTCAGATTAAGGTCAGTTTGCCCTGAAAGAACAGAGAAAATTACATTCTCCAGTCTGAATATCATACCTGCTGGCTCTGGTACTAAATTGACCTGTATTTTCTTGGAGTCCCCCTTACCAAGGAAAATGAAGAAAGGTGCTTGCGATCCTCGTGTTTACGCCAGTAATTTAATAGTCTTCAATGGCCCCTTACAGCATGGTGGTGCATTTCTTAGTAAACCTCAAGTCTTCTGGATGGAGATTGCCTGTGCTGCATGCATCACCGTTTGGCACTGTGTTCTCTGGGGTGCTTCTGGGATAGGCTGTTCTTGCACTTAAAACCCTCTCCCAGCCCTTGTGTGGAGCCCTGTTTTTTAATTTAATATCTCCATTTTAAAAAGGCATCAGGGAGAGGGCAGGGGCTTCATCAACATCACAGAGAAAAGGATTTTTCTCACCAGATGCTAACACTACAATATAGGCCTTTAAAGGTAATCTATCTAGTTAGGGTTCACTTAGAGTTATTTCTTCCCTAATACAAGTGTCTAAAATATGTGGGAGAAATTTCCTGCTGTTTCCCATGCCTTCCTGCCCAGGCCGTGTATGACTGTTATACCTGCACACTGTCCCCAAGCTGTCCACACTATTGAACTGCTAGCAAGCTTCTGACATGGTTTTGGCTCATGCAAACCAGCACCTTGACCTCCTCATAGGTATGGCTTTAGGCATAGCATAGGTAAGGGACTACTCTCAGTTGGTAGTATAGGTGGGAACAGTGTTTTGGAAGAGAAGAGCATGTAGCTGTACAGACCTAAGTCAACAGCCTGATTACAGACAGGAAAGTTTGTCTCCAATGGGTTATCTGTATGAGGATGACAAGTTGGGAAAATTGATACTGTCCGAGGATGTTCAAAATACTGAAAAGCTATTGTAATGAGGACGAAACAATGTAGAAGAAGGTAGTGAAGAGGCAATTCTGTATTTCCTCCATAAAAAAACTCTCAGAAGAAGTAGTATAATTGCTAATTGTCTCCACATGTTGGTACCTGAAGTACATCGAGTGTAGATCTGCTCGAGGGTAGGATGGCCCTGCAGAGGGATCTGGACAGGCTAGACGGATGGGCACTTTGGTCACAACAACCCCATGCAATGCTACAGGCTTGGGGAAAATCCAGCTGGAAAGCTGCCTGGCTGAAAAGGACCTGGGGGTGTTGGTTGACAGCCGGCTGAACATGAGCCAGCAGTGTGCCCAGGTGGCCAAGAAGGCCAACAGCATCCTGGCTTGTATCAGGAATAGTGTGGCCAGCAGGAGCAGAGAGGTGATTGTGCCCCTGTACTCAGCACTGGTGAGGCCGCACATGGAATACTGTGTCCAGTTTTGGGCCCCTCAATACAAGAAAGACATTGAGGTGCTGGAGCGTGTTCAGAGAAGGGCAATGGAGCTGGTGAAGGGTCTGGAGCACAGGCCTTATGAGGAGCGGCTGAGGGAACTGGGGTTGTTTAGCCTGGAGAAGAGGAGGCTGAGGGGAGACCTGATCGCTCTCTACAACTACCTGAAAGGAGGGTGTAGTGAGGTGGGTGTTGGTGTCTTCTCCCAAGTAGCTAGTGAGAGGAAAAAAGGAAATGGGCTCAAGCTGCATCAGGGGAGGTTTAGGTTGGATATTAGGAAAAATTTCTTCACAGAAAGAGTAGTCAAGCATTGGAACAGGCTGCCCAGAGAGGTGGTGGAGTCCCCATCCCTGGAAGTGTTCAAAAAACGGGTAGATATGGCACTTTGGGACATGGTTTAGTGGGCATGGTGGTGCTGGGTTGATGGTTGGAATGATGATCTTAGAGGTCTTTTCCAATCTTAATGATTCCTAGTTTTTACTTTCATTATAAATGATCCAGCCACCAAGCCAGGAGGGGTGGGGTTGCTACTCTCCCCTTAATTAGTTTAGTGGTGGACTTGGTAATGTTAGGTTAATGGTTGGACTGGATGATCTTAAAGGTCTTTTCCAACCTAAATGATTCTATGATTCTATGATTCTATGATACATTAATGGTTTCAGTACAAAACCCAAATACCAAAACCCAGACAAATACCAAAACCCAGATAAAACTCAAGGTCAGTGTTTTAATAACAAATCTCCCAGGCAAAACATCACTAATCATTTGCAGAGTACAGCAAACTGCAAAAAACAACACTAATCTTTAACATGTACAGCAATAAAAGAAGCATGGTGCAGATCAGATAAATTAAGATTGAGAACAGATGAGTCAATATCATGAGCTGCAACTATTAAAAGATACAAATTCCTTAATAACCTCTGGTTAATCTGTTATTATCTCAACCCCTCCATGCCCCATGTTGGGCACCAAAAAGGACTGTCATGGTTTAGCCCCTGTCAACAACTTAGCACCATGTAGATGCTCGCTCACCATCTTTCCCCCATTGGGATGGGGGAGAGTATCTGAAGGGCAAAAGTAAGAAAACACATGTGCTGAGATAAGAACAGTTTAATAATTGAGATGTAATAATAATAATAATAATAATAATAATAATAATAATAATAAATTTTAATGAAAAGGAGAAAAACAAGAGAGAGAACAAAACCTAGGGGAAAAAAAAACCCAAGTGATGCAACTGCTTATCACCCACCGACCAATGCCCAGCCAGTCCCCGAGCAGCGATAGCTGCCCCCCAGCCAACCCCCCCAGTTTCTATACTGAGCATGATGCCGTATGTTATGGAATAGCCCTTTGGGCAGTTTGGATCATCTATCTTGGCTGTGCCCCCTCCCAGTTTCTTGTGCACCTGGCAGAGCATGGGAAGCTGAAAAGTCCTTGCCTAGTGTCAGCACTGCTTAGCAACAACTAACACATCAGTGTGTTACCAGCATTATTCTCATATTAAATCCAAACCACAGCACTATGCCAGCTACTAGGAAGAAAATTCACTTTATCCCAGCTAAAGCCAGGACACTATGCCATTTGCCTTTTGGCCAGGCTGTTCAGTTTACCAGTAGAGACATAAACTAAATAAACACCACAGATGTAATGTTGGACTTTTAGATGCTGACCTAAGAGTTGATGGATCTCATTCACAATAAAGAAGCTGAATAAAAGCAGGATTCCCTGATATGTGTGTTTTCACTTTTAGGCCCCCTTCCTCTCAAAGTCCCCTGTCTACAAAGTGCACACAAGAGCACAGTTTGCCTGAGGACCCTGCACAAAATTAATGCTATGGCTGTATAGATGTATTAGGACATATCCTGAGCCAGGACTTCCCATGAGTTCACAAAATGATGGGTTCAACTGCTTCCCTTTCTATCCCCAGGGATGTTAACCCATCTGTACCTTATAGATTTAGTTATTTCCTCCAGGGGTTAATCTATATCCTGAGAACTGCAGTGCAGGGCCTGATTTTATATGCCTTAAATACCTCAGCACCATGAATCCAAGCTGTTTCAGTGTTTTTGGACTGAAGAAAGATGAAACTAATAATTGAGGATCACCACAGTTTTGCACTCGGGTAATGGGGGCTGAGCTGCGATCATTCTCAAAGCACAGCTTTGCATTATATCTATTTCTGGTGGATGGAAGTACAAGCATGGCGAATTGGATGGACAGCTTCAGGCACGCTGTGCCACTAGAATGGGAGGATGAGGGCCTGAGGTGGTTTTGCAAGCACTGCTAGAGGATTTCTTTAGTACTGGTATCCTGTATGTAATGTCCTGTGATTGAACCGTGACTCATGCCTTAGGAAAACTTATGTGCCCCTCTTGTTCTGCGTTCTACAGTATACTCCTTTAGGCAGAGCAAAATCACAATTTTAGTATAAACCTAGATGCCACAAGCATCTTTGCATTGAGACTGACCACCATGCAGAGACCTTGCAGTGGAATTAACATGTCGGTCTTGGGCAGCCTTGCAGAATCATGTACAGTGGTTTTGTTCAGGATCTGCTGGGGTGTTTCTCCTAATCTTTATTTTCCTGTATCACGGAATAGAAGTACTGTGTCACAGAATAGAAGTACCGTGTTTTGTTAAACACAGCTAGTTACTGAAACAGTTTATTGCAAATCATGCTGTTTTCTCTATCATTTGAAATCATTCCAGACCTATTCTTCTTTAAAAGGATGCGTAAGAGGTAGTTAAAGCACAAGGCTAGACCAGTTGAAATTTGTCCTCAACATCTATGAATTAACCTAGTTTTAACCAGGATTTTTAATCTTTTGTGTAAGTAAGTCCAGACAGCTTTAAAACATTTATATGAATCCTGGCTAGCCCTCAGGAGGGCCCAGGATTGACATGTAAACCAGCTGCTTCTTTCAAACAGAATTGCTTCTAATCTTCAGGGCTGGGGTGAGATTTTTAAAAGCACCTTTCAAAAGAGACCTGAGTATGCAGAAGTCCTGTTGATGGGCACTGAGAATTAAACTCCTCAGTCATCAACGTGCTTTTGAAACCTGTTCCTTTGCTCACAAGTAGAGTCAGGTTACTTAAGCAGTAAAGCATCTTTTACTAACCTAGACGTGATTTACTGAGATGTTGTATACATGAATGGGATTTTTTTTATGAGAACAATTTACTTGCTGTGTCCGCAATGATTTAACCAGGAGATTGCAAGCAAGGGCAAGTAATATGCTGAATGCTAACAAACCATAATCTCCTCCTGGAGACTGGAAAAATTTTCTGACCTGGAGCTGACTACCCTGAATGGGCAAAACTAAAACTTTATTACAAAGTCCATGGCATAGGCAGCTAATTAAATAATAAAAAGAGCAGAAGTAGGTAATTTTCAAATGTACCCCTCATTTTGTGCATGAAACTCAAGTGTGATATAAACTGAAAAATGCTGAAATCATATATCACTTTGACTTGTCATGCTAAACATTTATTAAATACATGTCCATTTTCTGCTAAAGTCAAACAAGAGGGCGATTTTTGTAGATGTTGTTGTGCAGCTTTTATGGATTTGACCTCTAGTTCTGTATTTTTTTAGTAATATTAACAAGCTTTTAATAAAGTAGTTTTACAAGAGTCAGACAAATAACCTGGGCCACTTCTCAAATGCAAAGATCCTGATGCCACAGGTTACTGGATGAATGGTCACTCATAGAAAATTATTTTTAAAAGGGGAGAAAAATGTTTGTTCAGCATCCAGTTTCCACTTATCCTCAAAAAAGAGGGAAAGAGATCTTGGGTTACTCCTTCCCTTATTTGAGAAGAGCTTTCTCATGTGACCTGCAAATGTACTTTTGTCCCACTTAAAAAAAAAGGGGGGGTGATCATCTGTACCTGAGATCGTCAGGGTGGTGTCAGAGGAATGCTGGGAAGTCTGTCCACTCTCAGTCCTACTGGCACTAACCACTGCCACACGCTACATATAGGCTTGGAGAAGAGTGGCTGGAAAGCTGCCTGGCTGAAAAGGACCTGGGGGTGTTGGTTGACAGCTGGCTGAACATGAGCCAGCAGTGTGCCCAGGTGGCCAAGAAGGCCAACAGCATCCTGGCTTGTATCAGGAATAGTGTGGCCAGCAGGAGCAGAGAGGTGATTGTGCCCCTGTACTCAGCACTGGTGAGGCCGCACATGGAATACTGTGTCCAGTTTTGGGCCCCTCAATACAAGAAAGACATTGAGGTGCTGGAGCGTGTTCAGAGAAGGGCAATGGAGCTGGGGAAGGGTCTGGAGCACAGGGCTGATGAGGAGCGGCTGAGGGAACTGGGGTTGTTTAGCCTGGAGAAGAGGAGGCTGAGGGGAGACCTGATCGCTCTCTACAACTACCTGAAAGGAGGGTGTAGTGAGGTGGGTGTTGGTCTCTTCTGCCATGTAACAAGTGATAGGACAAGAGGAAATGGGCTTAAGCTGCACCAGGGGAGGTTTAGGTTGGATATTAGGAAAAATTTCTTCACAGAAAGAGTAGTGAGGCATTGGAACAGGATGCCCAGAGAGGTGGTGGAATCACCATTCCTGGAAGTGTTCAAAACACAGGTAGACGTGGCACTCTGGGACATGGTTTAGTCCAGCCTACCCTTGATTGGTTTAGTGTGGACTTGGTAATGTTAGGTTAATGGTTGGACTGGATGATCTTAAAGGTCTTTTCCAACCTAAACAATTCTATGATTCTATGATTTCCAAGACATTTGAAGGAGAGTTGCTCTAGACGTGCAGCCCACCACCCCAGTCAAGTCAGGCATGAAGCCACAGCTCTGAGTTCCTGTGGCATAGGCTGCTGCAAGCTGGGAGGGTGCACAGGCAGATGTACCCATTGAATGATCTTATACTTTAACATCCTTTTCCTAAACATCCCCCACTGACTCCATCTGACACAGGAATATGGGCAAATTAAGCTGTGTTTTGGGTTCTGCATCCACTAGGACACTAAAGACTTTGCTGCTGGTAGGATCAAGAAGGTTGTATTAGCATGGTTTGTATTGTTCCTAGCCATATCTTTTTCATCTCTTGCCAGGTCCTCTGAAGCAAGGGAATATATTGAGCTCTAAGCAAGGCAGATATTTTCATACAGAACTGCAATACAAAATAAGCAAGTATATTGTGTTCAGAGAAGGGCTACAAGGCTGGTGAAGGGTCTAGAGCACAGGCCTTATGAGGAGCAGCTGAGGGAACTGGGATTGTTTAGCTTAGAGAAGAGGAGGCTGAGAGGAGACCTTATCGCTCTCTACAGCTACCTGAAAGGAGGGTGTAGTGAGGTGGGTGTTGGTCTCTTCTCCCAAGTAGTTAGCGATAGGACGAGAGGAAATGGGCTCAAGCTGCATCAGGGGAGGTTTAGGTTGGAAATTAGGAAAAATTTCTTCACGGAAAGGGTGGTCAGGAATTGGAACAGGCTGCCCAGAGAGGTGGTGGAGTCCCCATCCCTGGAAGTGTTCAAAAAACGGGTAGATGTGGCACTTTGGGACATGGTTTAGTCTAGTCTACCCTTGATTGGTTTAGTGTGGACTTGGTAGTGTAGGTTAATGGTTGGACTGGATGATCTTAAAGGTCTTTTCCAACCTAAACGATTCTATGATTCTATGATTCTATGATCAAAAGCAGAACCCCAAATAGGGAAATTAAGTTGATTTTGTATCTTTTAAAATAAGTAGTAAGCACAACACAAGAGTTGGGATAGTAGTTCTGGAAATTGAGTAACATGGAGGAAAATGGGAAGCTTCCAAAAGACTGCAGAGGCCTCAAAAATCCCATCACTGGTTATTATTTAACTCAGGAAATAAATGTGAAAATGTCCAGCCTAAAGAGGAAGCAAAAGGATTGGGCATATCTGCGAACCACCTGCATTTCTACGCTGTTTCTTAGATGTGCGTAGCCCAAAGTAAAGGATCTTACTACATGCATGTATGTATTTCAGTGCTAGATCAGGGCTGGAATATGACAGGGCAAATATAAGAGAAGTTATTAGGAATCTTCAGTAATATTATACTTCTGGGCCCTCTTTTGGCTAAACGTGGTAATGCATATAGCAAGACTATAGGAATGCTGAAAGCATGTAACTGGGAAATGTAACTTCAAGCCAAATATTATACTAACCAGGTCATTGTCTCAAGTTTTTCCCGCATATTTGCATGTAAGAGGCAAAGAAATAGAAACAAAAATAAATAGTTTCTCTATACTGAGGTTCTTACTAACAATAAAGTCAGACAAAAACCTTTAATTACAGGACTCAAACCTGTTTGTTGTAGAGTCCGTTAAATCACACAAAACACTTCAGAGTGACAAAATATTTTAAAGTATAAAATACCCATGTTGTGGTGATAAACACAGTTTATATTAAAAAGCCTAAAAAAGGAAATTTAAAAAAAAAAAACCTTAAAAAAAGAAGTAGAAAAAAACCTACCCATATTTTAACAAAATTCGTATTTGAAAAAAAAGCATATTTGGAGGTGGGCTAAGTACATGCTGATTAGCAATATTAATTTACTAGTTTAGACATTACCTTAAATGCCTTTTTCTTTTACCCATGTAAAGAAATCAATCTCTTGTATAGTAATTTTTAGAGATCACAAGCATATTTTTGCACTGGGTCAACTAGCACTCTACCAAACAAATCCCATGTACAATTCTGGAGTTAGCCAGAACACATTGGATGTGACCACCTTTATTTGAGGGGGAACAGAACTTTTCTGTAAGGACATGAAGCTGTGATGTTCCAAGTAGCTTCACAGTTCCAAACACATTAAATTCATTAGTATAAAGATCTAGTGTTCTTTCCATAATGATATAGCAAGGAATAAAATCAATAATTGGGTCTTGCATTTTCCAGACAGTCAATCTTCAACTAGTAGAATGGTCATGAAGTAGGGAAGGATGGATAACATTGATGACATCAGTTTGTAACTCTTTTCTGTTCAAGCCTCATTCATCCCTAGGTTTCCTCCCTTCATAGTCACTACACAGACATGTTTTCCCTTCAGACTTTCAGGATATCCATGTGATGATATTTGTTGGATTTGGTTTCCTGATGACCTTTCTGAAGAAATATGGATTCAGCAGTGTTGGTATCAACATGCTCATTGCTGCCTTCGGTGTCCAGTGGGGAACCCTGATGCAAGGATTTTGGCACATAAGAAATGGGAAAATTCATGTTGATATCAAAAGGTACCTGTGAATTTACCAAAATTGACATTTCTATCTCTTAAGATATCAGAAGCCATAAAGTACAACATCTGTGGGATCAGACTTCTAAGTTCACTGAAATGTGATTGAGCCTTACTGTCCACCTGTCAACATTCATCTGCCCTTCACCTCTAAAGGGGCAACACCTGGTGCACTGGGCCAAGGGAACCAAAGGGTGGGATGAAATTTGAGGTGTTATGTTACATGCGGGCCATAAGTCATGTAGAGAGACTGCTTTGAATCTCTGCGGTTGTGGAAGCTGGCAGATTTCCAGCAGTAGCACAGCACATCCTGCATCCAGCAGGCATGAAAGGATCTGTCCTTCCACAACACATGGGGTCACAGAAGAAAGGCTGGAACAGTGTGTCTGTCCACTCATGAGGTTTTCTCCTACTTCTCAAAGAATTATTTGCAAGAGCACTATACTGCAGTAAGGTTTGGACCCCAATCATAGAATAAGAGACCTCATGAGCAATGTCTCTAGATACTTTTAATCCCCCTCCTATTCATCTGTCTGCTTCTACCAAGGTCTCAGAGTGTTTTCCACATCTGCAGTTCTGTGTTTTGAGTCAACTTGTAGACAATTTTGAAAGGAACAACATCCAAACATTACTGAGGGACAAGCAGGAATAACCTAAGTAGCTCCTTAATGCTTACAGAGAGGCATTTGCAGAAGGACCCATAACTTAGTGCCCCTTTGGGCTGCAAGTTTTTGACCAATTTGTCTTTTTATTTATCTTTGCCATTCCCTATAACCTGTTAACACTGGTCCTTCCTGACAGCTAATGAAAACATGATGCACAGTGATAGAAAGGCATGCAAGGTTTTTGAAATGAGATAAACCATCTGACCAAACCTAAGAGCTCCCTGTCATCTTTGGAGTTCAAGTGACAGTCAGAGCTGGAAATGTCCCCTGCACATCTGCAATACACATCTCATCTGAGTTTTCACTATAATTTCAACCAGCCAAGAATGTATATATTATAAGCAGGAGGCAACCTTCCCACACTTTTTCCTCAGCAGCTGGTAAGATCCCTACAAAACCCATCTGGAAAGGTTTGATTTAATTTTCATCCACAAAGATGATCTTGATCATTTTATTTCTGAAGAGTTAAAGCTCTATCATTTTAATGATATGACAGGTTTGCAGCCTTATTTCAGGTCTCTTTAAACTGACTTTCTTTTTTCCTGTTTTTGTTTTGCTTTGTTTTGTTTTCATTTATTTTCCTAACTTCAGCATGATAAATGCAGACTTCAGTACAGCAACTGCTTTGATTTCATTTGGAGCAGTCCTGGGGAAAACAAGTCCTGTTCAGATGCTGATCTTGACAATTCTGGAGATCACAATCTTTGCATGCAATGAACATCTAGTTACAGAAATATTTCAGGTACAACTATTTAGCAGTAATTGTTTTCTGTTTATAACAAATGCTTTCACTTTGTAATACTTCCAGTTTACATATTTTAGGTTCTAGTTTCTACCATAGAAAATAAACCATTAAAGTCACCCAGACTCTCCTTCATCAGATCCTCATCTTTATGCTGTATAAAATCTTTGGCATTATTTTGGGTTCCTATTACAGGCCACAGATGTTGGAGCCTCAATGACCATCCATGCTTTTGGGACTTATTTTGGTTTGGCCGTAGCTCTAGTCTTGTATCGTCCTGGTTTGAAAAACAAACATGAAAATGAAGAATCAACCTATCATTCAGATATATTTGCCATGATTGGTAAGTGAAGTAATAGTGAGTCCTGATCATTGTTCATCCCTCTTTCATCCCTATGTTTTAATGATTGCCTATTATTATGCTGCATCCATTTTCTTAAATACAGTCCTAGAGGCATATACGTTTTTGTCTGATGCATGCACAATTTTTTCAGTGACACACATGTTTTTACAGTTTTTCCTTGTTTAAAAAAAGGAAAGATCAAATTAAAGATGCATTTTCACTGTGCATTAGTGAAAAGGTGACTCCCTTTTTTGGTAAATCTTCTGTTATAAGCAGCATTTCCATAGCAATTGGCCATAATTAAAAGTATTGAGCTGTGCCTGTCCCACTAATGAATGTTAGAAACCATACATCTGTCTGTCTGTGAGATCTATTCATAAATCAATTTACCAACTAAAACTATCAGTTATATCAATAGATGATAAAGGATTTGCATGTGGACTGTCTTGCTAATGCATCCTGTTCTGGTATGGTTTTCATAGCGGTGGTGAGCTCTGGCAGTGAATGGGGCATGACAAGGGGTCACAATGTGTTAAAAGTATTCCAGCAAGATTTGACAGAGACCATGTGTCAAAATCCCAGCTGCCAGTGTCAAAAGCTTCTGCATAATCTAGTATTTCTTCCAGCATTTTGGTTATTTCATGCTTCTTATTGGTCATCTTCCTCATTTCTTGCAGATAGTTCTGTTGTGTTGGATCTTTCACATTGAAATACCTCTTGTGACTGAAGAGTCTTTGTTTCATTTTGACTTTTATTCATCCAGGTACTCTGTTCCTTTGGGTTTGTTGGCCCAGTTGTAACTCTGCCATGGCATCTGAACGGACTAAAGCAATTGTCAACACTTACTATTCGTTGGCTGCATGTACTGTCGTAACATTTGCCCTCTCCAGCCTGGTGGATCAAAAAGGCAAATTCAGTATGGTAAGAATCACATCGCAACCTCTGTTAAATCGAGTCACCCCTCTATAATAAGGATGATTAGGCAGATCCCCAATATCTGTGAGCTATCTGGACCCTTTGCTCATACTGTGGGCAAAATTAGAGCTATTATACTTCTAAAAGCTATAATGTAAGATTGGGCCCTGAGGCAACCCACCCTGCTTTAGTTGTGTGATGATTCTTCAGTGGAATCACGGCATCTGGAGAACGAAAAGCTCTTAAACATTATAGCGATGGTCCTGCTCCCTTGTTCTCTCTTGTCCACAGAACGTGCTGGACAATACAGACATTAGTCCAACGTTCAGGTGGACTTTTGGATCTTATTCCAAAGAAGATCCTATGTGAGTTACCGTACTGCAATAGCCAAAATAGGTCTCTCAAGGCAACAACCTGTTCCCTGGCAATCTCACTGTGCAGCCGCACAACCGACAAAGCCAAACTAGGTTGGAGCTGCCAGACTGCCAACCTTTCATCTCCTTGCCCTGATATGCAGACCTATGTTTTCACCCACTTCTTTCCAGCAGTTGCAGTGTTTATCTAAGCCCAGTGTGAGCAGGCACAGTTCAATGAGCTTGCAGAATTTGCCACTGTTGTAGGAGGCAGTTCTTGCTGGCTCAGCCTGGCTTCTCAAGAGGTCAGAGGAGTTTTAGTGACTTTGCAAAAGCTGGGCTTCATTAAACTGGCCCCAGTTAAATTGGCTTAGAACAGCTTTGAAACAACACCCTGAACATGTAACAGGGAACCCTGTTTTAAATTCCTGTTCATTCTTCATTGGAAAAATCCTACCTGAAGAAAAGAAAAACTTCTGTATGCAAAAAAAGCCTTGAAATTCACTCAGCCCTAAAACAAGCCTCTGTTCCACATATATCACCTCCACCTCTGTATACTCTTTGCAGGGTCTCATCCAAAATGCCACCCTGGCAGGAGGAGTAGCAGTGGGTACCTGTGCTGACCTGTCAATCCACCCTTTTGCTGCCATGTGCATTGGGAGCGTTGCTGGAATCATCTCTGTCCTTGGGTTCCAATTCCTGAGTGTAAGTATTGAGGACCCATCTCTGCTCTCATTTACTTATTGCTTCACTGGGTTTACTGGAGCTCCCTTGGTTTGCTAGAAAGGGAGTTTAGAAACTGGCTGATACAGTACAGAGAGTAAGCTCCTGATAACAGTTATTTTTAAAGCAGTGTGATTTAAATAGATGCTCATGAGCTAACTTCAGTCCGTCACCTAGTTATAAACAGAGAAGAATCACAAAGATATTAGAGTTCATTAAAGTTGGGATTTCTGTTCAAGGAGCCACCAGAATTTTGCTCCCAGTGCATGTTTCAGTGAAATAGTACTAATTATATTTCAGTCTTTTAAAATTTCTAAATAGATCTGTAATCAAAAAATACTTTTGAAGTATCAAATGGAAGTGTTTCATGTGAAAAATGTAGAAACAAACTGTTCTGACTAAAACTGTTTAAACTGGCATTTCCCAATGGATAAACATTCTGGAAGAAAATGCCTGACTAGCACACTCAGAACAGGCATGTGTGTGTTGCTTAGCCACCTCTTTCAACCTTTGCTGCAGTGGCTGAACAGATTAGAAATATCAGTGGACTGTCAAGTGTTTTGTACCATTATATTTATGATAGTGGTGTGGACATTTGTACCATTATACATATATACTTGTTTTTTTCTTCATATAAACAATTTCACAGTGAAGGGAAAGATAGCAGGTTTTATAGCTAAACTGTGTGTACATGGAATAAGTTAAATTGTTTCTTGTACTTCTGCACTACTTTCTTTTGCATATCATTCTAGATATAAGACTGTAAAGTCACTATAAACTTCATATTTCCCCTCATTTCAGCCTTTGTTGGCATCCAAGCTGAAGATTCAAGACACTTGTGGAGTTCATAATTTACATGGTTTACCTGGAGTACTGGGAGGTATCGCTAGCATCGTAGTAACTGCAATAAACGAGGAAACTAAGTGAGTTATATAGAGAGAAAAGAGTTTATTGATTTTTGAAGGTCTATCCTAATTTTCCACCTTTCTTGGATCTAATTACGATTTTTTTTTTTTTTTCAGAAAATGCATCTTTGATTTGATGTCAGACATTGTGTTCTGGTTTAAATAGGACTCTTCTTGACATCTTGCTTTTAACACACTGTTTATATGCCAAGCTCATTCCAAATTAAAAGCTCAAGTAAAAATAAATAAAATAAAAACATCATAAAAACCAGCATACAGAACCATTCAAATGTAGAAGAATCTTTATTATGATTCTACAATTACACTGCTGGTAATTGTAAGATTTCCAAGAAAATTGGCAAAAAAGGTTATTCCCACCACCCTAAAAGACCCGAAGAAGATGAAATGGTTGGACTGGATGATCTTAAAGGTCTTTTCCAACCTAAACAATTCTATGATTCTGTGATTCTAAATGCTGGTCTTTTTGACCAATGGGAGCATTCTTTAAAGGCTTATGAGATACTAATAATCTTTTCAAAGAACTTGTTTTCATCTGTAGTCTAAAACAAAACCAAAAGAAAATCATGATTTCTGTCTTGTACGCAGCAATGCCAGGATATTTTCCTAGGAGCCATCTTGTCCATCAGACAGCAAGTACAATGTTGTAAGACCAATTATCAGTCTCAAAGTGTAACAATTTTTTTTTATTGTTAACGGTTTGTTTTTCTGTCCTTTTCAGGGCAAGTGTCCTTTTTACTCCTGGCAGGCAGGCTGCTGCCCTGGGCAGTACAATTGGAATTGCACTGGCAGGCGGAGCATTGACAGGTCAGTATGATGCATATAGCAACTGAAATATATGTGAATTTAGAGGTTTGCCCATGGAGAACTTCAATGTATCAACAATTTCATGCAAATAATCCAAAATAGGAAAAGAGAAATAATGCATGATGGGACACTGGCAGAAACTTAAATACAGAAAAGCAGTTTTCCAATAATTTTGTCTTCAAATGAAGCCTAGATATCTTACTGAAGACATGCTTCAAAGATACTGGGTTGTATATATAGGAATAGTAAGATGTTGTTCTGGATGGAAATCTTCTCTAGATTCAGACACTTAAAATTCTGAACAGGAACTAGTTTGAGATATTCATTTAGGTGTCATGTGTTTCCATGTGATTGTGGATACATTCTAAACAAAAATTCAGCCTGAAATAGAAAATTCCAGTGGAATCTGGGAAAGGTTTGAGCAATTAAAAACAAGTTCTTATTCATGTCAACATGAAGAAACCTGCATCACCTCTCATAATGAGTGACCTGACATCCCAATATGGTTGGGCACTTCTGTAGGCTACGAAACAAGTCAGAAAACTTTGATGACTCCCCAAGGCACATCTAAGGAACATTTATGTAGGCATTTTGTCCATTTTTTAACCTCTGATGCTGTTTTTCCTGCAGGTGGTATTCTAAAGCTGCCCTTCTTGGGACAAGCATCTGACCAGAACTGCTTTGATGACTCTGTTTATTGGGAGGTAAGATACAACCTCCCTTTTTTTTCATTATGTCAAAAGATGTACAGCACACTGCAGTCCTGCTCTCCTGGGGTTTGTTGTTTGCACATGAGTAAGCTTTCAAAAACGTTGCTCTGCCCCAGGCTGTGAATCTATCAAGGCCACCTTCAGGATCTTTTTTGGACTTTCTAGCTAGTCATGCCATTTACATTGGACTGACCTTGAACAAAAAGAGGAAATAGAGACCTCAGTGGAGGTCTTTATCTCTCTTTTAAGTGCTCACTGTGTCAGGTATCCTCCTCCTTCTTGTAGTTTTGACACATGACATTTGCATTTCTGGCTAAATGGTGCTGCTTTTCTCCGATCATGTAGAATTTCATACTGAATGAAATTTGGAGCACTTCTTCAGTATTTGTAGGGTGAGTCTATTTAGGCTGAGCAGAAGCTCTTCTGCATCCTGGTTGAATGATCTGACCACTGAGGTTACCAGAAAACGATGGGTCTCTTGGCACTATTGTTTTATGCATGAAAACACAAACAGTGGGACTAAGAAACAACTACATCTGAAATAGCCCTGCTAAGCTCCCTTTACGCTCAATGAAGAGATGGCTCTAGATTGCAGTTCATTTGAATCCTTCCAGATCTATGTTAGAATACATAACTAAAACCTTGAAAGTCTCTATATTCCCCACTGATAATGAAAGACCTGCCGCTGTCTACCTCAAATGTAGAGCTCTAGACTGTGGAAACCTAGATTTGATCAGCTGAATCTCACATACATCTTTGAGTTGGATGCCTACAATCAAGTGCAGAGCAGAAACTCAGACATAGCTTTCTTCTTGGCTAGCTTAAGAAGCTCCCTCTACTGTTTGTAGGCTTTCTGCATCTCCCTTTATCAGAAACTGACGACAGATTCTTTGTATAGGCAATCTGAATTTTATCCTTTATGCCAGGACAGACTAAAAAAGGCGAGACAAGAAAAAATACATGATATACATTCCTTGTAAATAAAATGTTGTGAAGGAGATTTTATTAGATTTTAATGAATTAGACGCCAGTATGGACCACACAATTTGGCTTTTGGTGACAGAAAGTTTGCAGTCTAAGGGGAAGTTTTGAGCCAAAAGATCAGCTGTAGCAATGACAATCAGAAAAAACCCAACTTTTCATGAAAGTTCTGTAAGTCTTTCGCTGTTTGACCTCTGGAAAGTCAAAACACTGTTTTTTGGCAAGACCTGAAATAGGCTGTCATATGTAAATCATAAAAAATGTCAGGAGAAGGAAACTTTTAAAGTGTGGCTGAAGAATTCACAGCCTGTGTTGACCAGTGATAATAATACAATCCTGCTGAATTGAAGGTCCTGTAGTATCAGTAGCACTGCTCAGAAATACTCTAGTCTGAGCTTTATCAGGTAATGGGAAGAGACATTGATATTTGGCATACATCATTTACTTTTCATTAGAGATGATCACCTGGTTTCTTTAGAGCTCTTGAAAATCCCAGATACTAATTTTGCACTCTCATAGCCAACATCAGTGTTAAGGAATTCTTCTACTAAGAAAACCCTGAATTAATTCCTCAGAATTCAGAACTGGTGGTTAATGTCAGGCTCGGTCAATGTTAATAAATAGACACATAATACATGCGGGCAGAATGACATTCTCAGTGCACTTTGGTTTTCTTTTATGGCAAAAGGAAGTCTATATCTCATCAGCTGAACTCTTCTCTGATTTTCATGGCAGGTTCCAGAAGAGAAGAAACCACATGAAATTCACTCCAACAACTATGATGAGCAGAGCAGAGCTGAAGCCACCATGTAGAAAAAAAAAAAAACAAACCTGTAATATTTGTCCTAATGATGTTCTTTTCAGTTTCTAATACTAAAAAACAATATCTAAGTATTGTCTTAACCACACTAGGTTTTCAAGAAGGGGCTGTAGATAACTATATTTTTGTAATATATATAAAACAAGCTTGATTTTAGAATACATAGTGATTATGCCAAGCTAAGGTGAATTAATTAGTTCCTTCCAATATATTTGTTCATCAGAAAAACCCATCACAAACTGCTCTACAAAATTATCTGTATTTTGCTTTTTGCAGTCACTGAGTCATTATAGCCATTGAAACAACTTTTTTGTTTCAAGCCTATTACAGAATACCATATTTAACTACAAAATTTCTGAGTTACAGTCACGTCCTTCAACTGTGTAGGCGTAATCAAGAAAAAACAGATTGATATTGTTTATTTGGATTCTAACAAACTTTTCACCAGGGCATCCCAGATTAAATTTTTAAGATAGTGTGTTGTCCTATTTTTGGATGGGGGAGAAAATGTGTTGTATTTTGAAGACTGGTTATGACAGGAAACAAAATGTTGAAATCATTTTCATGACAAAGCACAGAATATAGTGATTGATGAGGTATACTAAGTGGCAATATGAGTATCAAGATTCTTTGTTAATACCTTTATTGAAAGAGAGAAGAAAGTGAAATGGTGAAAACTTTCATTATTGGCATAGATTTATCTAGGCTGTTTCAAGGACACAGTAAGGGATTTGAGTATGAAAACCAGATAATTACATAATATGTCTTATTACGTCCAACAGTAATAAGTGGATAGTAGCACTAAATGCTAGCTCCAAGAAAAAGCATCCGTTGTTAGGAACTGATTGGAAAGCAACTATGTTCAACCTACAGAAGACTCAGTGGAGAACTGTGTGGTGAGTCACTGCCTTTGAAGTCACTGCCTCCTTAAACAAGAGAAAGTGGAAAGAAAATTGAAGCTAAAGTAAGGTAAATTAACTCCACCTGAGAAGTGACAATAATGGCTGCTCAATTAAGAAAGACAAAACCTGAGGTATCTGAAAGGACTCTGTAAGATGACAGTAGCTGGGAGCAGAGTCACACATCTGTGCTTACCTACATGGGGAAATCCATTGAGAGGCAATGGATGGGAGACGAAATTCTAACGGATCACAGTGCCTCTAGGCATTATTCAGACACAGAAAGCTACCAGTGATGTCTCAGAAGGACAAGCTGCAGTGGATGAACTTTCAAGACTTTTTATATTAGCATCTTATTTCAAGTCTTATTTATCAGATTTAAAGGGAAAACTCCTCTCATACAAAATAGCACAGATATTTTCAGTTCTGCTGATGTATTTTTCCTTGAAAAACTTTAGAAAGATACTAGGCAGGGCTGTCCCATATGTTATATTTGCTGTATATTGTTATATATCTCAGATTTCTATCTATGAATGAAAACTCATTTGTTGTAACACACTTTAGTTCAGATAGGCTCTTTTGCAGATGTGCAACGATTGACTCTTTTCTACCTTGTTGGCTAGAATACATCTTTTATCCTTTCAAAACCTTCACACAATCATTTTTGTAAAACCTGAGAAGGCATTTAACAATGTAAATATGGCATACGTAAAGATTTTAGAAGTATTTTGTGCATAATTTACAAAAAATATTGAAGTCCTTGAAGAAGATTCAATATGTAGACAGACTGTAAAAATCTTATCCTCAGTACATGAAGCTCACCCCTCAAAATCCTACTTGGGGATTCAGAGGGTCTTTCATTCACCTACAGCAGTGAGGTAATTCCACTGATTGTGAGTGTTGACCGCAAAGGAATACCTGAGTGAGAAAGTACCGCTTACTGTGAGTAAATCTTTCAGAATTATGTCCTCAATAGTTATCTTTAGTTCTTCAAAATAAAAGGGAAAATAAACTGTGAAGTTTTGTTCTCCAGTTCTCCTTATAGTCTTTCAACAGTAACACAGACCCTCATCCACTAAGTACTCATTATTGTCCTCTGCCTTTTTTTTTACAAGATTACTGCCCCAGACAGATCAGTCCTTCAGGTTCTCTCAAAAAACAGAGTAGGGAGATGGATCCCTTTACATGGAGATTTATCCCACCTAACCTAGCTATCATTTTCAGGAAATTGTTTCCTTTTTGACAAAGAAGGACCCTAGAAGTAGGACCTGTAGTGATGGACAAGGGGCCTGTAGCAATAGGACAAGGGGTAATGGTTTTAAACTGAGAAAGGGTAGATTCAGACTAGATATGAGGAAGAAATTTTTTACAATGAGGGTGGCGAAACACTGGAATGGGTTGCCCAGAGAGGTGGTAGATGCCCCATCCCCGGAAACATTCAAGGTCAGGTTGGACAGGGCTCTGAGCAGCCTGATCTAGTTGAAGATATCCCTGCTCATTGCAGTGGGATTGGACTAGATGACCTTTAAACACCCCTTCCAACCCAAACCATTCTATGATTCTATGATTCTAAGTCTAGCTTAGCCTGGGAAACTATATTTTAGATGGCTGAAACCATGTGAGGAGTATATGACTTTAACAACTGGAAGAGGGATTAAAAATGCATCTGTGAAAAACACTTTGATAGGTCCATTCTGATGTTCACATACTTAAAAACTAGAAAAAAATACAGAAAAAAGCATTAGGAGAATTAAAAATGTAAAAAGCATGTGTTGTAAAAACATCAAACGAGAAAGAGGACCAAAAATGACCTCTTGAACAATGTGGTGTAGCCAGATGACTCATGTGAAGCTAAATGAACAGGATATGAGAAACTGCAAACCATTACAAGAGAAAATTGCTGGATGTGACAGGAAACAATGTAACACTCTGATAAGAATTACAGATAACACCATGAAAAGTAAAAAGTGAGTTATATGAGAAATGGCCTAATAGCACAGTTAATTGTAGGGGAGAATTGGGGACCTTCTGGGGAGCATAACCTTGAAAGGCCAGCAGTGCCCCTGTAAGCATAGCTGAAATACCAACCTCAGGTACAGGTGTAGCAAGCCTGAGACCAACAAAAATTTAATTAGTATTGGGCAAAGATGGGGAAGGCAAAGAAATAGGAAAAGGGACAACGAGGCATGCAAAAAAATCTGCAATGAGGGCTGTCTGGGCTATCTGTCAGGCAGTCCTCAGATAGATCACTGCAGCAAGACAATAGAGCAATAGATCTGTGATAGATCACAGAGCGAGACAAAAAATCAAATCTCTTGTTTTGATCATCCATGCATGTTTGATTTTCTCCTGTGGTCTCCACCCTGATACGGTGGAGAGCTGCTGATCAGGCACAACCCAAAATTCATTCATTCCCTCTGGTCAGAAGCCTTAGACAAGAGCTTGAACTCAACATGGATGAATCCAGGCCTTATGGTTTGATCACCCTGTATGAAAAGATTGCACATGGAATTTTCCCAGCATATTTCAGACTGCTCTTCACCCCAAATAGACTCTCTCTCTGCAACAGATGGTGCACAAAGATGTCCATGGTGGTGTCATCAGGAAATGAAATACAGCAGTTGCTGGTTTTCTAGATAACCTTTGTTTAATCAGAGCTTTAAGCATTACTTTCTTTTCAAAGTGACTGTGCCCTTGAAGTGTATGATTGGTTTCTCCTAAGGTTCTTTACCCTAATCACTCACCTCCATACTTCAGCTGTCAGTGGTATATGGTTCTCTGTCTTAGGGTATTTTCTTTGGCTGGTTATTTCCAAATTAATCAAAGTTGTGAATACCCAGAATCAGCAGAGCTTCTTTTGTACATAGTTGCAACTTCTGTGTAATATGTTACTGGACACTATGGAGAGGTGTTGAGCCTTACAGAAGCTTAAAATGTTTTGCTAAGTACCCTTTTGCTCATCAGTGAGGGAGCCATACACTGGCAGGAAGGGAAGGCAAGGAGTTAAATGAGACACAAAGTGGAGGATGAGCTTCGAAGATGGGGCTGAAAAGTAAACCAAAGTTAAAGTACAACTACTCTACATTTTTTGTCTCTTTGACAGGACAAGGAACAATGGATCTAAACTAAAGAAGAATAGATTTAGACTAGACATAAGAAAGAAATTTTTTACAGTGAGGGTAGTGAAGCACTGGAACGGGTTGCCCAGAGAGGCAGTGGAGGCCCCATCCCTGGCCACATCCCAGGCCAGGTTGGACGGGGCTCTGAGCACCCTGCTCTGGTTGAAGCTGTCCCTGCTCACTGCAGGGGGGTTGGGCTAGATGACCTCTAAAGGCCCCTTCCAACCCAAACCATTCTATGATTCTATGATTCTACATCTGAGGTTCACAATGACTCGCATTCCTTTTCTTTCTCATGAAAGACTGCCGATGTTTTATGCTCTCCAATAACCACTGAACACTCTTTCTGTCTTACCTTTGTTCTCACCTTGATTTGGTTTTAGGTAACAAAGCTTAAATAAGTTTTATTTTTTTAAAAGTGAGTAAAAACTCATTCAGTATGGACATTTATTAAGCTGTGCATAAAAAATATCTGAAAAAGATGAGTTAAATGGCAGTAACTGTGTGTAACTTTCAACTTGAAAGTAGATTCCACCATCAGGATGCTGGAAGCTTGCTCTTAGATTTCTGTCATTCTCAGAAGAAACCTTAGGACACTGTTCATATTTTTCAAATTAGTAGCATTTTGGAGGTTAGGTCAGCCATCCTTTAAAAGATATTTTCTGTATCCAGTCCTAATCAGAAAACATATCTTTTTCTCTGTAAGGGTCAAACTGACAGAAGCCACTGGGATTGGTGGTTTTCTAAGTGAAAACTTCAAATTTAATGTTTCTAATACAGTGTATCTCTTTTTTATTTTTTTTTTTTTAAGAGATTAAATACAGATAGATTAAAGTGTAATGAAATGAAACAAAGGAGTTGGACTTAAAGAAATAAAAAGTTTTCTCTTCTTATTATTTCCTCTTATTAGCAATTATTTCTTATTTAAATTAACCAAAGGTCAAGCTTATTGACACATAGCCCTTTTCCAAAACACCAGTAGATGAACATAACTTTGAAGCCTGTCTTACGGATATTCAGTACTACCTTTTTCAGAGCAATATCTTTGTATTTCATTACTGAAAGGCAAATTTATTTTAAAGCCATTTACTGAACATTTGCCTACAAAACTTCTTTTAATATTTGTATTCAAATCTGTTGCTGATTAAATGCATGAATTAAATGATCAGATGATCAATTGTATTTGTTTGATATTTCTTGGGGACATACAGTCTTATTTCTCCCTCACGGGGATCAACCTGTTAACAAAGTATGTATGGTGAGAGAACTCTTCTTCACCAGCCTCCTGCAGAAGTTCACATTTCACCCTCCCTTAGGAGTTTCCATCTCTGACCTGGACCTCTTCCCCTTCATTGGGTTTTCCATCCACCCAAAGCCTTATAAAGTCTACACTATAGCACCTTCCTAGAGCTTTTCTCAGATGCATTTCTGACTCAGAAACAAAAAATGCATACACTCAGTACAAAATATATTAACAGTCCACTGCCACATATGTGTCCCTACACCTATGCATCTTCTCATCAAGCAAACAGGCCAGGGACTAGTGTCTGGTATTGCACAGATCACATACCCACACAGCAACACTTTCTCCTCCCTGACCTCCAAGGCAGACCTTGGTTCTTTACACATTCCTCCAAATACAGACACACACACAGTGATACACACAAATACTGGTACAACCTACTGCAAGAAAATGATAGGTGTTGTCCCAATCCAATACTGTGCAAACATGTTGAAGAGTACCAAAGGAAATCCTATACTTTGAACTAAGAACTAATTTACTTCAGAATAGTATGCATATTAATAAGATCCACTGAACTCGTAAAAAAACCCAAACCCAACTTTCCCACTTCAGAATCAAACTGTCTCAAGCGTTGTCTTCAAAGATGCAAAGATGCTTACTTTGTTATGAGTGACATAGCTAATGTGACCAGATCCTGCAATTTTCCAGCAAGTTCAACCAATGACCCCTATGTCTGCATCCGTTTGGGGTATTTTTTTTCTTGAGTTTATGTTAGGTGAGGAAAACGTGTACAGTGAAAAGAATTACTCTTGCTCTACCTAGTCTTGCTCATTGAGATGACTAAGCACCACAATAATTTTCTCCATTCCTAAAAGAACTGGATCAAGTTCTCCTCATGCAACATGTAAAACACCATAGAGCAGCAAATCATTTGACTGTCATAAACTTAACAAACCCTTTAGAAACAACTCATCTGGTTCAAGATGCGTGTCTAGAGACATTGTCAGACCTTGGAGAAGCCACAAACATTGGCCCAAAGCAAGATCTTGAATCTCCACTTCAAAATAAGACCAAGGGGAAATGTTCCCAAGCATGGAAGAAACACTCACAGCCTGTCACTCATGTCTGTGACAATCTCACCCTGCCTCACTCACTCACTACCTGCCAGCACGGCAGGAATGAGAGACCTGCTGGAAGAAATCAGCAGGACTGAGCAGGCAAGGGCAATGGGGTGAGAGGAGTTGCCTCCTTCTCCCACTGCATTTCAAGAGATGCCCCTAGTTCCCACAGTGTCCTTCCAATAACCCAGAGAGTCTTGTACAGGCAGGTAAATGCTGTGCTTGTTCTGAAACTCTGCACAGACTTAACCCTGGGCCCATCTCTTGGGAAACAACTCAGAATTTCTGCTTCCTTTGATATTTCAAGAGTCAGTATCTGACTCATTCTTTGTTAATAGTTAAATCCCAGATATATGTGGAAATAATGACATTCTTGGTGCCTTTTTACTTCCTTTCAGGAGGTGGAGTAGAAACAGACCAACTGGCATATAGCTGGACATAGGCCCTGGACTTTTCCCAGGACACCTTCCAGGTAGGTGAAATGTCCTGGTCTTTCCTCCAGAGACTCCAGAGACAGCAGCAGACTCGGGGCAAGCTGGTATATTGACAGAGCAGGCTTGCTCTAGCTCCTCTTCCAGGCTCTGGGCCAGATGCCCATGCTCTTTTCCTCAAGGTCTCTGCACCCCCATCCCCTGAGGGGCTGACTCCTCTCCTATGGCTTTGGTCATGTCTCTGCAGGGGCCTTTAACGCTTTAAAGAGTCAAAGACAAGGGGCTCAGCCTGGGCATCTCACCTCACGCAACATTCACGTTCTTGCCTCAAGGTCATGTACAATTTAGTTCTCTACACTTCTACTAGAAAGCTCTTCCAAACACTGTTCTGAAGGCTGCGGCTCATCTTCTCTGGTCAGTCTCAATGAAAGCCCTGGATGGTTTCTTGTCCATGGCTGCTTCTTTTAACACCTCCTTCTCTGCTGCTCACTCTCTTAGACTCAGGAGTCAGACTGTACCTCAGCTCTCTTTCCTCAACCAACAGAGGCTATCTTTTCTCAATTTTCCCCTCAGCTTTGGCTCCCCATTCAGAGACAATCACACAACCTCTTCTCTCCACCTGTCTTCCTGAAATGGTTACAGCTGGATGTCAAAGGCAATTGCCACAGCTGAAGATACAGGCCCTACTGTACAGCTGGCTCTAGGTTTCCCTGCTTGAGAAGCAGTGTTGGACAGATGACATCCAAAGTTCCCTTGCAGCCTCAGACATTATGTGAAAATCAGGAACATGTAACACCTGGATTATCTGACCAGTTTTCGCTTCTGTTTTTGGAAGAGAAGGTGCCCCTTGCCCCCTCTTCACTTTAAAGGAAGCTGAGGCTATCAGATCAATACAGACCTCACCATTTGGCCAGATCAGTCTGACCCTATATTTTAGTCTGCTTGAACTGGTAGAACAAAGATGTGTGTGCTATTACAAATTATTGAGCTAGCTCAGAGGAGCTTGGCACCGAGTTCTTCCTCTCCTGTCTACTTCTGATCAATGCAGCTTTCCACTATAGGACCCACAGCACATCAAGGCTGTAAATCCACAGTCAGGTTACTCAAGAGGAATCTTCACAACTATCTCAGATCCCTAGTCAGCTGAGCTTCTGCTCTTGTCAAGACCTGGCATCCCCAATATCTTCCATAAAGAGAGAAGGGAAAGCCTGAGCAACCAGTGGAACCTCTTCCTTCTCCCACCTCCTCCCAGTCTCAAAGTTCAAGGAAGTGTTTGAGTTGCTGTTTCTAGGTTGGACTTATGACCACAGACATCTCTGCCAATGCACAGGACTAGTTTAGACATTACTCATTAAACAGTAACCAGCATAGGGTAAAGTGAGTGCACACAGTAGTGAGAGTGCCTAGTAGGTATTCTCCAAGGGCATTTCTACCATTTCGTAGAGGTGAAGCTCATATCTCTGTATGTGTAGAAGTGCCATTAATGCTTCAAACTCTTAACTTCTGACATATTGCACTTTGCCTGAATTTTCTTCCTCTCAGCTAAGACTTCGCTGAAAGACAATGGATTGGGTCAATCTTGTTCCTGTAGGGTTACTGTTTGTACTCATTCTCCTGCTGATTCTGAAAAGACAACATGTCTGGAAGAGCCAGGCAAGAGAAAACTTCCCCCCAGGACCCAGACCTTTACCCATCATTGGAAATGTCCACATCATGGATCTGAAGAGACCCTACCTGACAATGCTAGAGGTAACTTCTGTTGTTCCTTAGAGCTCTCTGTCTAAGGCAGTCACTGACCCCCTAAAAGGGGTACAAATTTTTCTCTGGACAGGTAGATGCAAGTGCAGCAGAATTAATTGTCTGCAGTAACTGCTCTTCCTATCACATGATCTTGTGACAGTGCCGGGGAATTGACTTCCAGCCACATCAAGAGAATTGATCTATTTCTGTGGAACACAGGAAATGTTGGGCTTCTCCAGACAAGGGTAACTAGAAGAGAGGGGCCCTACAGTTCCTACAGAAACTTCCACCAGGAGCTGCTTGAAACATTTAGGGAGGAGACCAGAATGTTCTAGAGGCTGTTTGGTGGACTCAGCCATCAGGGAACTGCCTGAAAACAGCTTCTTGATCCTCTCGCTTCATCCTCACCATGAAGGAGGAACTTTCCTGGTTTCCCAAAGCAAAGCAGGAAACAAACAAACACTGCTTATTCTTTCATATCTGGTGGCAGTAAACTCCAGGACTTCAGGGAAGATGGTGTGTGACTGTCAGATAGTGTATGATTTTTCATGTCCTCTCACTGAACTGCTCCTCAAAGCCATGAACCTAACAGTTTCAGACTCTTCCTGTGCTCTGATGTACTACCACCTTGAAAACTAGTCGTCTTCTGGGTTGGGCAACATTTGCAACATATCTCCTATGAGTTTACAGCTTCTCAATCAAAAGTTACCTACAGAGTCCATGTAGTGGACACAGTTACCTCATAACTCAAAATTAAGCCATTCTTAACCTGCTTTCGTGGTTCACATGTGAGCCATGCAGTCTATTCCTGCCTGGTTGTGGCTGCAGCTCTTGCACCTTGTCACTAAAGGCAGTAACTCTAGATGCACCTAAAGTCCAGACTATTTAAGAGTTGCTACTCATGATTCCAGCTGATTTGTACCTCCCCATGTGTGTATACAAGGAACTGAACAGGTGTCGTGGTTTAAACCCAGTTGGCAACTAAGCACAACACAGCCACTCGCTCACCCTCCCCCCACAGTGGGATGGGGGAGAGAATAGGGGAAAAAAAAGTACAACCCATGTGTTGAGATAAAGACAGTTTAATAGGATAGCAGAGGAAAAGAAAATAATAATAGTGATTATGATGATAAAAGAATATAGACAAGCAATGTATGATGAAACTGCTCACCACCTGCTGACAGATTCCCAGCCCGTCCCCGAGCAGCAATTGCTGCCCCCCGGCCAACTCCCCCCAGTTTCTATACTGAGCATGATGCCATATGGTATGGAAAAGCCCTTTGGGCAGTTTGGGTCAGCTGTCCTGGCTGTGCCCCCTCCCAGCTTCTTGCACACTTGGCAGAGCATGGGAAGAGGAAAAGTCCTTGACTAGCATCAGCATGACTTAGCAACAACTAAAACTTCAGTGCGTTATCAACATTATTCTCATACTAAATCCAAACCACAGCACTATGCCAGCTACTAGGAAGAAAATTAACTCTATCCTAGCTGAAACCAGGGCAACAGATTTTGCCATGATTACTGAGAATTTCACTTTCTGTTTGTCTCTTCAAAGGAACACAGGGCCAAGCCTGTCTGCTCTTCAGCCTTTCCTTTAGTCTGTTACTTGAATACCTAACAGAGGATTACAGACCCCATTGTGATTCTTTTTATTCATAAGAGCTCCACCATTTGTATGACAATTCTCCATGTTTTGGACAGTGACTGAAAAGCCAATGCCATGCAGGAAAGAGAACATTAAACCTGCTGAAAAACAAGTATTTTGAGCTTGCTGAAAATCATCATAAAAAGGTCTTATTTTATTGTCCCCTTTCATCCCACTAGCTATCCAAAACGCATGGCCCAGTCTTCAGCATTCAGATGGGACTAAGGAAAATGGTGGTGCTATCAGGATATGACACAGTGAAGGAAGCTCTGGTGAACCAGGCGGATGTATTTGCAGGGAGACTTAAAATACCAGTTATTGAAAACACAGGAAAAGGAAAAGGTGAGTGTACTGTTCTGTTCCACATACACCTGTCTTCTGCAAAGAAGAATGAGACTTTCTCCATGGAGAGGATAACGCAGAACATCTCACTTTATTTTGCTAAGCATGTGAGGTAATGCATATGAGGGGGAAATTGAACAATGTGTGGTGATACCCATTGGGGATAAGGAGAGCTGATACTCTTAATTTACACATAAACATGTAATTTATAGTTCTGAATCTGCAGCTGAGTCTTCCCTTAGAGGTGATATGTTGAGGAGCTGACATGGGGACATCTCCTGATCTCCTCTCACAAAGGCCACCTCTGCAGCCACCCAACAACCAAAACCTTGCCACATAAAGCTAATACAAGCTGGCAGAGAAGTGTATACTCCATCAGCAGCACTATCTCCAAATAATCCTCATGAGATCGATATTATTGAATGCTTATTTTAAATTTTCCAGTTCAATCACTGGAACAGGTCACCCAGAGAGGTAGTGGAGGCCCCATCCCTGGAAACGTTCCAGGCCAGGTTGGACGGGGCTCTGAGCAACCTGATCTGGTTAAAGCTGTCCCTGCTCACTGCAGGGGGTTGGGCTGGATGACTTCTAAAGGTCCCTTCCAACCCAAACCATTCTACAATTGTATGATAATTTACATTTGAGAATAAATCTCTATTAAAGAGAGAATAAACAATAACACAAGCCTTTAGTTTACTTCCCCAGAGGGAGCTCACTCTTGCTCTGAGTTCTTCTTGTGCAGATTTCACCCTCCACAGGTGTTAGACCCCAAACCTGATCTTTCAATTACCATAAATACTGGTGGGATACATGGAAGTAGGGACGTGAGAGATTGTCATCTTCTGACAGGAAAGTAAGGGTGAGCACATTTGTATCTTGTGACCAGCTCTAAGTAACCAATGTATTGTTAAACACCAACCTGTCTGCAAATGTTTTCTTTCCTCACAGTTTCTTGAACAAGACTCTAAGCAAGAGTAAGAGAGCATGATAGGTGAAAGGAGAGTAAATAGCAGCACCAGCTTGACCAAAACTTCTCTGCAGATGCTACTGAGAATTCTCTGTAGCTTTTCTAGTGTGTAGGGGGGTGGGATTACCCCCAGCAAGTGGGGAGGTTTTCCAAGCAGATGCCTGTATTTGAGGTTTCATTTACTCTCTACAGTCTGTGTAAGAACACAGGCACTCTTGAGAGAGGATGCATCTCACCTAAGGGAGACATCTAAGGTTAATGAGCAAACTCATCATCCCAGGTGATGTCCCAGAGGCACAAAACCAACTCTCTGTTCTAAACAAAGCTGAACAGAAGCCCTCATGTCTCAGGGCACATGAGACACCTCATGAACTCCGAATGGTGGCTGCTTCCCTCAGAGATTTCTCCTGACATATGTTTTTTTGTCTTATTTCATTCTCTGTGGGGACACAACATGTCTTGAGAGCTTGACAGATTTCCTGCCAGCACTCGTCTTTACCAGAATTCAGGGTAGATGAGGATTCTTTGCTCTCATGATGAAATTTCTATTTTTGTGTTTTCATTTTCAGTTTCAGGAGTTATATTTTCTGATGGAGAAAACTGCAAAGTGATGCGAAGATTTACTCTTACAACCTTACGAGACTTTGGAATGGGCAAGAAGGCCATAGAGGATCGTGTTGTGGAAGAGTACAAATGCCTGGCAGACACCATTAAGGCACACAAAGGTGGGGGGAATCTTACCTTCATAACACTGATTTTCCTCAAGCCTCCTACAAAAATGCCAAGGGTCAAGGAAGAAGAATCTCTGAACTCTTTCAGAGATCTACCTTTCCCCAGCATCTATGCTCCAAGGAGTTTATACAAGCTGTCTGTCTCTGTGTATCTACCTGGCAATTGCCTGACAAATGAAAAGCATCCATTGAGGCACTGGAAATCAGACATCAAACAACACATCTGAGAAGAGTGACTTATTCTGCCGTGTGCAGTGCCTTTGATCCATTTAGTGGCATTGGGACAGCAGAATGCTATTGCAAGCACTTGCATACCTATACTAAAAACTGATTGTCCCTAAAGGCACACGTCTGGGAAACCCCTTCCAATAGGAGGCAGAACATCCAGTTACACATTTCACCAGCATCATCCAAGATTATTTCTCACTAGGCTCAGTTACCAACTGCAGGACTTCAGTAGGCAGCTCTTTTGACCAAGCAGATTCGGGATCAAAACAGATTTCTACATCATCATTCTACTTCAGGCTTCAAGTCCTCACCTTGAACCCCTGAAAGCAGGAGCTGTATCCAGCTGTAAAGGGGATGAACTGGAGGGATCTAGAAGCTGTAGAAGTGAGAGCCCCAGCAGGAAAGATAGAGTGACCAAGAGCTACTGAGTTAGGAGATTGGACCTAAAGGGACACAGTCCAACTCTCAAATAGTGGTGATAAGGGACAGTCCAGGACGGCACCAATGGGGGAAGTGTCAATGCTCAGTTTCCCTTATACCAGGAAAATTTAAGATCATGTATGCCCAAACAGAGCAGCCTGGGGCAGGGCCACAAAGACCCAGGGCTGCAATAGTCTTGCAGAAAATGGAGAGGAGCACAAAAGACTTGCATTCTGTCTCTGGTCTGTCAAAATGCCTTTAAGGACGTGCGAACCCTGAGATGGGGGAGCCTTTCCTCCTGCCAGCTCTGTGCTTATCATGTCCCAGACTTCACTGAGCCTCCGCATGCTACTTTAATTAATTAGAATAACTATTGACTTTGTTGTTTACACCTCTTTTTCCCAAGCTAGGGAAGCCCCTTGAGATGACTCTGATGATGAATGCTGCTATTGCTAATGTCATCGTATCCATATTGCTTGGAAAGCGATATGACTATGACTATGACACATTCAAAAGGCTCCTGTCATTGGTGAACGAAAATCTCAGGCTTTTTGGATCTCCATCAGTTTTGGTGATTCATACTCTTTAAATATTCCTATTCAAAAGCATGATTATACAGTGGTATACAGAGATACACCTCTCCAACACTGATCATTCCAACACATTTATCTGTACATGACAAATACATCCTGAAATGGCAGAAAGTGGACTTCTGATGCTATTTATGGATTTCTCTTAGCAGCATAGCCTGGGAAATTATAAGATCCTCTTTTCATAAGAATTGAACAACATGTAATACGATACAAGGATTGTGTCCCCTCCCAGTAGAAGTCGGTCATTGCTCCCCATCTCCCATTAAAAACAACAAGGTCAAAATCAGTGTAGGAAGGCCTGTAACTGCCTCTTAAACTTAATACTCCCAATTCCAACCAGTGTGGAGAGGGAGGCACGAATTCTTTTAGAGTGGAGAGGTAGGAGATTGTGTCAAGGGCATATGCACAAACATGGGATTTCTAGGCTGTCATCAACTAGTGTGATTAATACTCAGTGCAGAGGGAATAAATTTTAACCATTTTACACAGTTGGCCAGGGAAAAAGGAGGACAAAGGAACATATTGCACCTTGAGTATAAGGCTCTACACCATTTTCTGTAAGTGCTTTTTTTAATATACCCTGTTGAACTGTAGTACATCTGCCTAGCAGCTGTTTTTTCTTCCTCTCTATCTCTGCATCTTGCAGATATACAACGTGTTCCCAGTCCTTGGATTCCTCCTGAAGGACCACAAAAATTTTATTCAGAATGTAAAAGAAATCAGTGCTTTTATCAAGGTGACTTTCATAGAACATCTCAAAACCCTGGACAGAAACGACCAGAGAAGCTTCATTGATGCTTTCCTCGTGAGACAAGAAGAGGTAATTGCATCCTAGCAGCTTCTTCAAATCTCCTCACTTTCCTTTCAAGGCTTGGTAGAAAAACAAACGTTCTTCAGTGGAGATCTAGCATGTGCAAAAGTCCTACCAGAAACTGTTGTCAGGCTAAAAGGATGTGCAGTCATTTCAGCTAGAAGGTCAATTGATCATAGACAAGCATCCGAGGGCTGGAGCAGCTCTGCTCTGAGGCCAGGCTGAGAGAGTTGGGGTTGTTCAGCCTGGAGAAGAGAAGGCTGCGGGGAGACCTTATTGCGGCCTTCCAGTACTTAAAGGGGGCCTATAGGAAGGATGGGCAGAACCTTTTTAGCAAGGCCTGTTGTGACAGGACAAGGAATAATGGATTTAAACTAAAGAAGAATAGATTTAGACTAGATATAAGGAAGAAATTTTTTACAGTGGTCAAGCACTGGAATGGGTTGCCCAGAGAGGTGGTGGAGGCCCCATCCCTGGAAACATCCCAGGCCAGGTTGGCCGGGGCTCTGAGCACCCTGCTCTGGTTAAAGCTGTCCCTGCTCCCTGCAGGGGTTGGGCTAGATGGTCTCTAAAGGTCCCTTCCAACCCAAAGCATTCTATGATTCTATGATTTTATGATCTTTTATGTGCCCCCAGTAATTTACCAGGAAAATACAAAACACTATTTCAGCAAGCAAAGTATGAGAAGCTGTCTTTACCTGTAGTTTAAAATCCCTTTCTGTACCCCAGCATTTCTGACTCTTTTTAAATTCACATCTCCCTTCATAGAGACATACCCAGGGAAAGCTCTAAGCCCAGGACTGTTCGGTACATATTTCTTGGTTTCAATTGCCAGCTCACACAGGATTTCATTTACCTGCTTCAACAAAACTCTAGTTTTACAGTTGTTATAAAAGTGTGGCAGTGTTTGTACCCAGCCCTTACCACTATGTGATATGGCCTCATGAGGTTTCAGTCCAAGTCTGCTATAGCAAAAGCATGGGTTGGCTGCTGGGTTACAGGGAAACATGAACCACACTTCTAGGCTCTCTTTTGATGCTAGTGACAGGTAAAGACAATATCATCATGGGCCAAGCCCCCAGTACCTCTTGAGTTCATGTCAAATCCCAGTTCTGACCGTAAATTTATTCTGCTTCCCAATAAATCTTATCCTACAAGATGCTCTGTTCCATGATCCATGGGTCAAAAATCTCTGAAGCAAATGATTGAAGAATATGGGTGGCCCCAGTGACTGCTCACTCTTTTCCAAAACATTCTTGTCATCATTGACATTATCCAAGCTGAAGACCCTTGTTGATTTGAGTGTGTATTCTTGTGGGCAGCACCTGCAGTCTGAACACTCTATCTCAAAACTCAGCTTAGAACAGGTTTCTCAAGACATCCCCTCAAAACCTTCTTATCCTTCGCACTTGTGGCACATGAAAGCTTTTCCCTGTTCTCCAATGAAAAAGTGCCTTCCTGAATCTTTAATCAGCTGATATTATTATTGTTTCATATCTCCAGGAGAAAGGAAAGCCCAACGGATATTTCCATAATAAAAATTTAACTGAGATTGTGAGAAATCTCTTTGTAGCTGGCATGGAGACCACGTCCACCACTTTGCGCTGGGGCCTTCTGCTCATGATGAAATATCCTGAAATTCAGAGTAAGTGGAAACTAGGCAATCAGCAGCTTCCTTCTCATCAGGTCACCTCAAATGTGACTTCACATTGAGCAGGGCTGAACAAAAAGTGAATTCACCACATCTCCCTATTCCTAGCAGGAGAAAGAGACATTCAAGTGATCTATCTATGTATGATCCCTATTTCTTTCACAGAAAAAGTCCAAGAAGAGATAGAGCAAGTGATAGGGTCAAACCCCCCACGAACTGAGCATCGAACTCAAATGCCATATACAGATGCTGTTGTCCATGAAATTCAAAGGTTTGCTAGTATCCTGCCATTGAACTTGCCTCATGAGACTACTGCAGATGTGACCTTCAAAGGCTATTTCATTCCCAAGGTGAGACAACTTCTGCACTACTTTTTTTCCCTCCATCCCCAGTGTAACACATCTCCCTTTAAAGTACTGCTTGCGTCCAAGGATGCTTGCTCACACTGGGGTTCTCACAGCTACTTTGGCAGGAGCTGCCCTATTAAAGTGGGTGTTTTGAGCTCTAACATACACCATCACTCTGATGGTGGCAGCAACACTATTCCCGGTGCAATAACTGCTCTGCCTTGGCTTGCAGGGAACCTACATTGTCCCCTTCCTGGCCTCTGTCCTGTGAGATAAATCCCAGTGGGAGAAACCAGACATCTACCCTGAGCATTTCCTCAACTCTGAGGGGAAGTTTGTAAAGAAAGATGCTTTCATGCCTTTTTCAGCAGGTATCTTTCATTTTGTTTTTAGGGCTCTGAGGGGAACTGGACATGCAAGACTCCTTTCCCATTGGAGCTGGCCTCTCAGACTCTTCCCAGAGGTCTCCTCTCCTCTCCTCTCCTCTCCTCTCCTCTCCTCTCCTCTCCTCTCCTCTCCTCTCCTCTCCTCTCCTCTCCTCTCCTCTCCTCTCCTCTCCTCTCCTCTCCTCTCCTCTCCTCTCCTCTCCTCTCCTCTCCTCTCCTCTGACAACAGCCCAAGAAGCAGCTGCCACTGACTTTCTTATGGCCATTCTGCATTTTGTTCTAGGCAGAAGGATCTGTGCTGGAGAGACTCTTGCCAAAATGGAGCTCTTCCTCTTCTTCACCAGCCTCCTGCAGAGGTTCACCTTCCGTCCTGCCCCTGGAGTTTCCATCTCAGACCTGGACCTCTCTCCCTCCATTGGGATCACTGCCCCCCCAGTAACCCATGAGGTCTGCGCAGTGCCACGTTCCTAGGGCTTTTCTTAGTCATCTCTTTTTTCTGAAACACCTAGATGAAATACCTGTGTTTCTAGTCCCATGTGGGAAGTTTGGTGCTTCTGAATCCAGTAGGGGATTCTTAGCCCAAGCATACCTTGGCTTATAGCCAGAGGTGCCTCTCCCACCATTACAGCAGGCAGCAGCCCTGACATCCAGCCACTCCTTGAAAGGGAAGGTGATGGTCATTGTGAGGACAAAGGAAGGGCTGGGCGGAAGGTGTTTTAAGATTTAGTTTTTATCCCACTCTGATTTGATTGATAATAAATTAAATTAATTTCCCCCAGTCAAGTCTATTTTGCCCATGACAGTAATTTCTGAGTGATCTCCCTCTCCTTATCTCGACCCACGAGCCTTTCATTATATTTTCTCTCCCCTGTCCAGCTGATGAGGGGAGTGATAGAATGGCTTTGGTGGACATCTGGCATCCAGCCAGGGTCAATCCACCAACCCCTTGATGAAAGAGGCCAGGGCCAGGCTCTGGGCCAGACCTCAAAAGGTACCACACTGATCTACACACACACACACTCAAAAAAAATTCCCAAGGGCTTTCACCTTCCACACTTCCAGAACAGCTACATCCAAACTGCCTAGAGAAAATGGTTTATTACACAATTTATTCCCGCACCAGTGCCCTAAATGCACGCGCGCACACACACACAGAAATCTAACTGAACAACTCAACCTGAGACAAGGAAATGTAAGATGTTTACCCAATACAGAACTGCAGTGCAAATGCATAGAGGGCTCTCAGGTGATGCCATGTGTTTATACACTGTCTGGAAGTTAAAATTAATTTAGTTTACTACAGAATAATGTGCATATTAATGATAAAGATAAAAGCATAGAAAAATAAAAAGTCCTCCTCCATTTCAAATCAAACTGTTGCCAATATTGTCTTGCAAGCTGTAAAGATCTTCTTTCACACCTGAAATGCCTTCTGGGGATACACCCCTGGCTGGAACAGACAGCCAGTGATAGAGCAGGAACTGAGCAAACCAGTCCTTCTGTGGCACCTCTTAGGCGTCTCCAACTTCTTTCTCATACACCCCTGCTGTACCTTTTTAGTCACAAGAACAAGTTGTCTTAGTCACAAGAAGTCTTCTTAGACTTCAGTAAGGCTTTTGACACTATCTACCATCATCATAGCCAACTTGTTGATCTATGGGTTGGATGAGCAGACAGTGGGGTGGGTTGAAAACCTGCTGAAAAGCCAGGCCCAGAGTCTAGTGATCAGTGGTGTGAAGTCAGGTTGGAGACCAGTAACTAGCAGTGTACCCCAGGGGTTAATACTGGGTCCAGTCCTGTTTAATGTCTTCATTAATGATCTAGATGATGGGGCAGAGCATACCCTCAGCAAGTTTGCTGATGACACCAAACTGGGAGGGGTGGCTGTTACACCAGAAGGTTGTGCCATTGCCTAGAGGCACCTTAACAGGCTGGAGAAATGGACTGGCAGGAACCTTATTGTGGTGGTTGACCATGGCTGGATGCCAAGTGCCCACCAAAGCCGCTCTATCACTCCCCTTCTCAACTGGACAGGGGAGAGAAAATATAACAAAAAGCTCGTGGGTCGAGATAAGGACAGCGAGAGATCACTCAGCAATTCCCATCACAAGCAAAACACACTCAACTTGGGAAAAATCAGTTTAATTTATTACCAATTGAAACTGAGTAGGCTAATGAGAAATAAAACCAAGTCTTAAAACACCTTCCCCCCACCCCTTCCTTCTTCCCAGGCTCAACTTCACTCCTGATTTTCTCTACCTCCTCCCCCTGCACGGCACAGGGGGACGAGGAATGGGGGTTGCAGTCAGTTCATCACACACTGTCTCTGCTGCTCCTTCCTCCTCAGGGGAGGACTCCTCACACTCTGCCCCTGCTCCAGCGTGGGATCCCTCCCACGGCAGACAGTCCTCCACAAACTGCTCCAACATGAGTCCTTCCCACGGGCTGCAGTTCTTCATGAACTGCTCCAGCGTGGGTCCCTCCCTGGGGTGCAGCCCCTCAGGAGCAGCCTGCTCCAGCGTGGGTCCCCCACGGGGTCCCAGTTCCTGCCAGCAACCCTGCTCCAGCCTGGGCTCCTCTCCCCACGGGGCCACAGTTCCTGCCAGGAGCCTGCTCCAGCGCGGGCTTCCCATGGGGTCACAGCCTCCTTGGGGCACATCCCCTGCTCCAGCGTGGGCTCCTCCCCGGGTGCAGGGGGATCTCTGCTCCCCCGGGGGCCCCCATGGGTGCAGGGGCACAGCTGCCTCGCCATGGGCTGCACCAGGGCTGCAGGGGAATCTCTGCTCCGTGCCTGGAGCACCTCCTGCCCTCCTCCTGCACTGACCTGGGTGTCTGCAGAGTCCTTCCTCTCACATATTCTCACTCCTCACTCCGGCTGTAATTTGTGTTCCCTTGGTTTTTGGTTTGGTTTTTGTTTGTTTGTTTGTTTCCCCTTCTTAAATACATTATCACAGAAGCGCTACCACCATCACTGATGGGCTCGGCCTTTGCCAGTGATGGGTCTGTCTTGGAGTCGGCTGGCATTGGCTCTATCAGACATAGGGGAAGCTTCTAGCAGCTTCTTACAGAAGCCACCCCTGTAGCCCCCCTCCCTGCTACCAAACATTGCCATGCAAACCCAATACACTCATGAAGTTCAACAAGGAGCAGCGCAAAGTCCTGCACCTGGAGAGGAACAACCTCAGGCACCAGTACATGTTGGGGACCACCCACCTGGAAAGCAGCTTTATGGAAAAAGACCTGGGGATCCTGGTGGACACGAAGTTGAACATGAGGCAACAATGTACCGTTGCTGCAAAGAAGGCTCTTGGTGTCCTGGACTGCATTAGGAGGAGTGTAGCCAGCAGGTCAAGGGAGGTGATCCTTCCCTCAACTCAGCACTGGTGAGGCCACACCTGGAGTGTTGTGTCCAGTTCTGGGCTCCCCACTACAAAAGAGATATGGACATACTGGAGAAAGCCCAGCAAAGGACCATGAAGATGCTGAAGGGACTGGAGCTTCTCTTGTAGGAGGAAACACTGAAAGAGCAGGGACTGTTTAGCCTGGAGGAGAGAAGGCTCAGGGAGATCTTATCCATATGTGTAAACATCTGGAGGAAGGGTACAAAAAAGACAGAGCCAGGCTCTTTTCAGTGGTGCCCAGTGACAGGACAAGAGGCTATGGGCACAAACAGAAACACAGGAGGTTCACTCTAAACATCACGAAACACTTTCCTGCTGTGAGAGTGACCCAGCACTGGCACAGGTTGCCCCAGGAAGTTGTGGATTCTCCCTTCTTGGAGATATTCAAAAGCTGTCTGGACATAGTCTAGAGCAGCTGGCTCTCAGTGGCCCTGCTTGAGCAAGGGGGCTGGACCAGATGACTTCCAGAGGTCCTTTCCAACCTCAACCATTGTGTGATTCTGTGATTTGAAATTCCCAATGAATTCAATGGAAGCAAAGTTATACCAATTCCTAAGCAGTTTAAAAAAAAAAAAAATCTCTAAGCCCTAATCACTTGGGGACTGGCATTCTAATTTCAGGGTATTAAGGTTGTGCCTGTACTAATGATGAAAATATAGCTAACCAGCAACCTGCAGAGCATGCAGAGTTTATGACTTTAATACCAAACAACAGGTTGATGACCTGTGGTTCTTCATGTTCTTGGACTTTCATCCTTGGACAGTGAGCTACATGCTCACCCAGTCACACATGCTTGGCTAGCAAACACTTACCCACCTCTGTACCGTACTGAGTATTCATTAGCAAGCACAGGGGAAGAGAGCAAAACCAGTCACCAATCACAAGAAAAACACACCCGTCACTGGAAAAGAGATTTATGGACTAGTACAAGCATCTCTCACAAGAAATTTTTGCAGGAGGACAGAGATCCAGAGTCCACATTTTCTCTTTTCTCTTCTGTAGCAAATACTTGGCTGAACAGAGATGGACTGGAGCAGCTGTACTTCCATTGGTTTAGTGTTCATCCTGACTTTTCTATCCATTTTGAAAATAGGAGGTTTCTGGAACAACCGCTGGAGAAAGAATTTTCCCCCAGGACCAAGAGCATTACCTATCATTGGAAATCTGCATTTGTTTGATTTGAAGAGACCCTACAGGACTTATCTACAGGTAGTCATTATCTTTTCTATTAGTCCCATAATTGGACATATGTCCTGGTTTCGGCTGGGATAGAGTTAATTTTCTTCCTAGTAGCTGGCATAGTGCTGTGGTTTGGATTTAGTATGAGAATATTGCTGATAACACACTGATGGTTTAGTTGTTGCTAGGTAGTGCTGGTGCTAGTCAAGGACTTTTCAGCTTCCCATGCTCTGCCAGGTGCACAAGAAACTGGGAAGGGGCACAGCCAGGACAGCTGACCCAAACTGGCCAAAAGGCTATTCCATACCATATGGTGTCATGCTCAGTATAGAAACTGGGGGGGGGTGGCCGGGGGACAGCAATTGTTACATGCTCTATCCCCGCCAAAACCAGGACAACATAGTACCAGGCCCCATAGTCCAAGATATCAGAGAGTTTCTCCTACTGCACCTGACATGTTGTATCCACAGATGACCCTTAGCAAGGGACAGGAGACTGTTATTTGAGCAGAAAAGTTTGAATGCAGGAAGATTTGTTCTTTACTGTAATACTTTCTCTGTCCTACTTCATGCATCTAGGTTTCAGCCTTAAACAACTCTCAGATTAATAACAAGTGCTCACCTTATTTTTGTGGTAATTTTGAGAAAAAGGTAACTGAATAAGGAGCAATTTTGATATGTGGTCTAACTCCCTCCACCTTCCACTGATTGATGTGTCTGGGGTTGCGACTTGAACTTCCTGCCTTCACTGACTTAACAACCCTTCTCATCTCCCTTTCCTCCTTTTTTCCCCAAAAGCTGAAGATAACTATACACTCTTATAGTCAGGGCCAACAGCTGCCAGAATATACAGCGAAGATCTAAGCAAATCAAAGTAATAAATCTTTCAGTTTTCTTCTAGTACTTTCCTTACCTACTTTATTGTAGGACTTTCCTGATTTTGAATCAGACAACTTCTATGAACCTGCTTCTTTCTTAGAGTTTTTTCTACTTAGACATTGAAATTACACATCCTCCTTGCTGATGATTTTAAAAGGGATATTTGCTCCTACATATCTGTACGTATGTTACATCCACAAATCAAAACAGTGCTCAGATGTAGTATCTGGAAAATCACTGTAGCTATCCAATGCAGCCTAATTGTGTTGGCAAAAGCAAGCTCCATCTCTTTTCAGGCCAACAGAATAAAGATGTGTCTACTGTAATTCAATGAATCCATTCTAACGGAGGAGGTCGGTTCTGTGACTTGAGCTTAGCTCAAGGTTTAATCACACATACTTAGTGTGTAAATGCAACTGGAGACCATATGCTCATAGCAGCATCACCACTGCAAGCATTGGAAAGTCCTTACTGGAGAACACCCTTTGAAAAGATCATATTCTGCCTTAGCTACAGCAGTCTGGGGTAACAGTATCACCATCAAAAAAGTTACTCTTAATTCAGACATGTGTCGCTGCTCCTGTTATTTCATATAGTTGACTGGACTTGCTTACCAGTTGCTGAACATTTTGCATATTGATACTAAATAGTTGTCTTCTGTTTCTCTGTGCAAACACACTAGAAAATAAGTGCAGTGAGGAAAACCCCCTCCTATTGTCAGGAGAATCAGGAACATGAGTTATATGAAAATAAATCTGCCTGTACAAGCTAAAAAGGTACCAGCTTAGGCCAAACATTGTCTCTGAGACAGATTCATGGTGGATGTAGTCATAAAAAAAAAAAGAATTTACTTAATTCTAGATCCTGGCCTGGAAACACACTGGGGTTTTGATACAGTAATGGTAGCAAAAGTTTGAACAGGTTTAGTCTGTAAACAAAAGAAACACAATAACATAGAGATCAGTGTGAAAACATGAGTCAAAAATTGAATTTACAGGGGTTCCTGAGGGAAGACAGAGCTGTCAGCACAACCCTTGACTGACTTGGGGTTTCAGCTGTTAACCCTTCCGCTCAGTTTAGCACAATGGGACTCCACTCCTGACTCTGCCATTTAGTCATTAGCCATCATAATGTCTGGCACATTCACATTATTTAAATCAATTCTCTTTCTCTGTACTTAGGAAAACATTTAACATTTTAGTAACTTAGAGGCAGGACAGGAAAATAAGCAGAACTGAAAGGGTGGTGAACTTCTCTATAAGCTGTAAAAGCTGTAAATCACTGTTATCTTCTTCTGTCAGCTTTCAAAAGTATATGGTCCAGTCTTCAGTGTTCAGATGGGACAAAGGAAAATAGTAGTGATTTCTGGGTATGAGACAGTGAAGGAAGCTCTCGTAAACCAGGCAGATGCATTTGCAGAGAGACCTAAAATCCCAGTCTTTGAAGATTTGACCAGAGGAAATGGTAAGTTGGTTTTATTTTTCCTTATCTGCTTGACTTATTAAAAAAGTTTTTTCCTAAAGATGAAGCAGAAGCTGGCACACCACTTTGGATCAGAGACCATAAAAGGCATTGGAAATAGGGAGCAACTTCATTGACTTCCATGCACTTACTCAAATTTGAAACTACAGACAGTGACAACAAAACAACCATAACTAACAATAACCACAGCAACAGATAATGGATAGTGTCACACTTTCAGGATCTGGAACAAGGGCAGGCATGCCAGGCAAGGCATTTCTAGCTCTTATTATATGGTTCTGGACTTCTGTTGTTTTGGGTTTATCATGAACTTCCTTTTCCTGGAATGAGTATTATACTGCTGCTTCTCATTTCAAATGGTGAATAGTGCTTTTAAAATCTGAATGTGACAATAGAATGGAACACATATAGAATTGGGGATTTATTTTAATAACAGAAATATTGTATACTGAGCTGGGTTTCCAAATGAGATTTTCACACCCAAACTTCCTTCTAATTTTACATGAGAGTTTCATAGTTACATCTCCAAAAACCCTTGGACAAATTCAGGAATAATTCCATGAACACTTTAACAGCTGCATCTTTTGATCACATTATTGCATGTAAGCTTTCTTTACACCTTACTTTTTCCTTGGAAAAAATATAACTGAAGTCATTAGTTACATGGTGTAACAATTTCAGTGAAAAAAATGATTGAGGAGGTTTTAAGACGCTACCTAACTTCTAAATTCTAAATTTGTGTCTATTCAGGTTTCTCCTGCAATCATCAGGGACAAGACATCTCTGTTCAATTCCACTTCCAAAGTATGATGATCAGTGGCTTGAATTTGAATTTCCTATGCCCTCTTTCTTTCAGTGACAAGAGTCTCTCAGAGATATATATTCTTCTTAAGATTTTATTAAATAGCTCTTAAGTAGTTTATCCTCCTTTTTTTTGCAATAAACCTGCATTTACAATTTTGCAATAAACCTGTTGAGGCCTGAAAATACTTAAGGGAAAGTTTTTTCCTCAGCCAGAGGTAATTTAGATTGCTTTAAAAGTGACTGTTACTAAATATCTACACTATTTGCCTACAAATTAGTTATTTAAAATCTTCTGCCACCTTGAAATGTTCTCTTTGTGTCAGGGATTGTTTTTGCTCATGGTGAAAACTGGAAGGTGATGCGAAGATTCACTCTCACAACATTACGAGACTTTGGAATGGGAAAAAGGGCCATAGAGGACCGCATTGTGGAGGAGTATGGGTACCTGGCAGATGCCATTGCATCACAAGAAGGTGGGTAGCTGATTCATTCTTCAAACCTCTCAGGTTTTGTTCAAGTACCCAGGGGGTTGCCAGTAACCTCAGGCTCAGACCTTTTTAAAAAATGTACTTCAGGCTGAATCAGTTTGATGAATTTGGCTCCTCTGGCATTTTTATGTCTTGGCATGCTATTCTAACACTGAATAATAATCAGTAATAGCAATCAATCATAACAAATAAATAGAAATAATTAGCATTAAATTTACTTTTACAAATTACATCTTTTGCCACAATGTAATACATTCTTTTCTTCATTGTATAGGAAAGCCCTTTGATGCTAGTAAAATAATTAATGCAGCAGTTGCTAACATAATTGTGTCAATATTACTTGGAAAACGATTTGACTACAAAGACTCCAGATTTGTGAGGCTTCTGCATTTGACCAATGAAAGCATGAGGCTTGCTGGGAAACCTTTGGTTACGGTAATGATAAAGGTTTTTATGTTGCTGTTCCCCTGAATGCCATAGGAACATAGTAATACAGGTAGTCAATTGTTTCTATTAAACAGAAAAATCTGAGACTCTGAGAGATAATAGGTTTACAAGCACTTTCTGGGGCAAAAAAAAGCTTAAGAGGCAGGCTGAGAGTCTTGAAGCCAACAGTCAAGCCCCCCATCTCTCAAAAACATACTTAAGCTATAGTTTGAAGAGTGCTAAACCTAGACTGAAAAAATCAGATCACGTAGTGCATGAACAGCAAGCTCAGCATTCCCCAAAAATAGAGCTCACATGTATAAAGCGACCAGGCAAAACAGTTCACTCTCAGAACATGGGGCAGGGAGAAACTATAGGTCTACCTGTACAAGGAACTCTGGCACAAAATCTATTTTCTCATGCTTTTAGCACACTGAAATGTCACAATGAGTAATAAATACTCCCTGATACTTGCATGCAATGCTGCCACACACCAGATTCACTTCCTGTTCCTTTAGGCTTTGAAATAGAAAAAAAAAAAAAAAAAGTTAGTGGAAGAGCTGCCTAAAACAATAAAAAAAGTTGCTGGCCAACATTTCCATCTCCCTGGTGGCAAGTTGCAGATGTTTGAGTCTGACATCCACACTACTCCTGCAAAACAGTAATTTGGGGCTGAGAGTTTTCCATGTATTCCATGGTCCTTGATGGATTTTCTACCATGAATTCGTCCAGTCACTTTTTCATGTTCTAAAGAAGAAAATATTAATGTTAAGTCTTTATCTTCGTATCTGCAAAATGGGCACAATATTATTAATTTGTTTCTGTAGTGTTTTCAAATCTCTGGCTGGTAAATTATTTCCAACATCTTTCACTCTTGTAGATGTACAACATCTTCCCACACCTTGGATTCCTCCTAAGGGCTAACAAGACTCTTCTCCAAAACAGAGATGAATTCCATGCTTATGTACAAGTTACTTTTATAGAACATCTCAAAACCCTGGACAAAAATGATCAAAGAAGTTTTATTGATGCTTTCCTGGTTAAACAGCAGGAGGTAACTGAATCTTTTCTCATTTATTCTAACTTTTATGGTTATATGAAGACATTTACAATTTCTTTTCAGTCCTTATAATTATAGCTATATTTCTTTAGGGAATCTATCTTTGACAAAACACATATAATGAATGGGTAGAGTTGAACACATATTTCACTCTGTTGCAGTTACAACCCCTTTTAATCAGCATTTATCCTTATTTATGCTTTTCTTCAGACTGTGTCAATATATTTACAGAGGCTGCATCTTTTTATCTGCTCTCTCTGTTGTCCTAGTCCTTCTGGCTCTTTCAAAAACATAATGCATCACAGAACAAAAGCACTACCTGGGCTTTACTGGGATCCTTATTTGGGGTCTCTTTGCAGCTGGCCCCAGTAAATGCAGAGATCATGCAAAACATAACGCCTATGTCAACACTCCTCTCCAAAGCCCACAGCTCTTCTTGGTCTTTCACACTTTTTTAAAATATAAGATTTATTTCTTAGTAAATATTTAGCTATGTAAATTGCATTTTCACATAGAAAGCTTTAAGTTTTCATCCTTTTATCTCAACCACTTCTTTTAGGAGAAATCCACTACCAATGGGTATTTCCATAATGGCAACTTGCTAAGCTTGGTGAGCAACTTGTTTACTGCTGGCGTTGAGACAATTTCCACCACACTAAACTGGAGTTTTCTGCTGATGCTAAAGTACCCTGAAATTCAGAGTAAGCGGTTTTATGACAGATGCAATTACAGTCAATGCATTAGGAACTGAACAGGAACCTGGAAGGTCAAGATATCTGTTAGTACACTAAGTTACAAAAAGCCAAGGTTTCCAGCCAATTATTGTCTAGGTATTGCCGTGCCCTGTGGTTCAGACCCAGTGAGGGGTACACTAGTCGGCCTACCAGTAGATTATAAATAGAGTTCATATGGCCCAGGTCCTTTGCTCAGTAAAATCTCATTAATTAAAAAGAAAAGAGCTGTCCTGTGTTGGCCAATGAAATTGTTCCAGGTTTCCCTCAGAAACAGGTTGTTCATAAACCAAAGGCCTGTGCAGATGTTAAATGACCCATAGCAGGGCTTTAAATACCTGAGAAGATTCAGGGAATTGCTCTTTGACATCTCCATTCCAGTACAGGGAATGGTACAGTGTTGTTAGGAGTCAAGTGGGGGTTTTGAGACATCTCTTGGTCAGCGCAAGAAACTTTAGGCAGAAGAGAGGGCAGAAAAATACAAGTCTTTACGCTTCTTATTGGTAAAGAAATAACCAAACACCACAGTTCTGTTTACCTCCCATTATTTCTGATAGGAAAAAAAGATTTTAAGAGAATTTGTGGGTTTCACTCAAGGTCTTTTATACTTTACATCAGTAAAGCATAGTATGTCTCAGAGATGAATGAGTCCTTGCCTCTTTCTTATAGTTGATTCTTTCCTCAGGAAAGGTCCAGGAAGAGATAGAGCAAGTAATAGGGTCAAACCCTCCACGAATTGAGCATCGAACTCAGATGCCATATACGGATGCTGTCATCCATGAAATTCAGAGGTTTGCCAATATCCTGCCATTGGATTTGCCTCATGAGACTGCTGCAGATGTCACTCTCAAAGGCTATTTCATTCCCAAGGTGAGATGCCTAAGGATTTTTTCACTTAGCATTTCTTCTTTCTCAAACCTGGTTAATGTGATAAACATGAACTTCTAATGAAGTGACATAACAGCAGTCAGAATAATCTCTTTCTCCAGCCTGATGATCTTGAAGTTTTATTGCCATTACTGCCGCCACAATATTTGTCCACAGATTAATTCCACTGTCTTATTTTGCAGGGAACCTACATCATCCCCTTACTGACCTCCGTCCTGCAAGACAAATCGCAGTGGGAGAAACCAGACATGTTCTATCCTGAGCACTTTCTTGATGCCAATGGAAAATTTGTGAAGAAAGATGCTTTCATGCCTTTTTCAGCAGGTGCCTTCCCTTTTCCATTTATTGCTGTTGCGAGTAAAAATCTTAGACAAGAACTACTTGCACCAGTGTTGTTTTGTTCCTGAAGCCTGGCCTCCACACTGTCTTTTTCATGGGACCATTTCACAACCCATATTTCACAGATTTCTCAGGACACACAACTGACAAGAGGGAGTACTCACAAATGCCTGCTAATTCCTCCAGCCTCTGGATGTTATTGGTTTCTCAGTTAGTATTCATTGTTATAAATAAGAATTTGTAGTGCCTTCTTAAATATGAGGGAGTTTTTCAGCAAATTCCATGATGGTTTAGATAACGCATTTCTGTATTATAATCTGTAGCCCACAACTGCCCTATGGCCTGGGCTTCTTTGTCTCTGACTCGTACCATACCCAGCTGCATTGCCTATGACCACACACAAAGCACATGGGAAAGGTGGTTTCTGTATCTTTCCTGGGGCACCATGTTTCGTTATTGCACGTCCCTTTTAAAAAGTCATGAATAATGTCGGCTGGGATCAAGACTTCATATCTGTGCCAACAAAGAGGAGCTGCCTTATGTAAAAACCCAAATTCTGTGTAAAATCAAAGGACAGAAAGGGGTTGCCTTCTGAGGCTTCCGCAGCATTCACCTAAGCTTACACACCTGCACCAATTGCCAAAGCATGGCAGGTTCTGACCCCCCTGATGACTGCTCCTGCTCTGGCATTTGTCCTGCTTTGCAGGCTCTGGTATTACTCAATTAAGCTCCTATATATCAGTCTCTGGCTAACTTGTATATCATATCCACAACACTGCATTTTTTATAGACCCTATTTGTGTATTTTTAATTCTGCATGATACAAATATAGTTTTTTTTCTTGTCATACTCACCATCCAACGTATAGTAAGCATTTTTTTTTCATAAAAGACCTTATGATACTTCCATTTCACAGGCCTTCTTTTTCAGATTTAAGTCTAGATGTTCTAGCTGACATCCATGGAGTGTCAGGTCTGGGCATTCCCTGGATGGCTTGTTTCATAGCACAGCCATGGAATAGTTCTTCATTTTCCACTTTCTGTCATACAAGGGAGTTAAATCAAATCTTTGTTCAGGTCTTTGCTAGTTCTGGCCTTGAACCACCATGCTCTGATTAAGGCAGTTTGCAAGCTGCTGAATTTGACCAGGATCAAGAAAAATTTGTGTTCACAGTGCTTTTGAAGAAAGGCTTATATTAGGGGCATCATAAAATATCTCCACCACCTCCCTCCTCAGTCCCTCTCTAGCCAGCCTTTGTGAGTCTCCAAGGTCTGTTCTGACAAAATTTAATATAAAAAATGCATGTGACTAGACTAAGAGATTCAGCGCCTAGACTAAACCAGCCAAAGTTGGTCTGGGATCCAAAAATTGAACTAAGTAGAGGAAAAGTCTGAAAATTAAGAAAAATACAAATTTTATTGAAAACTGGAATTAAGGAATTCAGATTGTATTTCCATACATTTGTCCTCAAATGCAAGCATTTAGACAAAGGAAAAGAAAAAAAAAATCACCAGGTGGCTTTGTCACCATACCTCTGAAGACCAAGTATCCTCTCTCTCAGATGACTCTTGTACTCCTAGCTATGAATAAAGCACACAGTAGCTTTTAAGAGCTACTGTGTTCTTTATTCACAGCTAGGATATGGCATTTCAAGTGTTCTGGATGCCCACTGATCTTACTCAGAATAAGCACTGCTCCAAGGTTTTTATTTCTTCCAACTATTGAAGCAGCAGCTCCCACTGACTCTCTTAACGGCAGTTCTGCATTTTGTTCCAGGGCGGAGGATCTGCGCTGGTGAGACTCTTGCCAAAATGGAGCTCTTCCTCTTCTTCACCAGTCTCCTGCAGAGGTTCACCTTCCACCCTCCCCCTGGAGTTGCTATCTCAGACCTGGACCTCAGCCCTGCTATTTCATTTAATGTCATCCCGAAACCCTATAAAATGTGTGCTATAACAAGTTCCTAGAGCTCTAATCAGCATCAGTTTGTTTCAAAAATGTTTAAATTACTTCTTCATTATACCTGCCTTCTTAAGTCTTTGGGCAAAATAATTCACAACACTACAACTTAATTAAGGTTTCCAATACTTCTAAAACAAAGTGGTGTTCTTTTATTTTTTATTTACTGGGTGAGGGCAGAAGCAGACCGAAAATATGGACTAATTGATGATTCATGGATTAACCTATTAGATTACCTATCTGGGCTAAATAACGCAGACCCTCAGCTTTCACATTCTTACTTCAATTTTCACTTGGTAATGTGTGTTTTTCGAACACATATCCCCCAGAAACACTCCCAAGTCCAGGTTTCTCCAAAGAGCCATATGGACCGTGAAGCTGTGCCTAGCTTGTACTATCCTGCTTAAAGATAAGCACTGCAAAGCCTCTGTGGTGAATGTGGGATGTTCAGAGCTTCAGGTCTTCAGAACAGAAGGGTTGTTTGGTCTTGGCAGGCAGATTGGTTTGAAGTTGGTTTGGTTATACCGATGTTCCCCAATATCTCATTGCAGCTTCTCCCCTTGGCTCTTCTCCCTAATCATTCCCCTCTTCAGGAGCGTTCAGCCCCTGCTTCTGCCTGGGCAGCAATCAGTGCTGACCCTCTGTGGTATGCCTTAAAGCTCATTTTTTCTTACATTGGCTATTTTACTTGGCACTAGAAGGACAATATTCCCTGTTCTCCATTTCTCCTGAGAGTAGCTGTTGAAGCAAGACACTCATTCCTTCTCCTCAAAGGAGTCACTCCTCTGAACATTCCCTTTTGTTTGATCTCATTCCCTTGGTTTGGGGTGTTTCATACCAATACTTTTCCATATGCCTTTGACTCCTTACTCAAACAAGAATCTGATCATTAGGTTGTAAATAATTAAGTAATTATGGGGAGATTCAATCCACTTTAAAGTTCATATACAGAGCACCGTTCAATTGCTTTACCCCAAGCCTCTAGTACCATTTTAGATACCCTCAGATCTTTTGCTTGGCCTTCAGCTGCCAGGCTGGGGGGACAGGTCCTGTGCCATATAAGCCCCATGTGCATGTTTCAGATAACATACATACTTCAAACATCTATGAGTATTCAAATGTAGACAGCTAGATAGACCCTAATGATTAAAGACTCAAAAGTGAAAATGAGAATCCAAAAATTGCACGACTGGTTGGATCATTTTTATTTTCAGGAGCAAATTTGTCCTGTTCTTGAATTCTTCTAAGGTAATAATTTCCTTTCAATTTTAAGGAAAATTTTTACAAAGAAGTAGCAAACTTCTCATTTAGATCTGTTTATCTTAATTTCTGGATTCACAAAGGCGTTAGATAGAAAGGAAACTTAGCCTGAGGTTTTCATTTGTTTCCAAATTTCAGGAGGCAAAGAATTTTAAAACTCGTGTCTCTCCTACTTTCCAATCCAGGTTGCAGAGCAGGTGCAGGTGAAAACCTTGCCAACATGGAGCTCTTCCTGCTTTTTACAAGATTCCTGCAAAAACTCATGTTTTTTCCTACCCCTGGAGCACCCTTTTCAGGTCTGAACACAGTAAAGTGAACTGGCCTTTCAGTAGACATTTTAGTATCCGACCTATGATTTGAGAGTCTTCTTTTGCTAACACATAAATCCACATACTCCTGTGACCACAGAGGATTGTACAGGTGTAATGGAGGCAGGAGTCTATTTTTTTTCTAGTTTTTGTGAACATTTATAGATGTCTCCAAGTCCATGCTTCGGCCTGGCCATTTGTAAGCAACACACAATTATCTCTACTTCCATTAGAGGACAGACCAGAAAAGCAATGCAGAAGAATGGTCAACCTTACTAGGTACAATGAGAGAATACTCCTACATATCTTCATGGTGCTCATTGAGCTGTACATCCTCATGTTGTTATCCCCTCTGAAGCTCCAGCTGTGCTAACTGTACATCCTCATTATTGGGTACCATTTTGCATCTCAGGGGCTACAACTTTAAAAAATCCAAGCTGCTTCACTGGAAGTTGTAGTACTCCAGATCCTCACAGCCTCTATTGCTATTTAGTCCACGGTTCCTGTGAGAAAAACTAATGTAACTTACAGGACATTTCCATTGCAATCTTATGTATATCTTTTGAACTGCGTTTGCACTTGGAGAAGGTGATCTTTTTCATCAGTTAGCTGATATCTCTGAAAATTACAATTCAATTAGCTTTACCAGGAATAAAAATATTTTTTTCACTTTCTGATCCTGAATTTTAAATGTTAAAAACATTTATGAAAATATGGGGCGGGTTCCACTGAAGGCAAGGTTTGAAAAAGGGAATCACTGTAGAAAAGGTATTAGAAGCTGGTGATCACATTTCATTTTCTGAAGCTGTTCTTTCTCATATCATCAAAGTACTCAAAACAAATCAGATGTTTGCATTTCTTGCTCCTATTAACCTTTAAACAAAAGACATTTATCTCAGTAATGTAAGAAATCTAATGTAGCAAGAAGGCTTGCATTTATCTTATAAAGATTCTGAAGCCATAGAAAGAATGTGATAATTGGAAGAGTGATCGCAGTGCATGAAGAGGTGGGAGGTAGTACGATTGCACTGTGTTTTCCTGAGTGTTTCTGTATGTACAAAACTGCTAATCTTATCTAACCATCTCTGTACATATTGATTCACATGACCTCCATTAACCTACTATCTGAGGCTTTTCCACGTATTTATCTTCAAAGACAGAACCAGGTCAAAACAGATTTTTTAGTCTTTTTCCAGCTCTAACATTTCAGAAAAAAACCCCACTCAGTTTAAACCTTGTTTTTTCACTTGGGGGTTGGAGACAAAATGATAAAAATAAATTATTTTTTCATGAGCAAAACAGGCCCCTATTATTTACACTACTTCTTCCCAGGAGTTGCCATCAGCCCTGGAGAGGCTAAACCTCCATTTCTAGGTCTTTATTAATTCAGAAGCAGGTGGACATCATCTGAAAGATGGCAATGCCAGATTGTTCATGAGTTATGGCACAGTTGCTTGATGTTTGCAAGATCACCAGGATGAACACCGTCATGGAGACTGTAACTCCTCCAGGTGAGACCCACATACTTCAGAAGAAGGCAGAATCCAGTTGTACTAGAAACAGGACATTCATTCACATCTAATGTTCACCAAAAAGGCCCACAGTTATAATCACAAGAGTACTTAGTCCGTTGCTCTGCCCAATTGCCTTGGACAGTTTAGGCACACTACTGTCAGACACACCAGCTGACTGACTGCTTCTCACCCTGAGAAGAAACAGAAACTCTCCCTCCACCACGTGACACTTACATCTGTAAAGTAGCAATTTCCTCTTCAATCATTATTTCTCTCTCATTTTCCTGCTATTTTCCATTGACCTTCTTCCAATAATGAAAGGCCAACAATGCTACCAGAAAGTCAAACAGCCCTGAAAATTTATTTCACAAATACAGATGTATCTGACACAGCCTACCATATGTGAAGAAATAATAGTTGTGTACTTGTTATAGCATAGAATCATATAATCATAGAATCATAAAATCATAGAATGGTTTGGGTTGGAAGGGACCTTAACGATCATCTAGTTCCAACCCCCCTGCCATGGGCAGGGACACTTTCCACTAGACCAAGTTGCTCAAAGCCCCGTCCAACCTGGCCTTGAACACTTCCAGGGAGGGGGCATCCACAACTTCTCTGGGCGACCTGTTCCAGTGCCTCACCACCCTCATAGCGAAGAATTTCTTCCTTATAGCTAATCTCAATCTCCCCTCTTTCAGTTTAAAGCCATTACCCCTTGTCCTATCACTACAGGCCCTTGTAAAAAGTCCCTCTCCAGCTTTCTTGCAGGCCCCCTTCAGGTACTGGAAGGCTGCTGTAAGGTGTCTCCAGAGCCTTCTCTTCTCCAGGCTGAACAACCTCAACTCTCTCAGCCTGTCTTCACAGGAGAGGTGCTCCAGCCCTCTGATCATCTTCATGGCCCTCCTCTGGGCTTGCTCCAACAGGCCCATGTCCTCCTTATGTTCCAGGCCCCAGAGCTGAACACAGTAATCGCTTCTCAGGAAAAACCTTAAGTCAAGTTGACCTGAGTCCAGAGGGTCATTGAGATTTTTCCTGAATATTCTGTACATGGATGACCTCAGTAAACAAGGCATGCACCCATGGCAAATAGCTGGTGCTTTTGTAATGAACCTTCTGAATTGCTGTTAAATACTGCATAAACACTGTTTGCAAATTCGAGCTGTCACAGGGCTCCCACCTCCTGGCAACAGTAAAAGGAAGTTAAAATTGCCTGAGCACCAAAATAGCCCTAGGTTGACACTGCTTCAAGCCTCCGCGTCTGCTCTCTCCCCACAGGCAGCGTGGGAGTTGAGTGCTACTCTTGTTTCAGGCCCAGTATCCTCAGAGTGTCACCCAGATACATCAGGGCTCATGGGCTGAGTGCTGGTGCCAAAAACATTGTTGTTTACTGAGTGATCACCACGGCGTGTGTAGGGGACCCTTCCCTCAACAAGCATGACGATGGTCACCTCTTTTCTATATGCTTATTGCTTGTCTTGACTCTTCTATTGACTATGAAAAATAGAAAGATTCTGGAATAGATGTTGCAGAGAGAATTTCCTCCAAAATAAAGTCTTTACACATCATTCGAAACCTGCTCATCACAGATTGGAAGGGGCCCTCTCAGATACTGCTTGTGTAAACCTTATTTTTCTTCCTACTGTCCCACTGTGCAGTCAACAAGCATTTGTGGTGGTGTTCTCTGTCTAAACTTCAACCCAGGTGCAGAATTACACGTATTAAACCAAACTCCACCTAAAAGTGCAATAGAAAAACTTCAAGTACTGCAAATTCATTCTTTTTACTGTAGGTGCCTTTTTATCACATCACCATATAATTTCTGATTTCTCTCAGAAATATTTTTGGCAATTAAGAGAGATCACCCAGTTATGAAGAATTCTTATTATTTCGGGACTAATATACAAAGCATGACCAGAAGAGGTTATGGAGAGGTACAAGATCATGTATGCCTCTGTGAGAATCCATTGCAAGGACATCAAAACTTCTAGACTGTGGCCACAGCCTGCTCCCACTGAGTCTGCAGACCCCAGTATGTTACTTTTACTTTTTCTTTCGTGAAGGAAAAGCCATCTTCTCTTCACGTAGCAGATGGCTCCTCATGCTTTTCCATTAACTGGCAATAGTTTAGGAGTAGATGGAGAAGATAAATCCACTTCCATGAGAATTTCAAGTTCTTCCCATCAACACCTTTCTGAAGGCAAGGATACAAGGAGCAAAGCTCATATTAGTGCTTCAGTGAGCTCCCCACACTGGCTATACATTGAGGGTTTTCAACCAAAAAGTCAACAGTCTTGTCTGAACTGACCCTGCTCTTTCCTCCAGGACCTTTATTTGCCCAGGCAGCCTGAAATTCTGCCTTTCATATGGCAGGACCCTATGTTGCATGACCACCTCAGCCTCTTTGCTGAGGTATCTCTGTTTATCAAATGGTTATTTTCTGTCTTCAAACCAAACAGCCACTGGATGTAGTTACCTGGAAATTATTCTCCCTCTCAATAAATGTATGATCTCTACAGCTTCTGTAAAAATGGTCTAATTGGGCTGAATGAGGTAGAACCTAGAGGTAGATATCTGGCCCTACTGAAGGGAATGGTAGAATTTACCTGGCCTTGAGAAAGACAAGGATTATAATCTTGATATATTCAGTTATCCTAAAATACTAGGCTGCCTTAAACCTAGATTGGCCTTTGAATCAGGAGTGTATAGTTCTGTGCACTTGCTCACACACTAACAAAGCACTATCGTTTCCTGCAATTCTCATTTTTCTACGGTCTTGCAGAAATTCTCTGCTGTATGCCAACAGCTCCCTCCTGCCAGGAATCCCTGCTTTGCTCAAAAAATATGTTCAGTTTTTAAAAATTGATGAAGTAGAATCGTAGCTCGGTTTTCCGAAACCAAATCTGCCAGCCCTGTATGAGTGACTCAGGTTCACATACTGTCTTTCAAATGACACTGCACATACAAGTGAGATTCCTATACTTAATGCAGTATGAAACTCAGAAAGCTAAAATTATAATGGAATATTCAAATATTAGTGAAATTAAATGTCTCAATCCACCTTTTTGCCGTCCTTTTAGAAAATGTTGTAATTTTTAGTCCAGGACCTGCTGATAATTCAAATTCCTTTGTGCCCTAAGAGGATATGTGCCTCCTCCTCTGCTCCAGGCGTATATTTAGCAATGGGAGGTGCCTTCCATTAATATCAACCTGTCAAGTACGCACTGCAAGTTAAGTAACCCTGGAACTAGCCCATGAATGTGTTGACCATCACCTCCTGGCAGACCTGCAGGCATCCAGTCCTTCCAAATATCTATGTACATAAACTGTTTACCCTTCTCACTCACCTGTGTTGTTGCCAGTTAACCCATCAGATTGCATTGTTAGTGATGCCAAAAGATGCACAGAAGAAAACCAGCAAGCCAATCAGTTGGGTACTGTGTGAAGCTTTGAAACTAGGTGAAGCCAGTGCTCATATTATTTGAATTTTTAGCAGATTGACAGCTGCTGTTCAGAGGCTCCCTGGCAGCTGTCTGGCCAGCAATATGCCACTGCTATGCTTCTAGTCCACATTGTCTGAATCAAAGGAGATCTGAATGACAGTGTTGACATAAGTCACACCAGCAGCTTAGAGGACAGGCAAACCTTGGAGGAAGAAACAGTCTCTTGGGTATTAACCAATCTACTTTTTTACTTGAATGTGTAGAATGCATTTTTGCCTCCCTTGCTTTCTATAATACACCTCCTGGGCATATGCTCTTTACAGTAAACCCTCACAGTAATGGAGCCAATTACTTAGCTTTCATACAGGACTAAGGACACCCTTGCTGTCAGTAACAGAAGAAACAGGCAGAAAACATAATGAACAGGTCCATGGTTCCTCTCCAGTCCCTTTCTGTAGGCTTGGTTCTCTAAGGTCCTTTCCCTGAAGCTCATGGCTCATTCTCTCAAGTAGAGAGACTGACCTAACCTTGTTTCTCCAACAGGCTAACCCCTCAAATCTTCTTTCCCTTCCTGCCATGTCTCTCTCTTTCCCTCTTTTGCTGTGTTTCCCTGACAAATTCAGGAACAAATCTGCAGAGCTTTACAGGATCCCCTTCCCCCACCTGGACTTTTTGTTCTGCCTTTGTCTGTCCTCCACCTTTCTGCTCTCCTTCTTTTGCCAGACAGGACTGACGAAACTGGTTCTCACTCAGGCTGTACTTAATCTCTTTCAAAAGGAAATAGGACTCCTTTTATTCCAGACCTGACTCCTGTGAGGTGCTGCAATCATGGCCCCTTTCAGCTCAGTAGATAAAGACAAGTTTAAGGCTAAGTCTTAACAGTTCCCAATTCGTATTTAATTCAGGTCTGTGAGGAACCTTACCAGCAGTGCTGGGTACGTGTTTGCACAGAGATATCCACAAAATACTAGAGATGCATAGCAAATTCACCAGAAAGCAGCACCTGTAGACACACATCCCCTCCACAGTCACATCCCACTTCTAGTCACACCCATTCAAATCCGAAAGGTGAAATTGTCCTGCAAAGCAGGAATGTCAATAGATTCACAGGCTCACGGGACTGCAGGATAATTCAGGTTGGAAGAGACTGCAGGAGGTCAAAGCAGAGTCAGTCGTGAGGTCAGACCAGACTGCACAGGGCTTTATCCAATCTGATTTTGGATCCAGATGGATCCAAATAGTTTTGGACATACGTAGGTGTAACAAAGTACAATACCTCTCCGGGTCAAAGTTAAATGTCAAGATGGTGTAATAAGCCTCCCATTGTTCTATTTTCCGGTGGAGATCTGATTTTGGTACACTTCTCGGGCTGAGATCCAGGCTTTTTAGGTGAGCTGCATGGCATGATGGTTATTGCTCTACGTTGCCATGAGCAGAAGGCATTGGTGTGTTGTTCTGGAAGTAGTCTCCACAACAGTGACAAATTTCTCACAAGGCAAATTATCACTAGAAGACCACCACTGCATTACCACTTTGCTTTTCTCCGGGGATATATTGGTAAATAGATGTGCTATAACACAGAAAGCTAAGAAATACTGACAAAGTAAAAGAGTCTGATGATTCTTAAAATGTAAAAGAGAATCAGTGCACTGGACCAGATGCCCTGTGAAACAAGAGTCCTCCCATTTTAAACTATCTACTGCAATGTCCTGGAAGAGGTGGTCCAGAGTAGTTATTTATACAACACCAGGAACCAACAGAAATACTAAAAGTTATGAACGTCCTCTGGAATCAACTGCCTTGATTAGCAAAAGATGGTGACCTCCAGCAAGAAAAATTTTCAGAGCTGCTCTTCCCAAACTACTGTGTTGGTAGTACCTCAAGACACATGCTGTTAGTTAAAAGCAATTGGCAGGATTCAGCTATGAATTCAGATATGTGAATTTAGGTGTTTGACTATAAGTGTCTATATGTGCCCCTGTGACTTAATTCAGTTGTCTACATCTTGAGCGTTTGAGATGCTTTATGACAGCTGACGTCCAATGAGTAGCCCAGAAGAGTGTTGGTCTCCCATTGGGCCTCTGAACATCAGGAAGGTGTCTCAAATATTCTAAGATGCCTGAAGTTGGACTAGATGCCCATGCCTAGGCAAGTAAGTAGAGGCTTAGCCTACATTGTCATTATTCAGTGGAGATCTCCTGAATACAGTCAGTGGAGCCTAGACAGTGATCTGACTTAACCTAAACAGACACTTAGGTTTGTTCAGCAGTAGTTGAATCCTGCCCTTAGCGTCATTTCAGACACCACGCAGCATTGGAGATACCTGCACAGGGTTCACTAATGTGACATATTGGAGATTTGTTGTCTTGTGGATCAGCAACTGCAGACCAGGAAGGGTGCCCTAGGGCACTGCTTGCCTTCAGCCAACTGAACAGAGCCCCCGTTGTATTTCATATCATAGGCAACTTGTCTTTGACAGTTGTGCTGCTTAGGGAACACCCTCTTAGTCATGTCATTATCCTCCTAGTAGGCTCCTGGGCAAAAGCCTTATCAGCTTTGGCATATACAAGACTTTCATGTGTCTTCCCATGGCCTTCAGTGATAGCATCCTCATTGTTGCTCCCAATACACATCTATCCTTGGACACTCTTGACTAAGAGACAGTGTAGGTATCTCACAGCTTCCGTCTGCCAAATTTAAGTGAGTTTTAGACTGGTGTGAAAATAGTGAGACTTACTTCCAGTCCCAGAAGGAGCATTTGCAAAGCATTTGGAGTTATTTACTGATAAAATTGATGGAAATGACTTCTATCAAGCCCTCCTGACTTATGATAAAACACCTATGTGTTGAAGTTAAAATCTGCAAGACTTTTTATCCAGCCTTTGCATGTTTAGCTCTACCATGTGTAGATGATAGACACACAGATTTGTCTTGATCATAAAGGAGACACACAGTAGAAAAGAAACACATTTGTTTCTGTATTAGACATTAAAAGGCTTCTTTATAAAGTTTTTCTTTAATTCAGATTGCTCCTTACAGGTTTCTCTGCTTCTTAATTTCACATGCTAATCTCTTTTAGGCCATTTTAGGGAAAGGAGAGGCTTGAGGACTTATACCAAGACAGACAGATGGGGCTAGAGATGTCCAAGGATTCTGCTTTAGATATCCCAGAAAATGGTTATATAGAAAGAATAATTCTTCGGTCAGAAGCAGTACAATTACAGTTGAATTACAACGAAACTATTAAACTCACAACCATTCCTAAGTCTTTTGGATTTGCCATGAGCACTTTTCCCTAGGCAGAGAAGTCATGAGCAGTTAATATCTTCAATTTTAGGCTTACACAGGAAACTCTTGTATGATTTCTGATCTCGCCTAAGTGCTCCTGCACTGCACAAAAGTTGACCTGAATGTGTAGACATCTGTGAGGTTTGGCTATAAGTGAGATTTGTCTAAAAAATGAAAAGGTGTATGCATCACTCTGAAAAATGAGAAGAGAGGAAACTGGGCGTTCATGTTTTTTAGCAATGTTACTGATGGTATATTCGTCTCCAGGACATTACCTTGTGCTGGAAAGCAACAGCTATGTAATTTCTTAGATAAAGTGGTAGCCACAAGCCTGCTATAACCCTTCCTCCAGTGCTCTGGAAGGGTATAACCATGAATTGTGGTGGCAAACTGGTCTGTTGCTCCAGGAAAGGGGATACCCATTGTCATCCAAGACACAGACACTGGGGAAGCAGCAAATGAGGTTAGCAATTCCCCAGCTGATGGCATTTGTGTGTTCCAGTAGCTCATGGTAAGCCTGTAGCTCCTTGTAGAAAACTGCACAAGCATTAGTATAATGGTCAAGGTCATCCATCTCATCCTGGGAAGAAAAAATACGGAAGAATTAAAAATTCTACCCTTCCACACACACATCTTTCACATGGGAATCTAAACTCCCTGCAAGCCAACCCCAGAGATCTAAAAAAATGTTTCGAGCTTCAGAGAGGCTTCCTTTAGGACATTTTCAGTAGTAACTCTCAAGCAGGACAATAGATATATTTTTTGCCCTCTACAGTGTCATATTAGCAGAAAGCAGCAATGGTAGTAAGCCATCATGTACCCGTGGCACAGTAACCCAAACATGGTGGCAGTTTCTTGAAACTCTTGCCTAATTCATCGTTCAAAGCTCACCTCTACTACTGTTTGTCCCCTGTGTTATTTGGTTGCCAAGGTCAATGTGTTTAGACTGCATCTCCTCTGGTAAACAAAAAAACCAGTTTGTTCGACACTTGTTCTCTGCCCCTGAGCTGAAATAGGACAGCCTGGCCTTGTCGATACTGTTAAACTCTCTTAGTCTCCAAATCAGGTTGTAAACATCCAAACTGCCAACTGGGGATTGTCCACGTCCTATGCTGACTCCTGCACAGCTAGCCTAGGATTGATGGTTGTCCCAGAGACCACGCCAAGGACTTAATTGTACCCCATATAAGCCTGCACCGACAAAGGCTTGCCTCCTAGTCTGGAGTTGCGGAAGCACCCACAGATTCATGCAATTCAGAGATTGCTTTATCTCAGTGGACAGAAGGGGTTAAGGCAATGCACCCTCCCAGCTTCTCTTTAGCATTGCCTGTTATGGAACAAAAGACTGCAGAAGGACCCTTCTTTCACCTTGTAGCTGCATCTACCCCATCACAAGCTCACCAAGGCTCTTTGTCTGTCCATACAAAGGCTAGAAAGACCAAAGAATCCTTGGAAAGTTTGGTCAAATGGTGTGAGTGCAGGTAAAAATGTGTCTCTGCATAAGCTATGCAAGTTAATCTTCAGTCGGTGCAATCAGGATAATTACAATGAGAATGTGCACTTCATAAATAAGTTTGGTTTGCAGAATGTTTCAGGAAAGAGCAGCACTCCCTATAGTGGGCTTTGTGCTGGCACCCACTGAGATGTCCGATTCTACTTTACACCTCCCCCTGTTACGCACTTCCCAGATAAAGCTAGCCCCATCTGCAAAGCTCTCAGAAAGCTGAGAGGACGGCCCCAGTCACCTCTCAGAAACAAAGATAAAAAACCACATCAATCTACCTCCCTCTGCAGCTTGGTGATAACAACTTTGAAGTCTGGCCATGAGTCCACCACCACCTCCTTCCTGAAGGGGTTCCTTTGGTTGATGTTCATCGCAGCTCCGTAAACCTGCAGGATGATGACCCAAAAGAAGACAGACAGTTTGAGACATACTAATGTGGCACCTGTGTTATAAACCAGCGACTGAACCAGCGACACGGAGCTGAAAGCATATATTTAGATTTTCATACACACAGACACATCACATAGGTTGATACCTACACACTCATCAGTAAGGCATATTACCATGAAGATAAACCATTGTCTAATTATGTCAACCCTAATACTTTGGAGAGGAGGTGGACCAACTTGCTTCTTTCTTTTCTTAAGCATGTGGATTTCAGTTAATAGGCACGGCCAGATACAGTCATCTAAACAGCAAATATCAGTCAGTCCGTCCAGAAGAAACACAACCCTCTCCCCGCAGCTTTGATTCCCCAACAAACACCCTGATTCACTGATGGAAATACCACAGAAAATGACAGGTCTGTGCTATGTTACCTTGAGGGACTTGGGGAAACTCCATCTTAGCATTTTCTCCAGCATATGCAGCTTCATGGAGCAGCTGAGCACCAGCATCTTCCTTACTGGGAAGACACTCAAGGTATAAAGAGTCACTCAGAAAAGCAATAATGCAGAGGAACTGAGTGGCATAATTGCTAATTTCATAAAATACAATAGCTCCCACAAATGCCCTGTTTCAGCATTTTCCTATGGAAAGTGTTTTGGGAATTTTTTTTTTTTTTTTAATAAATGGATGTGAGGAGAACAGCAAGATGAGATGGTGTTTGGCAGTCAGAAAGGGCTTAATTCCAGGTCTTAATTTGTCATTCTACACCAGGTTTCTTGTGCTACATCAGCCAGGTCACTTACAGATAGATTCAAAAAGAGGGCTTTCTCATGTCTGCCCCAAAAATCATGTTAGTTTTTGCTGGTAAAAACTGTAAAAATAAATTCTTACAACTGATTTCTTTAAGCCTAGATACAACTGACCTCCCTTACTGGTTATTAACAAGTAATTTCTACAATGTTAATTCGGCCTTTAACTTTTTAGGCTATGATCTGGGACAGTTCATCCTCCAGGGTAACTTCTTCAGCAGAGGAGCTACTGCAAGAATGACAGCCACAAATCTTATTTGCGAAACAGCTGCCTTGCCTTAGTAATTTTTTTTTTTCCTTTCCACTTTTGCTGTAAATCCAAACTAGCCCATCCAAAACAACAGTTATGACCTGTCAAAAAAAAAAAAAAAATCCAGCAAAAAAAACCCCAAAACCCATCCCAAAAACCCCCAAGAAGCAACAAAAACGTATCTTCACTTAGAAAGTCCAAGGAAAGAATTCAAATCCTAAGGTTTCTCAAAGGTACCGCATCCTTCATCCTCTCTTTTACCTCTTAAATGTGCACCAATTAATCTTAAAAGCATTGCCCTTTGCTGCAGTTCATTACAAATCTTAACATACCTTATAAATTATTGCAGCCATCAAGTACCCACCTTACTACTAACGAACATCTTGTAAGCAGCCACCTCTCAGGATCACGGATAGAGCAATAAAACCTGTAGCAGGGGCTTAGGTGCTCATCCATCCTCAGCTCTCCTGTTTGCTTATGACACTATATACCTCCTACAAAGGTACTCATCCAACAGCCAGATCACAAGTAAGACAACAACAAGGTGTTACTCAATCCAATTTTCCTATGTTTTTAAAAGAAATAAAAAGCACCAACATACTACAAATATTGAAGGGTCTTAGCACTGATGACTTATCTTGTCAGCACTATATATTAACCTTATAGTTGATCTTCTACTGCAAGTTACTCAAGGAGTCTTTCCAAGATCACTGCTATGACTGATCTGTTATCCATTGAAAAAGGCTTCTATTCACTTATTCTTCATACAATGCGCCAATCTGGCCATTTTCTTACTTCGTTTAATTCTACAGATTGCACAGCATGTATTTTTTTCTAAAGGCTTTTACATCTCATAACTTGAATTTTTCCTCCAGGCTATGTTTAGGTTTCAAACATTTAGTCCAGTTTCCAAGTGACAAGGCTTTAACAGAGAAATAACACAACAGTAAGCACTAATTGCCTCTTCTTGTTGTCCTCAGCAAGCTGATTAAGGGTTGAATAAACCATAGCATTAATCAACACACTTACACAAGCAATCTGCTCCTCAGGTCACGGTAGAGATCCATGAATGGAGCAATATAGTGAAGCTCAGGCTGTCCCACTAACACACCTGTGTCTTAGATAAGAAAGTATCTTCCAGCATCCATATGATCCACCATCAGCCTCAAGCCCTCACCTTGTTCCTTGGCTTGCTTCACCAAACATAAAAATTAAAAAAACCCCGATTAGTTCTTTCTATGAGTACATGTGCATATTTACCTTTATTGAAGCTTATACTCCATTTTCTCACCATGTTCAAGGGGAAAATTGCCTCTGTGTCACACCACATCAGTATGCATATAACTATATCTAAAAGCAGTGTTGGTATGTGTTTGAATACACAGCTACTTTTACTTAAGGACAGTTCTTACATCTATATGCCTGGAAGTATTTTCAGATTGAAAACAAATATTGCACCAATAGACCACCTGAACGCTTACCTGCTTTCAGTCTTGTAGCTGGTACTTCAAAAGTGCAACAATAAACTTGAAGTTAGGAGACAATAAAATGCATCCACCTTGTCGCTGCTTCTGCATGGGGAATGATGAGATTCCTTGTCCAGAATCTTAAAACTATAATTCTATTGCTCCAAATTCTTCTAAACTAGTATACTGTTCCTAAAAGCTTTATTCTTTCTTTTGGAGAGCATGGAAATTATAGCCAGAGCCAGCTGCACCTTCAGAGGAGGAAGGACTCTGTAAGCAGAGTTAATAAAGTGCCAAAAGGCTTGTTCAAGAGTATAGGCTCTAGCCAGAACCTTTTTTTTTTTTTTTCATTAAGACATTTAATCTATTTGCATTCACACCAGTTAATGATCTGCTTGGCACATACTTATAATTATCCTTTTTCTTCTCAGTGGTAGTGAAATAAGTAGTCAATTCTCATTCTCAGTGCCAAGCTTCATAGCATGAGGGAATTAAGAGCCTGAGATAAACTAAGACACATTCTGCCAAAGAGAAAACCAAGCCAGCTAAGCAGCCCCAAGCATTATCTTGAGGTGGCAGCCCTGTTCACCCTTTGCCTGATTTTTCATTTGTCTGATTTGATGATGCTAACCCACGCTGCCCTTGTGTTTTGGACCTATAGCATATGGCAGAAGAGTCAACACAGAAGGAACATTGATGTGTTATGGGAGAGCACATGCAGAAAGACGCTTTATTTGAGCATGAGGAAGAGCTGATATGGATTGATGTTCTTGCTGTATCTTAAATCTGTAACTTGTAACTTACCTACTTGAAGCCAAGGTTTGTGAAATTGAAGTTTGAGATGCTCCCAAGTCAAATCACACAAGTTCACAGCTCCACGCACGCTGATCAACAGTGAACCTTCTCCTAGAAGAGTCCTCTAATCTTATCAGAAACCAAAATCTGATCCTTCTGCAACTCTGCCCAAGGGTATCCACCATCAAATAAGCTGAGCTAAGACCACCTCCTAAAAGTCTGGTTTTATGTTCCCATTTTACGTTGTCCTATTTATGTGTGCATGACAACCCCAAAGTAACATCCACAGCCAGCCAGCCTATCATAAATAACCCAATGTCAGAAAAAAAATTAATTAAAATAATTATGGCTTGCTTCTGTAACTATCTAGCCCTGTAATGCAGTACCTCCATCGCTAGTGCCAGCTTTGCACTGCGTTTACAAGGCCTCAGGATTGAGGTTCATCAGGTGCTCTTTGAACTTTTTACTTAGCTGTGTAATTTAGCACTGACCAGGTGCCTATGAATAATTTTTTTTTCTTTTTATCTTTGTATGGTACAACCACAGCTTTATACAGACAGCAATAACAAGCAGTTATTCTATATCAAATGAGATATTTATGACTCACATAATGACACAGTATAAAGAAATACAGGCCAAGTATGATAGCAGAGGCCTCAAGAAATGGAGATATGGGGCGCGGTGCAGAGAAGTACAGGTATGGGGTGATAAGCAATGGGACACGGGAGAGCGACGAGGATGATGAGAGATGAAGCTTGGCATGGAAGACCCCTCAGCTGCAAAGAACTCACCAACAATCAGTTCAGGAAATACAGACCTGGAGCTGGACAAAACTGGTTTTCAGAGTAACAAAGAAATAGCACCTACCATACATAAAAGGTATTATACAGTCCCCTCCAAGGAGGGCTGCCTTTTTGCATTTAGACACTACTTTGGGCATAACACATTGCAATCTAAACAACTAGATTTGGAAGGAAGGGAAGAGACCACAAATCTCCATTCCAGGAACCGACCACATAGGACCACATCGCAAAAGATCTTGCGATTACAGCCTTTCTTAGAGAAATGTAAGAAATACTGCAAATAGCTAAGCAAAAATTCATCCTACTTCAGTACCCTGTCTTTCAGCGTGTCAGCGTGTATGATTAGAAGTACATCAACAAGGTACCACTACCTTGTCCAAACCATTTAATTGTCTCTGATGGACACACGCTTCATAGATTTGTTTACTTCTTTTTCACATTTGTACACTCTGGCTTACACAAAGTCTTCTGGCACTGCTCTATAGAGTACCTTACTTTAAGAACTTGCTGTCTAGCCACCAAACTGGCTATTCCCTCATTTCTACGTTGTAAAAAGTGGTGAGTAACCAATTCCTACTCAGTGCTTTCATTAAATGCTTTATGTCTTTATTATTTCCTTTTTCAGTTATGGTTGTTTCAGCTTTCCTTGTATGGAAGTTATATCATATCCCTGACTCTTACTTACTGCCCTCCTCCACACTTTCCCCTTTTTTTTCTTTTTAAAAAAAGTTATCTATGTGGCTCATAAAGTTCAAAACCCACATAGTAAATTGCTCACAAGTCACCCTTGATGAAAGCAAAGGAGTGCATCTTTACTTACCAAAAAATTAAGATAGGTGGCATGCAGGAAAATCACCAACACATAAAGTGGATTAAATCACTTGGGGGTAGTGGTTATGTCAGTAAGTGCTCCCCTTGTCGAGTGATCAAAATTTTGAGAAATATTTCTAAATATTTATATACTTTTTCATGTGATTCAGTACAAAGCAAGCAAGCACTTAGTCTGAATATCCTGATTCTAGATGAAGCAACTACAGAAAGGCTTTTAATCTCTCATAGGAGAATAGAGATAATTAGCTCATGTCTCATTAAAAGTACTAACTGCTTGTAAACAAAAGAACAAGTATTTGTGTGGTAAGTCAATGTAAAGAGCGCTGCTATCTTCCAGCAGATAATTTGACTGGAGAAAGCACTTTATAATAACTGAATCTTTTAAGGGAGGAGCTCTATCATGGAAAAAATAGAGGAGAGTGCTTAGACTTCCGACTTAATTTTCTTCCTCTGAAGCTGAAGAATATCTGACAGTTAGTGAAATATAAGGTGAGTACACAGCTCCGAGATTAGAGCTTTGCTCATCTGCTTTCCCCAACCATCTGGATAGACCAGGTGTGAATGCTCTTTTTTTTTTTTTTTAACCAGTAAATATGAAAATGTGAAAAAAATCCTGTACATTTTATAAAAATCATTCAATTTCCTGCCATGGAGGTTTTTTTATTAAAAAATGGTAAGAAAGTTGAACCGGGGATTTGCAACTGAGCATTAAGATAATCATATTTTTACTATGTGTTTCAGGTTTAAAGAGGATTTAACTCCAAAACAAAAGTTAGTTTGGTAAGAGATACTGCCTTCACCGATTTACAGATGTGATGTAAAAGTCCAAATATTATGGCATAGGTTGCCTTATTCTATAAAAATGCCCATATAAACCCAGGATCCATTTCCCTCCCTTTTTCTAAGACAGTATATATCATCATTAGAAGTCATCACAGGTCCAAACCCTGCCAGAAAAAAACCCTTGATTGATCACTTAAATCACTAAAGTCCCAGAATGCATCTACAGATTTATATACCGACTGTTATTCATAGAAAACGTTTTAACAGAAATTCAGCAGTCACAGAAGTAAAGCCATTAGGAAGAAAACACTGTTTCCATGATCAGCATCCTGATGCTCTACATTAACACAGAGTGCTGGCCTAGGTTATCTTCTTCAAAGGAGACTCCATATATTTTGGTTTCTCAAATGAAGTCTACCTTCTCATAGGTCTTTTCAATGAGGGTTAACATGTTCTTCAAGTCAGCTGACTGCTGAATAGTGTTCATATCCTTTAAAAGACCTTTCTGATTTTTTATCTTCAAAATTTCTTCCTAAAGAAGAAAGAACAATAGACAACAAATAAAAAATAGCTTTCATCGAGTCCAACAGAAATTTCACTTGCATGCAGCCTAGCTGTACCTACATACAGCTAAAATAAAAAAGGTTCAAAGTCACAGAATGAGACAGTCTTCCTTCCATCAGTTAGAGAGATATATTTCAGAAATGATTACAGGTTTCCTAGGACCACAGGATTCCTAGGAAAAGACATGTGATCCTTTTTTCTAGGGTTTGTTCTGTTTTTAAAATGTAAGCACATAGCTCTCAATGAAAATTAAAAAAAAAAGAAAACTTTCAGAATTTTCTAAATTGCCCCCTCTGGAAGAGGTTAGGTCATAAAAGCACATTCGGTTGCCTTTCTTCTCATAGCCAAGGTGTCTCTGAAAATACATTCCATGCTCACCTGCAAAGTGGGTGCCTGTAAACTGCGCTGGGGGAGTTCTGGAAGGTGGAGCACTCCACTGCCATTTTCCTGGAATACCTAGAAGGGGAAAAAGAGGTAAAAAACCCAAACAAACAAAAAAAACACCAGACAAACAAAACCAAACATTAGGCACACAAGTAGGAAAATAAGCTGGCTGTCATTATCCATTATCCTTCTGAAAATTAAACTTCTTAATTTTGCAACTGAAGTGGGAAAGATTGAAAAGATACATTCCCAAAGGCAAATAAGGCCTTCCTTATATGACGCTCTCTGCAGAAACAGCTTGGGTGCAATAGCTCTGGAAACAAATTCTCCTTAGAGGAATGCAGCAACATCCATTGGAAATACCTTCCTGGCCTTTTTTTCATCTTCCTCTAACTGGTTCTTGAGCACCTGGATTTTGTACTGCAGTTGCTGTATAGTTTCTTCAGTGCGTTCTGCTGATCTCTCAGCTTCATTTATTTCTTCCTGAGACAAAATAGACACAAAACCAGAACAAAATTTACTTTAGAGATGGTGAGCCTTTTGCATATAAGATACTGATAATCAGCATCAACTGAGTCACTGAAAAAGCATCTGTCCTGGTTTCAGCTGGGATAGAGTTAGTTTTATTCCTAGTAGCTGGCATAGTGCTGTGATTTGGATTTAGTAGGAGAAGAATGTTGATAACACACTGATGGTTTAGTTGTTGCTAAGTACTGCTTATGCCAGTCAAGGACTTTTCAGCTTCCCATGCTCTGCCAGGTGCACAAGAAACTGGGAGGGGGCACAGCCAGGACAGCTGACCCAAACTGCCCAAAGGGCTATTCCATACCATATGGTGTCATGCTCAGTATAGAAACTGGGGGGAGTTGGCTGGGGGCCAGCGATCGCTGCTCAGGGACTGGCTGGGCAACGGTCGGCGGGTGGTGAGCAATTGCATTGTGCATCACTTGCTTTGTATATTCTTTTATTATTATTTTCTCTTCCTCTGCTGTCCTATTAAACTGCCTTTATCTCAGCCCATGGGTTTTACTTTTTTTTTTCCCCCCCCATTCTCCCCCCATCCCACTGTGGGGGGGGAGGGTGAGTGAGCGGCTATGTGGTGCTCAGTTACCAACTGGGGTTAAACCATGACACCACCCAAAAAGATACACTGCTTTGTAGTGAAGGTGGGTGACAGTGATGAACAGTGGACAACTTCTCCACAACAGCACAGGCATAACCAGCAGTCTGTCTACTGAAAAGTTACAACACACTGAGCAGCGGCAGATGGGTAAGATATTTTCTTCCCTTCCTTGCCTTTCATACCTGCAATTGTACCAAAGACTCTTCATTTGTCTCAAGCATTTGTTTCTCTGCCATTTGAAGGCTCAGGACATTCTTCAGGTTGCCCAGCTTCCCTGGAGGCACCTTTAAAGTCTTGAAAAATCTCAGTACCCTTTATTATAGAAAAAGAAAAGCATGACTTGCTTGGAGTTCCTTGCAAAACAAAAAGCAAACTGACTAATGACTTCTCTGGGGAAAAACTAAACTCAGTTTAGCCCAATCGCTGCCAGAGAAGTAAAAGGATCCAGACAGGAAGAAAAGCTGTCTTGAACTGTTTTCCAAAATCATGTGGAATAGATGTCTAAGGAAGGAACCAGGAACAAGAAATCCCACCATTCTAACCTCTGCTATTACACTGACATTGTGTGGTTTCTATGCCATTGGCCTGTACACTCCTTGACTGTAAGTTGACATTAACTAATATTTTCCCAGTTCTGACCTTTCTGCTTTTCAAAGCAAAACTAAGTTCTCAAAGCAGCATTTTCAACTGCTTCCAAAGAAAGATCATTTCAGTAAAATCTGTAAATGCTTTTGTCAAACATAATATATATTTTTATGCTAGAGGAAGAGTTTTAGCTCGCTGTCAAAGGGCCTTCTGATTCTGAGGAAGACTTAAATTCTTCCAAGTTGGATCTGACTGTTAGATACACCAAACTGCCACAATTTCTATGCATCTCAGACGAGACTGCAGCAGTTTGGCAACTCAGAAATTAAACATGGCACAAATTAAAAAAAAAAAACCAAAACAAACCAAAACTAGCTCCTCATGTTTGAAGATTGAAGTACTGTAAGAACAAAGGAAGCAACACATAGGCTCAGGCTCTATGTTGATAAGAGCCTGGTATACCAACACACATGCACACAAAAATTCTCAGACACTCAAGCATATGTAATTACTCCCACAATGACATAAAAAGGCTACAAGTTATGCCCCAACACAAAACTTCAGTTCTCTTTGAATTAACTTCAACAGTCAGAAAATGAATTCGCATTTAAGAAAATTCAGCTGTAACTGCTCCCACCACTATCATAGAACAGTAACAAAATGAATAGCTGCCCACAAATTTAAACCCTGTATAAAGAGTACAAAGCTGATTCAAGCAGCTCTTAAGAATACCTCCTAGGTTGTTACTCATTTAGAAGTAGTTAAAGTGGGTCTTTCAACAACTCTTGCTTGTCCACTTCAATCAACATACCATCGAGATATTTCCCTCCTTGATTTTGCATCAACTTTCCCTTCCAAAATTTCCTAAATGTGATTGCTCCTAGGAGCAATTCTGTAAGCATGGCACAAAACAACTGGGTACACTAAATCCCTCCTCTCCCTCTTTTTCTTTTTTGTTAAATTATAATTTCTCACCTTTCTTTCAGTAAATTGAGGTGCTTCTGAACATCATCTTTCCTCTCCCTTTGTTTGCACAAAACAGATCTAGAAAGAAAACAAAGGCAGAATTTTCATTGCAAAGCCTGAAAGCACAGAGAACACCGTAAGTGAACTGAACATAGAACTTCTCTAGCTAAAAATTTCCAACTTCAGATAGAAAGTGTTGTATCATACCGCATAAAATATACACAGCCAGCCATATTGCCCAAAAAAGCTCCAAAGCTTTTCCAGTTCAAGCAATGTTATGATTTTTACTTTATTTCTTGTGGAAACAAAGAACTACCACCAGGATATTTGGTACTTACAGTATTACTGAATCCATTATAGTTTCCAAAAACTGCCTACTGCTCTCTGACAGAGTCTGCCAAGATTCTATTTTAGCACTGGTTAGCTTCACCTTTTTTGACAAACCTTTTTCTGCTGTTAACACAAAGGAAAAAAGGAAAAGATACAATTTGTCAAACATGGATAGACAGCATTATGACTCAATTCAGTCAGACCGTAGTCAAAGGTGTAACACTTAAGAGTTTTCCATGTCACAAAACTACCAGGTCAAATCTATCCACATTAGGTGGTACTTATTATTTGCAAGTCACAAGTTGTTTAAAAAGCACAAAATAGAAAAGGTTCTTTCTTAACAGCAGTTTCATTCTAAACAGACTTTCCCAAAGTCACTGGCAATACAAGTCAGAAAACCCAGAATGAAATAAAAAAGAGTAGGAATATACATAAGTGAGAAACTCAATGCAGCAGAGACCTCATCTCATTTGTGTGTTCACTATACCACATTCTGTCTTAAGACAGAAGGTTAACAGAGAAGACAACGACCTGTGAAGAAAAAGTTAAAATATTCTGGGTGCTTGTGGTGGAATTTTACAAGAGAAGAACACTACTTGCAAACAAAGGCATATGATTAATACCTACATATACAACACATATAATATGAATGCACACTGGCCAAGACCGTACTGCAAATACTCACTGCTACTGTTCAGAAAGAAAACTTTGAAGCTTATTTCAGTGACATCTCAGACATCTGTGATTTCAACACAGCTGTTACTATTACTTTCAGTGTTTTCTTGAAATGCTGCATTTGCACGAGACAAGCATAAGAAAAGAATACAATCGTACCTGCTGGGGAATAGTCCTCGTGATCCTTAGCTTTCCTTTTGCATGTCTGAGTGACCTCCTGAAAAGAAAAATTTACAGGAAATACGGTAATTTTGAAACATCCTCTGCTGTGCAACCATTCATTTACTACTAGCAACCTGCTATAAAAAGGCTGTGAAAGCACCTCAGTGCTTGACAGAGGTCTGTTGCTATTGACCACAAAAAATGCTTTTTGAACCGTGAAACAGTAATTCATCCCAAGCAAGTTAAGGAAAGCAATTCACTCTTCTTAGTTCCTCCCATTCAAAGAATGAGGTCATGAAATAAGAAATGCACAAGTTGTTTGGCTACCCAGCTGCATCTTGAGATCATGCTGTTCATAAGTGAAGTGGTTAAGGAAGCTCTCTCCAACAGAAAGCTGCCTAGGCTAGTCCTGAGATATACAGAGAATATTCTCCAGAACTGAATAAATGTCACCTGAGCTGCATGAACTCTGATTTTATCACTCTGTTCAAACAGATGCTATGCAGCTCTTCAAAACGGCACAGCCAGCTTGCCTTTTTATTAATCATCAGGCAAGGCTTCCCCCTACTTGTCACAGGCACAGTAGCACACAACTAGAAATTCTGGAAACCAGGGAGCAGCTAAGGCAGCGGGTCTCGAGAGCTGTTCACACTGGACATTTCCTCAATAGGACTATGTTTAGTTAATGAAATATTCTCTATAAATTCCAGTTAAAAAAAAGGGCAAAAATGCCTCTTTTTGTGTGGGTAGTTTTCTTTTTTTTCCTTTGGTTATTTTTCTAATTTATTTGATCCAAAATAAGGATTACCTTTCTTTTTTGATCTTGTTTTCTTCCTTCTGCATCTGTTCCCTTTTTTTTGCTGGAAGGCCTTTGTTGATTTTGCGATTTAAATGTTTTTTTTGCTGATCCCCCACCAGTGGTCTCCCCCATTTTACTGGAAGACGTGCGGCGGTGTTTCATTATCTGTAAACCAAATGGAACAGGAGGAAACAAAACCAAAATCAAAACCCAGCAATTATAATCCATACAGTACTAACCACACATTAGCAAGCAAAACAATGGGAATACCCAGTGCTAAGCAAGCCCAAATGTTTGCATATTTGCTAACCCAAAGCCTAAATCTTGCATATTTACCTAAGTGTAAAACCACTAAAAAAGCATCCCCATTTGCTTTTTAGACAAGTCTTTGCGTGTTCCACATCTCTTTCTAAACTTAAAAGCCAGCATGTCTACATGCCAGAGAGCAGCAATGGCAATATAACAGTAACTGCACTGAGAACAGTCTAATTTGTTCTTAAAGGCCTCCAACATCAGAAATTCTTTATCTAACATAATTCAGTGCAGTCATCCTATTGCCAGAACTTTTTACCCTAGCACCTAAACATAATGTTCCTTGCTATGGTTTAAACCTATAGTTTCTTCTCTTACTATAAAGTTGGAGGAAAACAACTCACGCAGAAGAGAGTGATCATGTAAGGAATGATTTGAAGCATAACAACCTTTAGCCTGGAGAAGAGGAGGCTGAGGGGAGACCTTATCGCTCTCTACAACTACCTGAAAGGAGGGTGTAGTGAGGTGGGGGTTGGTCTCTTCTTCCAAGTAGCAAGTGATAGGATGAGAGGAAATGGCCTCAAGTTGCATCAGGGGAGGTTTAGGTTGGATATTAGGAAAAATTTCTTCATGGAAAGGGTGGTCAAGCACTGGAACAGGCTGCTCGGGGAAGTGGTGGAGTCACCATCCCTGGAAGCGTTCAAAGACCAGGCAGACGTGGCACTTGAGGACACGGTTAAGCAGGCATGGTGGTGTTGGGTTGATGGTTGGACTGAGGTCCTTTCCAACCTTAATGATTCCAAGTTTTACTTTCATTAAAAATAATCCAGCCACCAAGCCAGGAAACATGAAATTAATCCTTACTCTCCCCTTAATTGGTTTAGTGGTGGGCTAGGTAATGTTAGGTTAATGGTTGGACTGGATGATCTTAAAGGTCTTTTCCAACCTAAACGATTCTATGATTACACCCCACTAACCTCTTTTCTAAGCACAGCGACTCAGATCTGTTCAGTTTTTCTTTCCTCCCCTCACGCCACTTCTTCCCGCGCGCTCCAGAGGCCCCATCACGGCTCGCCAGGCGACAGCCGCGACCGACACCAGGTAAACACGCCCTGCCTCTCCCCCCGCTCCAGTAACTACGGATTTTTTAGTACAGCAGTTGCAGCATAGCCCACCGTGCGAGGCGCGGACTACAACTCCCGGCATGCAACGCTGCCCGCCACGCCTGCGACAGCGGCCCGCCGAGCGAAATGCATGCTGGGAGTGGTGGTCTTCACCACTCGCACCCCCAAACTCCTGCTCCCCGTTGCTGCCGGATAACACCACGGCAACCTCCACAAGACCTCCCAGCACCTCACCCCGCCCCGGCACTCACCGCCCCGGTGCCTCTTCAAGGCCCCCGCCGCTCCCGCCTCCGGCCGCCCAGCCGTTACCAAAACGGTTTCCCCGCGCCGCACCCCGTGCGCATGCGCGCTGCCCCGCCCCGCCCCCGGCAGGCGGGAGGTGCGGGGAGCCGCCCCGTGCGCATGCGCAGTGCCGCGGCGCTGCGGGCGGCGGGGCCCACAGCAGGTAGCGGGGCCGGGGCCGGGGCCTGTCCTGAGCCCGCAGCCCGGCCAGGGCTCCCGGTCCTCGGGCGGGCAGGGCCGCGACACCCCCCCCGCCCCGGGGCAGCCGCCATTCCGGTCCGCCGTCCCTGTTAGCCGCCGAGGGGGCGTGTTGGGGGCGGGCTGTGGCGGGCGCTGCGCGCAGGCGGGTCTGTCAGGGCGGTGTGGGGCTGCCAGGCCGGGCCGGGGAGCGGTGCTTTCTGGGTCCCGGCCGGCGGTGGGTGCTGTGGTGTGAGGGGTGGAGGGAGAGGTGCGGAGGAGGGTGACAGGGCGGCTTTGTGGTTCCTTCGAGGTAACGGGCCGGGGGGGTGGCGTTGGGACCCGTGCAGCAGCGGAGGCAGAGGTTGCCTTCCATCCTGGCTGCAGGATCACGGCTCTGCAGGGAACTGAGTGCTCCTGCGTGCTCATCGGTTTATATGTATATCACACATAGCGTATATATTATTAAAGCACTTGTGGGGAGCATGTTGCTGCAGCACCATAACAGTGATAGAAGATGCTTTTAAGTTTTATGCAGATTTGCTCATAAAGGTGTCAGGGAAGTGTGTGTTTCCAGGGAGTTGTGAAGCAGATGAGGTGGAGAGGAGGTGATTTGCCCTTGGAGCCAAGCTGTAATGGTTTTGGCTTGGGGAGGAGGTGCAGGGATAGGGTACAGGGAGCAGAAGCAGGGGAGCTTACAGCTTTCACAACTTACTGAACTTATCCACCATCTCAGTCTCTTGCATGGTGAGATGAGCTCTGCAACTTAATTATCGTTGTGTTCTTGCATACCATATCTTTTTTCTCCTTGCTTTTTTACTATAGTTCTGATTTTCATCCAGCCCAAGTCACCTTTTCCAGAGTGTATGACATGTCAGTAGTTTTCTGACAGTCCACTTCCTTCAGAGTGTCTCTTTGATGTTGAAGGTCCCTCTTTGACATACAGGAATTTGTATATGAGAGAGAGATGGGAAGGTGAGAAGGTGGCTAGGCATACCATCTTCATGCATAACACTGACTTTTCAGTGACAAATGATGGTGCTGCTTAGGGACTGAAGTAAGTTACACATTTCATACAGGGGTGTAGATGAGTTGTAGGAATGTTTTCCTTAGAGGAAAATGTAAGATTTTTCCTGACACTGTTTCATGCATTGTCTGGTTGAAAGGCAAGGGGAGGAGGTGTCTGTCAAATTAGTAAGTGAATAAATGCACTTAGGTTTTTCCTGAGTAATTGTTTTGGCTTTAGCAAACTGCTTGACCTCTCCATGCTCACTTCTTCCGCGTCGGATTTATATGATAACGCAAAACACATGTTTTTATTTTCTTCAGCTTACCCCATACTTGGCAAACAGCGGGGCAGACATGCTAAGAGCCAAGGATGCTCTCCTGCGCCTGCGTCCCTGCCGCTGCACGTGCCTGGCACAACTTCCGGCCTGCAGGCTCGCATGGCGTTCGCTGCACAGGCAGCCACTGCACCCCGAGTGGGCTGCCCTTGCTGAAAAGCAGCTGAAGGGCAAGAATCCAAAGGATTTAATTTGGCACACCCCAGAGGGGATCGACATCAAGCCCTTGTACTCCAAAAGGGACACGAAAGACCTCCCTGAGGAGCTGCCGGGGGTGAAACCTTTCACTCGAGGACCCTACCCAACCATGTACACATACAGGCCGTGGACTATCCGCCAATACGCTGGCTTCAGTACAGTGGAGGAGAGCAACAAGTTCTACAAGGACAACATTAAAGGTAAGAGAGCTGATCTGGGAAACAATATTGCCTTGCAAAGCAATGAGGAACATTCATATGGTGAATTACATGGTGATTATTCCACCTTGTGAGTTTTGATTTCTAATAGGCTTTTCCCAGTGGCACTGTATTTCTTTAGTACTGGGAAATTGGATCATTTTGGAAACTGTCCTTGCTTCATTTTGCTATTGAGGTGGAAAAATGAATGCGTTAAATGCTATTTTTAGTTATTCTGCCTTGACACTGACTGAGGCAAAATTTGGCTGCATCCCAGGGTCCAACCAGTAGAAATCATGGAACACTTGACACTCATTTTGTGACCACGAAAGAGGGTTATAGTGGAAGAATCGAACTTTGTGACTTACCACTTTTAGTGTTAGTGCATTCTGACATTTCAGGTTTCCATCTGATGATGTAAATTTTAAATGAACTCATATAAATACATATGAATAGTGCCATTCATGGTGTACTAGTAAAGCCAGCTTCCTAAACGTATTGGTATTTTCCTTATTTGAGAGCAGTTTTCCCAATATTTCTGCAGAGTATTGTGCTTTGCAGCAACTTGTTTAGCTAATAGCCAAAGCGTCATCATAATATACTATTGAGTTAGGCATTGTAAAACCACTACTGAAAAGTTGTTCTTGATAGACTGAAGCATTCGTTTTACACCAAACCTGAACCAGTCAAAACAACAGACCGCTGAAATTTGCCTTCTGACTAATACAACTGTGATGCTTTTATTTCCCACTTTACAGGCCTTCCTACTCAAAGCATCACTGTTTAGGGCAGGGGAGAAGTTGGTTGTTGGTTGGGGATTTTTACCTCTTGCCATATCATGGTTAGCTAGTATGAAGAGGTATTAGCTGCTGCAGTGTTCTTGCAAGTATTCTTGATCCTTTCCATTTGTAAAACTCTCAGTAAATTAAGAAATTATAAACACAGGGTATTACAGTTTGCCAATAGACATTTCAGTAGGAAGATTGTTCTGAATATACTCTGCCTTGCTGCTGAACATTGCCACTGAAGCAGAAGTACTAACACTTGGTTTAACTGGTAGCACAGCTCACTTACTCAAGAATGTTTGCTGCCAGGAATTTTTCATCTTCATTCGAGTTTTGACATTATGATATTGTAATTTTATCTCTGTTGTTGTGTTAGTGGTTGTATTAATATTGAATTATTTAGCATAGCTTCTGAATCTGACCAATTTCTAAAGTGCTTTTAATAATTCAAGTAAAATCTCTCTGTAATTAGAGGAATGCTGAAAAAGAATTAATTTTCAGTTCTCATAATTCCTGAAATTTCTGTTGCTTGAAACTAGGCAGAAATTTCAATTTTTGTCATTGTGCTTCAGAGCCAACACCTAGCTTTTTAGATCAAATAGCTGGTATCTGACAATTAAGATCTCTGGTGATGTTGAGAAGCAGACCTGCAAATGCAGTAGATATAGTTGTTTCAGCAACAGCAGTGCTGGTCAGAGGGTGAATGCCTGGGGTTAGCAGCGTTTCAGATACTGCTTTCAGGTCAGAGCAGCAAGTCTATCAAGAGCTCTAACTGTCCTGCTCCCTGCTTCATATGAGTTAATTTTCTCTTACTGCAGATTTAGCAATGCGTCACTTCACTTTAGGAATAAACAACATATGTCAGTAGAGCCAGGATAACAATCAGTGTGTGTGTGTGTAATTTGTGATAAAGAGAAGGTAATGTGACGTAGTTTATCACGCCTTTGTTTCCAGCTAAGCTAAGTAGAGTTTCTGTATATAAGCTCTGATGCTGTCTGTCTGTACACATTTGTAATTTGGGGCTAAACTGTTATGCAGTAATTTGTTAAACATGGTAAGCTGATTGTGTGGCTGAACTAGAAGAACTACGATATTTTTTTTCTCAGTTAAAAGCTTTTTCATTTAAAGTTTAAGACTCGAAGACCTTGGACAAGTTTGGGGAGGGAACAGTGTTAACATCAAAAATTGGTTTGTTGTCCAAGTCTGGATGACTGGATGATGTAAAATAAAATTAGTACATTTAGATCCAGTCCTAATGCAAATCTGTTTAACACTTCTGAATTTCTCTCTGTTGTTTTTCTGTTGTGTTGTTTTGGTTTGGTTTTGTTTTTCATTTAGCTGGCCAGCAGGGATTATCTGTTGCTTTTGATTTAGCCACCCATCGTGGTTACGATTCAGACAATCCACGAGTTCGAGGAGACGTTGGAATGGCTGGAGTTGCCATTGATACAGTGGAAGACACCAAAATCCTTTTTGATGGAATTCCTTTAGAGAAAATGTCTGTTTCTATGACAATGAACGGGGCAGTCATTCCCGTGTTGGCAACATTCATTGTAACTGGAGAAGAACAGGGAGTGCCTCAGGCCAAGCTGACAGGGACAATCCAAAATGACATCTTGAAGGAGTTCATGGTCCGAAATACGTACATTTTCCCCCCAGAACCATCCATGCGGATTATTGCTGACATCTTCCAGTACACCTCAAAGGTATTAGTTGTTTAAATGTATTTACTTCTGTTATTATATCTAGTTAACTATTCATGAGGCACTTTGGAGAACAAAGCAGAAGATAGGAAGACCTGTCATAGTGAAGAATGATGTGGTTGTGGAAAGGACCAGGAGGAGAAGTTGAGATCCCAAATCACTTATGGCATAAATTTTAAGATTTTTAAGTCAATCCAAATCAAAGTCAGATTGAGATGAGCCTAAGCCTGAAAGGACGGTAGGAAGCTTGGAGATGAAGAACAGAGGCTATTCTTTGCATAGAAAGTAAGCAGCCACATACTTAAGAAGCTTAATACAGCTGTAAGCAGGAGTGAAGAGGTGAGAAATCCTGAAGGGCTTCTGCTGCGAAATTGAGCATGAGAAGCAGATAATGAAAAAGTGAAGTCCTGAACTGATGAGTGGAAGTTCAGTACTACCAGTTGTTTTCTTAGCTGCATTTTCATTGGAGAGGTGGAACACAGCCTGTCATCAAGGAAGAGACTTACCATGGTGGGTGATGGTTTAAGCACAATGAATAGTGCGAAACGGTAAAAGCATGTACACATCTGCAAACACCATTTAATAGAGATGGGTTGTATTCACAATCTACAAAGAATGGATTGTTTGTGAATGTTGGTAGAACAATTATCTGATCCTTCCCTCTTCTGCTGTCACAGAATCATAGAATGGTTTGGGTTGGAAGGGACCATTAAAGGTCATCTAGTCCAACCCCCTGCAATGTTGTACCATGTTGTCTTTTATTTTGCAGTATATGCCAAAATTTAATTCCATTTCAATCAGTGGATACCATATGCAAGAGGCAGGAGCTGATACCATTCTGGAATTAGCTTATACTGTAGCAGATGGCTTGGAGTACTGCAGAACTGGACTTAAAGCTGGCCTTACCATTGATGAATTTGCACCAAGGTGAGCTAAAGAAATTTGCATGTATAAAACTCGCTTTTGGTAAAAGCTCTAGAGTTTAATATCAAATTCAGTATTTTTACACATACAAGTAATATTGGCAGTGCTCACATTGCAGATAGGTTTTGTGTTGGTTTTGTTACACAGTTTCAGTGGTAGAAAAATATCTGGTCCAACAGACACTTAGACCACATCTACGCTAATAAACTGAATAAAGCTCATGTACAAGCCTAAGCATTGTCAAGATCTGTTGTGATCTAGCTGGTCTCTGAGTCGGAAAGAAGATCTCTAAGCTGTTATATCTAATACAGTTGTACCTTTAGGGTTGCAGAATGCAGCAAGAGCTCTCGCCGTTCTCTTAGACTGTAGTATTATTGAATTTTTTTTTAATTAGTATTATTTTGAAGTATTTGGGGAAGAATGCTTAACAAGGGGAAGTTCAGGTAGTTCAATTTACAGTTGCAAATTTCCTAAAAATAAAATTTCATTTTAAGCAGAATATTGAATTTTTGTATAGTTGCTGCCAAACTGAGCAGAATCACAGTTTCAGTGGTCTAGTTGATTTACAGATTCCCTGACTATACAGTGAGTCTGAAAAACAACAGGCGTGGTTCATGTAGCCTGTTGCACATTCAAACTATAGGAGTCAGCTGAAGTAACCTGTTTCCAAGATCTGTGGGAAAATCAAAGTGGGTTGTGTAGAAAAAGGTACACCCTTATTTTCAGACTTTCTAGTGATGGAGAGTCTGTAAGAACCTTTGGCAAATTGTTTCAGTAGTTAATTCACTGTTTAAAAAGTGCAACTTTAGTACAATGAGTTTTACTGGCTTTAACTATGCATGTTTACATTTATAAAGCATAGAAGCTATGAGTAGGAAAAAGTAGATCAATCAGTCTGTTCCCTGATATGCTATCCAGTATTGAACGGATGTTTAATTTGGATTTTGATTAAAATCATCAGGAAATGGATGAAAGCATGCTTATAATATGTAATGTCTTCCCATTACAAGTAGCTTGTGAGCATAACTAACACTAGTAGATTGTGTCCAGGAGCATTCCCTGGCACTACAGTGTCACTGTCTGTATTAGTGACTTGCTGGAACACTGCTTGACCTAGGGCTCCCCCAAAACAGTCCCTGGGGACAGCTTAGCAGTTCCAGGGACCACTGTCGCTGGCAGTTTGACTTCAGTCACTGTATTCGGAGGCTAAGACAGTTTATTGGCATGAATGTGTATCATTCTGTAGCAGTTGGCATCAGTGTCCAGGAACATTACCATCATCTTATGTCTGGGTTGTATCTGTAAAAGTAAATTAATCAGAGACCTTGCTGTAGGACTTCTCCTTTACTGAAACAGGGTTATTAGAATGGTTTAATGTTTTATCCTGTTCATGTGCTCTTATTACAGGCTATCCTTCTTCTGGGGAATTGGCATGAACTTCTATATGGAAATAGCTAAGCTGAGAGCTGGGAGGCGGCTGTGGGCTCACTTGATAGAGAAAATGTTTAAGCCCAAGAATCCCAAATCTCTTCTGCTGAGAGCTCATTGTCAGACTTCAGGCTGGTCACTCACTGAGCAGGTTAGAAATTGGACTTCCCCCTCATCAACTTCCTCATTTAAATATGTTCTCATAGTGTAATATCTTAAAGGAAGCTGCTGGTTTTGCTCTTAAAGATGCAGCTTTCTGAAGGAGACAACCTGTCTTACTCTCAGTCCAACAAATGCACACACTAGCATTGGATCCATCTTTTTGTTTATGTAACACAAAAAGGTCTTGTTGAGTGCCAGTAACATTGCTTCCCAAAATGCTGGTTTATGAAATACCTCAGAATTCTGGACTGCCCTGTAGCACTCAGGTAACAGGGCAGAAACTGAAGGCTTGAGACTGTATTCACAAAAGGATTCCAGTATGGTGGTAGGCAGAGTCTCAGTGCCTAACTTTTCATTGTCTGGCTTCATTTTCATTCTGGAATCATCGTCTTAAGTGTGCATTCTCTCAGTCTAGTGGATACTGAATTGAGAACAGGATCCAAACCTGCTAAGCAGAGAGGATTGCAGAGAGGTGCTTACATTAATTCAGGACTCAGAGGATGAAGCTGTATCTTGGATTTGTCCTGGAAGTTACCCTTTCAGAATGCAGCTGAATGAGGAAGTAAAGGCTCCTTTTTCTCAAGATCACTGGCTTGAGAGTTCGTGTGGCATCCAAGGAAGTCATTCATGCCTCTCTCACTGCTAAAGGGTGAACTAATCATTACAACTTGTCTGCTCTTTTGAAACTGGGTGCACTTTCTCCTTTTCCTGTAGAGTTACATCACTTCACAACAAGAAAATAAATCATTGGACTACATATATAGTTTCCCAAATGAGGTCAGAGCTGGGTGCTAGCTCTTATTCCAAGGCCTGCTCTCAATCAGTTTCATGCAATGTGAGTTATTTTTAGGTTGTTATTACAACCGTTGTTATTTGACTTCCGTGCCTTGGTTTTATTCTTTTTTTCAGAGCAAATGTAATGTTTACTTACATTACAGGAATGCAGTAAAACTAAAACAATGGAATTTTTTGAACAGTAGCCTTTGCAGATCCTCCAGTTAAAAGTATTGTATGAGTGCAAAATACTAATATTACCAAAAATACGATCAACCATCTTCCAGTGTCCAGGATAAATATATTTCTGGCTAGATCATAACCGTCCTGTCTAAACATTGTTTATCTTAATACAGCTCCTCAGTGCCCAGTGTTTGGTCTTTATCAGTTTCAGAGGGCAAATATATTTTCCTTTGGCCTGCCTGTAGGTAGGTATCCACTCATAGATCAGGTTTTACATTCTTGCTCATCCAAATCACATTTTTCTGTAATTCTTTAAATGGAATACTTGAACCAGAAATAGACTCCAGTGTGGGTAGAATTACTGTGTCCTTGTAAAATAGTGATATTAATTCCATTTCTTTATGGAAAATAATTTAATTCACAGATCTCATGATTCCTTTTGCCTTCTTGAAGGTCATATTACATTGGTAGCTCTTAATTATTTTGCATACATTTCATCCCAACTAAGCACGTCAAGAATTAGGTATGCAGTCTGAGCTACTGTTAAGTTCCTTCAATAATCAAATGAAATAAGACGAGCAAATGCAGTGGGTGAGTCTTCACTCCATCTCAAAACACAAGTCAGCCCCTGGAGATCATGACAACTCTTCTCTGACTGTAAAAGCACATATAGTCAACTATCTAGATGCATGAAAAGAGCAGATAAAAATTTTGACCTAAAGGCTGAGATTGTGTTCTGTAATACTGACTGTTTCTGTGCCTTGTACTCCAGATTATCCATTTGTTTGGGTTAATACCCCAGTTCTCCCATTGATATCTTCCAATTTTATAGCACTAGCAAGTTTCAACAGTAATTTCTACCTTTGTGTAATGCTGTCATTAACGAAAATATTAAGCACATTTAGTTCCAAAACACATCTTGACAAGTAACCTCTCTGCCAGATGTGCTATTCACTGCTCCGAGACTTCTGGAATCCTGGGATGGAGGACATCAGGACTACCTGTTCCATCCTCTCCAACTTGGATTCATTAAGTTCTTTGAAACACCATTAAGTATGAGTCAGGTTTTGCTTTGTTACTCATACACTGATATTTTTGGCTTTCTTTATGAATAAATCTCTTTGTCCGAGATACTGGTAAGTGATGTATCAGTTTGATTTGATGTTTATTATTGACTATTTTCTTTTTCAGCTTTTGTTATGATTACAGTGTTTCTATTGGGAATCTTGCATTCATTTCATTGCAGTAGTGTATGTGTGACTAATCTGCCTCAGCCCCGTGGCAGAACTGTTGAGTTTCAGAGCTCTCCTTTTCCTTCCAGGACCCCTTTAACAACGTTATCCGTACTACAATTGAAGCGATGGCTGCGGTGTTTGGAGGTACACAGTCTTTGCATACAAATTCGTTTGATGAAGCCTTGGGTTTGCCTACAGTGAAGAGTGCTCGCATTGCTCGGAACACGCAGATCATAATTCAAGAGGAGTCAGGTATTCCTAAAGTGGCGGACCCCTGGGGGGGGTCTTACCTCATGGAGTGCCTCACCAATGATGTCTATGAAGCTGCTTTAAAGGTCAGTTTGCATAACCTTTTGTGCTTTGTGGGAGGATTTTAGGTATAGGAGTATTGAGAAATGTCTTTTAAGGGACTATTTGATACGTTGGTAACTTCTAAAGAGGGAATTATTTTACACTTAAGTTTCAGTGATTTCTTTGTAAATGAACTTTACAAAAATAGAGTGTATATTTAGAGAACGAGAGACTTCAGCCTTCTAGTAGACTACACTCAAAAGGGAAATATCCCAGTGTGGAACAAATAATCAAGCCCTGCAAAGTCCCTTGCACACTAAAGACTCTCAGTTTGCTGGGATCTCTGGTTTATGTGTAAGAAAAAAAAAGAGTTCAGCAGAAGAAAAGAGTCAAACCAACCTACTTAGTTACATGCCTACTCATGCTTCTGGTGATCTGCTCGAGACTTTAAAACTAGGCATTATTGAAAGCAAAGTTTTATAGCCAAGCATGTCTGGCCATACTTGATATTATGCAGAATTTAGGAGAAATTTTTCTGTTGGATCAGAATATTTTTTTTTAATAGTGTTTTTAGTTGCCTGTCATTACTTGCATGTGAAAAGTACTGTGCAGGAGTAGTCTTACTGGTGGCAATCCTGTGTAAAGATATATACCTACATGTCTAGCCTACAGCTAAACACAGTAATTCTCCTTTTGAGCAAATTATTGCTGTTATGCAAAAGCTTATTAATAAGCTAATACAGGCCCAAACACTAGCCTGGGACTGTACAGACACTGTTAGCACATTGTCTGACGTGGGTTTTAGGTCCTTGTCAACTAGGATGCTTCTAGACAGTGCCAGGCATGGTCTGATGGCCATTTTCAGTAGGCAATTTGAATATGGTCACCATGTTTTGGAGCTGAATAGGCTTCTGCTGTGTGAGAGCTGAACCATGCCATGCCACGCCACTTGTCTTCAGGATCAGAGAGCTGACCCTGGCTTTTTCAATTTATTTGTATTCGTATACATATAACCGTAAGGGCTGGTTGGCAGGCAGAAATCAGTGAAGAGTCAAGGTCTCAAATTTTAAGTGTTTTCGTCCATGGGTGTTACTGGTTGAACAATATGTGATGCACTGTTATTGAATTCATGGAGTTTTGGTAATAAAAATGCTCTTTTGAGATATCTCTTAATTTATACCAAAACCTGTAGTCAGAGACATGGAGATAGGAAACACGTTTTTAGAGCAGGTCTATATATATAGGTATAATAAAAATTTGGGTGGTAGTACAAGTGCAAAGCTCATTTTGTGAACCTTGCTATGACTCACTTTCTCAATCCTCTTCATTTCTCAGCTTGTTGAGGAGATAGAAGAAATGGGTGGAATGGCCAAAGCTGTTGCTGAGGGGATTCCCAAACTTCGTATTGAAGAGTGTGCAGCTCGAAGACAAGCCAGGATTGACTCTGGTAGGGAGCAGGGAGATGAAAGAAGGGAAAACTGCCCATCGAATACCTTTGTATAAAGGTTTTTTACACCTTTTTCATTTTTTTCTTCTTAGTTTAGGAGTAGCATATTGTGAGTGATAAAATGGTAATAGTTTTATGTCAGTGAAAGCTTCTGGAAAGAGATAGCAGTATGTATGAAATACAGTACCAGTATGAAAACAGTCTTGCTGGACATATTTAAGACTAGATTAGACAAAACACTAAAAGACTATTTTAAACGAATATTTTGGGCCTTCAATAGTTGATCACTTAATTTCTGATAATATCTTTAAACTGTGGTTCCTGAATTTAAAAGCATAACCACCAGCAGATGGCAATGTTGAATGTATCTGGCCAAATTCCTGGTTTTGCTTGAGAACTGCCCATTTTTCCAGAAAAAACGCAGTCGTCTCAGGTTAGAGGATGATGCAGCTCTTTGTGAGATATGTATATAGGTATATACATATGTACACGTATAGTAAGTATATGTGGAAATGTGTATATGTGGAGATGTGTATACATAGAATCATAGAATCTTTAAGATCATCCAGTCCAACCATTAACCTAACATTACCAAGTCCACCACTAAACCAATTAAGGGTAGAGTAGCAATTTCATGTTTCCTGGCTTGGTGGCTGGATTATTTTTAATGAAAGTAAAAACTAGGAATCATTAAGATTGGAAAGGATCTCCAAGATCATCATTCCAATCATCAAACCAACACCACAATGCCCACTAAACCATTCCAATCATCAAACCAACACCACCATGCCCACTAAACCATGTCCCAGAGTGCCACGTCTACCTGGTTTCTGAACACTTCCAGGGATGGTGACTCCACCACCTCTCTGGGCAGCCTGTTCCACTGCTTGACTACCCTTTCCGTGAAGGAATTTTTCCTAATATCCAACCTAAACCTCCCCTGGCACAGCTTGAGCCCATTTCCTCTTGTCCTAGCGCTAGCTACTTGGAAGAAGAGACCAACACCCACCTCGCTACAACGTCCTTTCAGGTAGCTGTAGAGAGCGATAAGGTCTCCCCTCAGCATCCTCTTCTCCAGACTAAACAATCCCAGTTCCCTCAGCCGCTCCTCGTAAGGCCTGTGCTCCAGGCCCTTCACCAGCTTCGTTGCCCTTCTCTGTGTGCTTGGAGCACATGTGTGCTTATAGCTCCATTCTACTTTTTGTAGTCTGTATCCCAGTAGCAGTCCAGGAACAGAAACTAGGGACAACTCTAACATGAAAGAAGTTATATGAAGAGTTATATGGAAGAGTTATATGAAATTTTTTTTTTTGGAGGATAAATTTGAAGCAGGTCTTTAATTAAGACCAGTAAAGAATAATCAATAAAGTTCTGTGTTTTCTCTCTCAAGGTAAATTACTTCATGTTGCTTTGATCAGTGTAGTAATATTATCAAGCCTGCAAATAAAAATGGTTGTTAAGTCCATACTGGCTGAAAGCTAAAATACAGTTTTCCAACTGGTAAAGTATGATAAATTAATTTTTATTCACATGGAGTAGTTTTAGGTAGGAACTTTCTTATTTATCTGCTAAATCAGAAAAATAAATGCAGAACAGTGCAGGAGACCAACGCTTCTGCTTAATTCTGTAAGATTCAGTTATGTGAATTTAAACAGAGAAAAATAGCTAAGGTATATTAGTGACTCATTACTAAATCAGTTTGTAAGATAAATATTGTTCTATTTCACATCTTTTTTCTGGCCCAGTATTCACTGACAAGCATGTTCATACATCTAATCATCTCTCATCATAAAATATGGAAAAAACAGACTTAAGTCCTTCCTATCAGAACAAATTTTAAGTATTTGAAATGTGTATAGTTACAAAGCAAAGCACTGCATTATAATGTTCACAATTTTCTTGTCCTATTAATATTGTGTCTTTTCACAGTAGTTTGCAAATGTATTCTGAGTTTCTGGTGTTTCCACTGGAAATAGGGTCTGAAGTAATTGTTGGAGTAAACAAGCATCAGCTAGAAAAAGAGGAGACAGTCGAAGTTCTGGCTATTGATAATACTTCAGTCCGTAACAAGCAGATTGAGAAGATTAATAAGGTGGGAACTACCTTCTTAAAAATGAAAGTTCTTGTAATTGCAGATTGAACTTGAGTAAGGTGGCTTGCCAGAAACTTGACCCTCAAATTTCTGAGAACCCGTTCTAGTCTTCAGCAGAGAAGCTAGATTTCTGATCAACTTCAGTGGAGGCTAATGGAAGATCCCAAGAAACATAGTATTAGAATCCAAACAAAAATGGTTTTGTTATGTTCATTTGTTTTCAGTCATTGCATTTCAGACAGTCTCGTGAATATATGTCTAACCTTTTAAAATTGAGAACTTTACATTTTCTGAAAATAAGATAGAAAATAGCTATGCAATGTTTTGCTCTAAAAGTATATAACATTACTTAATCACTCAGACTATTTGGTGCAGCTTGTCAAGTGCTATTAAGGGACAAGGTTATGGAATCAGAAATCAACATCCACTTTCATAATTAGTAAAAATGTAGATAAAATTATTTTAGAGTTATTTTATGGGCTTGTACACATTTTAAGGCCCAGGACACCTTTTTACTTCTAATCTTGTTGAAATATACAGCATATATTGATAATTGACAATTCCATGCCTCCAGAATTCATATTTGAAATCAGAAAGTCCTATACACTCGACTTTCCAGTTCACTTTGTAGTTTGTTTTAACTTAATATTTTTCTCCTCCACTTTAGGTGAAGGCTTGTAGAGATGAAGCAGCAGCCCAGCAGTGTCTCGCTGCTCTAACACAGTGTGCTGCTACCGGGGAAGGCAACTTACTTGCGCTTGCAGTGGAAGCAGCACGTTCAAGGTATTGGGGGTGGGGGTGAATATCCAACTGCTGTTTAAAAAACGATGGTTCGTTTTCACCTTTTTAACTGTTCCTGGGTATAGTGTCAGTGAGGTTGGTGTCTTCAGATGTTATGTGGGTTTTTCTTCAGAGGTGGAAGTAAAAGACAATTGCAGTTTGACATTGTAAGATAGACTATTACATTTTACAGTCTCTTAAGGCTATGCTTTAATTTCTCACAAAGAACAATATGGTTACAAAGAATCTCATATGAAATTATGTTGTTCGTACACATTGTGTTGTTTATGACTCAGACTCTTCCCAGTTTCAGGACATAACTAGGTTTCTCTGTCACCCTGCTGTTTCATAGGTCAAGGAGCTTAAGAAGTGTCTGAGATGTGAAAATGGATATTCACAATCTTATCATGGTCTGTTGCTTCATCCTTCCTTGCACCACAGATTGGTGTGAAAACATTTTTTGACTGAAGGAGAAATAAGTTTGCTTAGTGGGGCAAAGATGTAAAAGATGCTCTTGAGTAGCACAGTGAGGCATCCTTTAGAGTCCAGTGGAACATTTACTTTTGTCACCTAAGCTGCTTTTAAGACTGTCTTCATTCCTACTTCAAAGTGTCAGTCTCTAGAATGGGTCGTATTTGTCTGTTCCTTAATTCACTAAATGCCCCAAAAATGAGCAAACCAAGTTCACTCTTTATTGGGGTGCTGTCCTATTTTTACTGTGATGTCTCAAATTCCTTCATTCCCTTTCCTTGAACACTTAACAGCCGTATTTTGAATACATTTTCTCCCACAGAGAGCTTGTCATGATTCTCCAGCAGCATGTCTACACCTATCTTTGAACTGTAAAAGTCACAGGAGGGTAGTGTTGGATTTACCATGGATTCATATCTTCTGTACCAAAATTGACCAGTTAGCTGCTAGTTTCTCTCCTTGGTGACCTTGTTTTTATTATTTGTAAAAGCATTAACAGACTGCAGATCCACTTTGTAAGTTGCAAACACAAAACTTACCTCTGCCCCAAAGCTATGCATGGGACATGACCACAGAAAGGAGTTGTCATGGCATCTGATAAAGAGTGTTTGAAGGAGGATTGTGAGCTCTGTGAACATTTATGGGGAGCCCTTCTGTTAGGGGCAATGTGGGAAAAGATTTTCAAGTGATCACATTCAACCTTTACAAGTAACAGACAAGTAGGCCAGTATGACCAGCATGTGAGTGACAGATGCCTGTCTCCTACTGAATGGAAAATGATGGGTTTTGATCATGAAGACAAGTCATGTAATTCAACTGAAATAAACAGAGTAGCACAGAATTTTCAGCCGTGAACTATGGAAAAGACTCCATGGACTAATACGGAGATTTCAGTACTGACAAGCACAAATAGAAAAGTCATTTTATTATTGTAACCAAAGTAATAAGGCAGGCCAAAGGTGGTAGGGAATGGGAGCAGTACTGCCTCCCTTCTATGTCTCATTTCTCATGAGAAGCCACATTTCAGGAAAATGAGTGTAGTTAGGTAGGGCTGTGAGACAGATTGTGCCAAGTTCTTTCTCATCTCCTTCATCTGCAGAGCTGTTTTTCTGTCCCTCTCCAGACTTGCTGTTCCTGCTGTGCCAGCTCTCAGTGATGGAAAAGGAAGGCATGAAGTGCCATGTAGCATGTAGTGCTGCTTCTTCGTCTGCCCAGTCTGTGTCCTCATGGTATTTTGTCACCTGATCACATGGTGCTACCTCTCATTACTGGTGAAATGCCGAGAGGCAGTGGAGGTAGTGTGAGACTGAACAGACAGAAGGTGACGGTTCTAACAGGCACATTATGGTCATTGACTTTCTTTCTTCAGATTCATATTTGTGCAGCATAGCCTCTACAGCTGGTTGGGAACCACTGGGAGAGAGTCATAGCACAAATTGCTAAAGGATCCTGTGCCTGATAGGACACACTGAATTAAACAATACCCTCTCTGGCCATCACAGTTGTGGTTGTATTTCATCACATTGACTTTGTTGAATTGCCCAAAAGCTTAGCAAAGAGCCAAACTCCTCTTATTTGGAAATCCCCTGCTTTTGAGGAGGCTCAGGGAATCTCTGAACAATTAAGGGCTCTGATAGAGCACAGCTGGTCAACAGTAATTCTGATCAGTGCAGAAGTTCATAGGGTGCAGACTACAGTTTATGTACAAACATGCTGTCTTTGCCACAAGTCACATTGTAAGGGCTATAGGCTAATAAAACACAAAACAGAGAATATAGCTATCTTGGGTGCTACCAAAACATGGAATTCTGCACAAGGCAAATGTGAATGACAGTCATATGAAGGAAACACAAATTTATACAATAAAGGCAAAGTGCATTCTGTTCCGTCAATTGTGCACAATTGTCTGGTAGGTTTTTATCAGCATGCATTGAAAAAAATGTAAATTAATAATAAGAATTGTTGCTTATGCTACTTAAGTTGTATAATAGTGAGATGAAAACAGTTGTCTCCAGAAAAAAAAATTTCTGTAAAGATAAACAGAAATGGGAGGGGGTTTATACATCCAGATTGTAAAGAGCTTGTCCAATGTTATGACTAGCTGATTAAAGAAAAATGTAATTATCATTAAAATATGTTTTTCCTCTCCTGTTAAGAAGAGAGGCTGTATTCCTGGCTCCAGACAGAGCTATTCCACTGTGGAAGCATAGATGGTACCCAACGATGCAGCAGGACTAAGAACTAAGTAGAGACTTTTGTTTTTTAAATGTTTATTGGTAAATAATAGGAAAACAGTCACGAGTAGTCTAAAAGCTAAACTCCTATTATTACTTAGGAACTTTAGATTTAAAGTGTTGCAGAGACTTGGGACAGAATTTTCAAAATACTCTAAAGGGATTTCAGAAACAGTATTTACAGGAGAAAGAAATGTATTTCATTTTTTGTGTAGTACACAAAAAAACTTCATCCCAGCCACCAGATTATACTTCAATAAAATTGGTAGTCCAAACCATTTATTTTTCACTTGTTACATGAAACTTTCATTCACACTTTTACATAATTAGAGCAGAAAAGCACACCACAAGTATATCTACAGGTGCTGCACTTTGATTTAATACTGAATTTATATTCAGATGCTGCTTCTGCAAAAAAGAAGGTGGAGAAAGATCTATCTGAACTTAAGTCTAGAAGTGTTAGGCCACTGTAAGCCTTCAGCAAACAGCCAGTGTTTACACAGGCGTAAGTTGTCAATGTTTATGCATGGGATGTATCTGTATCAGGCTGCAATCTGTGATGTCTAGCACTCTGAGAGGGAGTCAGTATTTATAGATACTGTTTTTAGGTCTGCTGCAAACTTGCTTTTTAACCTTGGGGAAGTCACTTAGTGTAGCACTTACACAATATACTTTTCAATTTTTTGTTAGTAATGTCAGAGAACAGTAATATTAATAAGATTATTTAGATGTCCTGAAAAAAAAAAAATTGTTATATAGTGAGTAAGGTTAGAGAACTATTGTAACTCAGGTAGTGCTTGCTAAGCTTTCAGAGATCTTACAGGTGCTGTAAAAATTAAGAGTATTACATAGTGATGTCAGTGATTTCTGATGCAGTTGTGGACATTTGCTTTATAACTAATGCTTTCTAAATCATTACTAATAAATAAATTCAAAGAAACTATCAGACTAAGTGCCATTCGCACATAGCTGCACAGATACAAGAAGAACATTGAGGTGCTGGAGCGTGTTCAGAGAAGGGCAACAAGGCTGGTGAAGGGTCTGGAGCACAGGCCTTATGAGGAGCGGCTGAGGGAACTGGGGTTGTTTAGCCTGGAGAAGAGGAGGCTGAGGGGAGACCTTATCGCTCTCTACAACTACCTGAAAGGAGGGTGTAGTGAGGTGGGTGTTGGTCTCTTCTCCCATGTAGTTAGTGATAGGACGAGAGGTAATGGGCTCAAGCTGCGCCAGGGGAGGTTTAGGTTGGATATTAGGAAAACTTTCTTCATGGAAGGGGTAGTCAGGCACTGGAACAGGCTGCTCGGGGAAGTGGTTGAATCCCCATCTCTGGAGGTATTTAAAAGACGTGTAGATGTGGTGCTTAGGGACATGGTTTAGTGGTGGACTTGGCAGTGTCAGGTCAACGGACTCAGTGATCTTAAAGGTTTTTTCCAACCTAAACGATTCTATGATACTATAAATTTGGTATTACTTTGCATTAGCTGCTTTTCTAGACTAGATCCTCATAGATCCAGATATGAACTCCTTAGTGCACCAAGGAAGAAGATGGGTAAAAGCAGAGAACTTGAAAAATATAGTTCCAGAAAGCTGGGAAAGTGTGTGTTCCAGCGTGATAGTGTCTTCTAGACAAAGCAGGGCAACTGTGAAGAGCGATACCTAGAGATAAGAGGCCAGCTTCAGGCATATGCATTATACAGATCTTGCCTGTATGCTCAAGATAGGATTTTTTGTCATTTTACATTAGCGTAGTTACAGTTTATAACTATGGTTAAGTTTGCTGAGTATAAAAAACACGAGCTAGCAAAAGAGCAAAATAGTTGGGCGGTCACGGGAAGTAAAATATCTCTGAAATTTACTGAAGGACTCAGTTAATATAGCAGGAATCCATCTTCTGTTACATTGGATGCGTGGCAGATTGCATATGGTAAGAATCAGATAATAGCTACTGAAATTGCGAAAAGCAGAAGGAAAACTGAGGACAATTCATTTGGCCATCCCCTTCTAAAAGTATGTAGACAAGAAGTTGCATCTTGTCCAAGCATCCTTTGAGCATTCTATATAAAAGCTTTAGAGGGTGCTTAACCTAATTTTGCCTCAGAGTAGCTTATAGTTAAATGCAATATGACAGGAGAAAATGTGAATTCCAAGGGTTTGAAATGTGCTTAGCATTAGCTGAATGGATGGGGTTTGGTCTCTGTATTTGTAAGCATACTTTTAAAGTGTTTTATAAGAGTAGTATTTTTCTTTCTTTCCTTTGACAAAGTTTGCAGCAAGTTTTATTCATTTCTTAGTATACACTTACTCTCTAGTCTTTTCAAGTGTGAACTAAAATAGTTTCATCAAAATATTTTTGGTGAAAGATTTCATCAAGGGCTCAGTAGCATACCTTCAAAATTGTTACACAGTACCGAATCATACCAGAAGTAAGAAGCTTGCTGTGATGGAGCTACTAGCTGAACTGCTCTTTCTCCACAGATGAGTTGTTTTTCCTTTCTAAGTAGGTTCCTTTCATCAAATATTTGGTTATGGGCTCAACTGGAATTAGAACACAGCATTGGGGTTTTTTGGTACAGTCTGCATGATAGATTTTACACAGAAAGGTGGAATCCATTAAGCATGAGATTTTTAAATTATTTGGGACAGAGGCTGTTGTTTCTGATGTTTGTACAAGAAGACAGCACAGCCTAGTTTGCTTCTAGCACTTGTGCTACAGCAGCAAACTGTGTATTATTTTGAACATGCACAGTGTCTCCAGTAGCACACAAAGCTTGTAACTTGTGTGTAAATGGATTTCCCAGATTCTTCTGCATCTCAGTGGGTAAACGAGCTATGTCAGGAGCAGGGAAGAAGAATAAATGCTAAAATATAAACGTTAAGGGAAAGGCAAACAAATTCCAGTTAAAAAGTTAGGCTTCAGTCTTTTATGTGTGTTCTTCCTTTTTATTTTTTCCTCTTGAGTTATATTTTGAATTTTAGTATGAGTCCAAATGTAAGATCTAGCCATCTGAACCCCCAAAAATTCCCAGTTGTGAAAATTTGATGTAATTCCCTGAAATATTTTGCCATGCAGTGGTCCCGGTTGCCTTGTCACTTGTAAAATCAATTCTTACATCAGCAAAACAGTATTTTCTTAAAAATACTCTTGCATGTTCTGTTAGTGGATGACAGCGGGGTGAGTCAGATGTTCAGAGTTGTAGCACCAAAGGGGAAGCGAGTGTAAATGAATTTGCCCTGCAGCAAGGCAAATAGTTGCGCCGCTGCCAGTGATTTCTGTATTCTGTTTTCATACAAGCCTCCTGATAGCATTAATACTTTGTTTCTGTATCTTAGGTGCACTGTTGGAGAAATAACAGATGCAATGAAGAAGGTGTTTGGGGAGCATAAAGCCAGTGACCGAATGGTGAGCGGAGCTTATCGCCAGGAGTTTGGAGAGAGTGATGAAATTCTTCATGCCATCAATAGGTGAGAATAGCTTCCCAGGAAGCCGAACACAGTCTCACATTTAATCTATTAGATATATGTGCTACTCACTGTGCCCTAAAAAAGCATTCCCCAAACCTGAATGACATCCCCAGAACAAAACAAAGACCTGTACAGTCATTCTCATACCTGTAAGCAAGTAAGCAGAATGAGAAGAAATAAGTGCAATAAGAGAATATTCAAAACTTACTTGAACTTGTATTTGCTTGGAAACAGAATCCACCAAGGTGCTGTTACGATTTGAGGATTTTGTTCAAATAGACTAGGTAGTTATAAGATCAAGAAGCTGAGAGACATTGCCCGATGTCCCTGTACATTGGATTGCTTCTTTTGAAGACTGTGTAATAGTAATCTCTACAAATATTTCCAGCAACTCATATTTGCAAAACCTGGGTTTGGTCTGCCCATAAGGTGTCCCTGCAACTTCACTTTTAAGTTCCTAAAATTGTAAGGCTAAAATCTGTCTGGATAGCCACATCCAACTTCCAGTCTACAGGTGTTACTTGTATCACAAGGGAGAAAACATCCGAAGATGGTTGCATGTGTGAAAACAGTGCCCATTTGTGCCTTTTGTCAGCTTCTGCCTTTGCTGCTGTCCTCTTGGGTGAAGAGACTGAATTGCTGTGGTGGGAGGTGATGTAAAATGAATCGATGCTCATGAGTCCCTGCTGTGTTGGGGCTTATACATTAAAGAGTTACAGGATCTCTTAAAAGGGAATTAACTTGATGGCTTCACAATGGTGATGTTTAGCCTGACTTGAAAGTAGTTGTGCTGGGGGATGTCACCATGGTTTTTTATTTTAAATCTTTATTTTAAATGTAAGTATTTGTTATTATGCATTTACATGAAACTGAACTGAACTGATTCCTTGAGAATCAAGATAGAGCTCCCTTTTTTAAAAACCTGCCTTTATCGTATGTACCAGTTAGTAAACATGGTAATGAAACTGGATTTACTACGTGTCACCTTTGCAGAGGCCTTCAAAAGTGTGATTTCACACTTGCCCCACACTTAAACCAAGCCCTGAGTTGCAGTGACTTAGGTGGTCTTAGCCTGGCAGGCCTGGAGCACCTAGAGCTGGTCTTGTTGGGAGGGAGCCTGTGGGTGGGGAAGTCAGAAGACAAGACTACAGAAACAGAAAACAATACAGAGAAAAGGATTTGAAGATACCACAAATCAATTCAGATACCTACTTCATTGATATTCTCAGCAGTCCTTAGGAATAGAGAAGGCAGGTCCAACTCCTATACATGCTCAAACAGAAGCTTTGCCAGGCTGCTTCTTCAGGCTTTCTTGACTCAATTCCTTTTTAAGCTGTCCAAATTCTTATTTTTTCCCCTCTTAGATGATGCATTTTCCTGTCCCGGAATCATCTCCTGAGGCTGTTCAAATCTGTGCTGATAAATGCTTTATCTAGAGTCATTCTTTTCCCCAGACTAAGCCACTGGATTCATACAGTGATCATCCCAGCCAGGTCAGCATATGGTTTCAAGGCTCACCAAGTCCATCCAACTCCATCATTAACAGAATGGTCAGAACAGTAGAATATTAAAAAAAAACCCAAAAACCTTTTATGTCTGAGAAGTGGTAGTCTTAGTGTCCCACTCAAGGACAGATACTGTCAGTACATGGATGATGATAAGATGGAAGATTAATCTCTGAGGCTGTGGTTACACAGTCACTTTTACTCAGCAGAAATCTGAACAGCCACTAACCAGAAAAAGGGAGGCACTGGAATGAGTGCACAGAATGGGGGATGTGGTAATCCTTTTCTGCACAGACTTGTGCCCAGTGGAATGATGATGCACAGTATGATGTCTAGGACCCGTCTCTATAGTCTGTGTGCCATGCAAGGGCTTTTGAAATAATTGGTCATAATTATTCTTAAAATCTAAAAAATGGTGGTTTAGGTAGTTGTAGTTCAGCTCATTAAACCCTCAGGGAATTCATTATTTTGTCCATTACTAAGCAGAAAAGTACTGGAGTGGTTTTCTTTGAAAAAGAACGTTTTATTGTTCAGGATAGTAATTACAAGAAATTGGTTAGTAATCATATAACATGAATATTAACATAGTATGCTGATTACATAGGCAAACCATAACTTAGAAGATCTTTTGATTTGGTGTACAGAAATGATGCTACAGTTGCAGCCAGTGCTGTTTATTTGTGGAAATACTTCTAATGATTCTCAGTGACTTACAACGACACAATATGTGTTTTCTATCAGAGTTAACAAGTTCATGGATCGTGAGGGGCGCAGGCCTCGTATACTTGTTGCAAAGATGGGTCAAGATGGCCATGACAGAGGAGCTAAAGTTATTGCTACAGGATTTGCAGACATTGGCTTTGACGTGGACATAGGTCCCCTCTTCCAGGTATGACTGATTGAGCGGTCTCCAATGTATTCCAAATGCAGCGATTTTCCTTCTAATGCTTGTTCAGCAACCAGGCTGGGGCTATTACTTGTCACGTAATCCTCTTTCCATATAGACACCTCGAGAAGTGGCCCAGCAGGCAGTGGATGCGGATGTGCACTGCGTTGGTGTGAGCACACTTGCAGCAGGTCATAAAACTCTTGTGCCTGAACTCATCAAAGAACTCAACGCCCTTGGCCGGCCAGACATTCTTGTCATATGTGGAGGTGTCATCCCACCTCAGGTACGGGTCAACATCATTTCCATCAAGACTAAGAGTCTCTTAGTCCGTGCTGGTTTTAGCTATTTCCTATATTCTGTTAATGTCAGAGGGGATTTACAGCGCTGAAGGCTACTGTGTACAATCACAGGCCTGCAAGATGGTCACAGAGTGCTGTCAGGTCTCATTGATTTGGTTTTCTGTACACCGTGTCCTGGTTTAACTTACAGTGTTTGCTGGATGGAATATTAAGTTGTGTTGTGAAAAGATTAGCCTCAGGGAAATGTTCTTTATGCTCTGTTGTTTCCGATTACCGGTACCTTGCATATTACTGAAATAGGCTAGCTCCTGTCTTAAGAGACTGTATGACATCCAGTAATAGTTCGGAAGAGCCACAGCTAGTGGCTAAGACACCTGGCGAGTCCCAACACCTATAGGCTACACATCTCATTCACTGTTTAGCCTCTCCTCACGTTCCCCGTCATCAGGCCTTGGTGTTGTCTCTCATTTCCTCTGCTTTCTCCTGAACTGTTGAACAGTTTGTTGGATTCCCTTGCAGTCAGATCTGTGCTTTTGTCTTAAAATTTTCTTTAGCTCACCCACCATGTGCCTGGCTGCATCACCTTTAGGGTAATCTTCTGTCTATAAAGATTCAAACTGATTTTGCATGTAAATCTCCTGTTACTCCCTTTTCCCAGACTTCTTCCTTTTCATAGAATCATAGAATCATTTAGGTTGGAAAAGACTTTTAAGATCATCCAGTCCAACCATTAACCTAACGTTACCAAGTCCACCACTAAACCAATTAAGGGTAGAGTAGCAATTTCATGTTTCCTGGCTTGGTGGCTGGATTATTTTTAATGAAAGTAAAAACTAGGAATCATTAAGATTGGAAAGGACCTCTGAGATCAGCAGTCCAACCATCGACCCAACACCACCATGCCCACTAAACCATGTCCCAGAGTGCCACGTCTACCTGGTTTTTGAACACTTCCAGGGATGGTGATTCCACCACCTCTCTGGGCAGCCTGTTCCAATGCTTGACTACCCCTTCCGTGAAGGAATTTTTCCTAATATCCAACCTAAACCTCCCGTGGCGCAGCTTGAGCCCATTTCCTCTTGTCCTAGCACTAGCTACTTGGGAGAAGAGACCAACACCCACCTCACTACAACGTCCTTTCAGGTAGTTGTAGAGAGCGATAAGGTCTCCCCTCAGACTAAACAACCCCAGTTCCTTCAGCCGCTCCTCATTTTCTAGCCAATTAGGTAAGTGTTCAGGAGTGACAGACTTGTAAACTGAACAAACAAAAAAAAATAGTATTTTTCTAGGAGACAAGTGGTGTTCTGTCCAGTATCTCTCAATGGGATGCTACTAACCTATGCTAGAAGTAAGGGAGAATACATAACTGCTTCCAGGTCTTTCTGAAATTTCAGGACAGTCATAAAATTAGAGTAACTCAGATTACCAGAGACCACTGGCAGTCATCTGATCCAAGCCCTTGTTTAAAGCAGTATTTTCAAAATTAAAAGTTAGATCAAATTTAGGTTAGGTTATTCAGGGTGACATCCAGTTGACTTTTGAATATTTTCCACAGATCTGATGTTAGTCTGATTCTAAACAAATAAAATCTTTCCCGTGGATGTTTTTTTAATATTTCTTTTTTACCTCCTAACTACCGTATTTTTCCTATTTCCCTCGATGCTGTGCTGTTTCTCTCTGGGACTTGTTGCATATACTTTCTCAGTGCCCAGCATACAGGACAGAGCATACACCAATTATATATTATCATTATATATCAATATATATATTATCAATTATCAGTTCTCTGTTGCACTGTTAACTATAGATCTTAAATTTCTTCCTGAACAGGATTACGACTTCCTGTACGAAGCCGGCGTTACCAATGTGTTTGGTCCAGGGACTCGTATTCCAAAAGCAGCTGTCCAAGTGTTGGATGATATTGAGAAGTGCCTGGAGAAGCGGCAGCAATCTATGTAATGCTGAAATGCTACACAATGCAACAAGCCTTATACTAATCGCTTACAGAATGTAATCATCAGCAAGGGATGGCCAGCCACATACCGTGTGGCCTGGTGTTTTGTGCTTTCTAAGAAAGTTGTAAATTCTCTGCTTGTTCTATCTGAGGATTATTTATATATGTACCCACAAGAAAATTTTATCTCTAGAACTATGACTTCAGGGAATGAAGGGAATTCAGTAGGTGGGTTTGTTTTTTTCCCCAGATATCCTGATAAATAAAATATCTGTTCCAGCTCTTCGGTTGATCTCTTTTGCATGCAGAGAACTTCTTTTGAATTTTTTGGCGGGCATTGTAGACCTAGAAGTCTTCAGGCGAAATCACTAAAGTTCAGCAGAGATGTGATTGAATCCGGCAGCACTTTGTTAATGTTAATCTGACTTGTCTCTTTAGAAACGTGTAAGTAGATAAACCATAATTTTTCAAAGTTCATGATTGGTTTACTAGGATACAAATCCTGTATCTGGCAGTAACCCGTATAGGAGCAGCTGTGCACCTTCACTCTGTCTACAGCACTGCCCTTCCCCGACACATCACTATTTCTCAAATGAAATTCATTTCAGTGCTCATTCTCCATTACTTAGCTCTGTATTCTTGTCCAGTGTTGTCCTTGCTGTCCCTGTCTGTTTAGCAGTTGGACTTTCTTCAGGTAAATTGATCCTAAATTCTCACCATTTTTGTCTCCCCTCCAGAAGGAATTTGATTTATACATGCAAAAAGTCCTTTTTGGAATCTGTACAGGGCAACTGGGGTGTGCAGGTCTTTTGGGGGACAGCCCCTGACATTATGACCCTATCCTACGTCATTTTGCCTTGCTGCTCATTGCATCCTATCATAAAATGAGACTACAGCCTCCCTGGATAATGCTTGTATCTGCATCACGGTGGAAGAGGCTGTAGCATGTTTCTAAGAGCTTCAGCACCATCATACTTGATTCAAAATGAGGTTTTCTGCAGTCAGCCTGAAATTGCAGATCCAGTTAATAGCATTGTATCCTCACTTCAAAGATTGCAACTGATGAGATCTTTACTTAAAATAAGCTTGTTTAATGGGGCATCTGCCCATAGTCTCACAATCTTAGAAACAAGGAGGTTAACTGACTTGCTGTTTTCCTCTCTCTGTCTTTCTAATTAAGGTTTAAAGTATTGATCCCAAGCCAGACCTTTGCCTTTAAAGCTCCTTGGGGGTTTATCCTTAATAACTATATATAAGTATCTGATTCCGTCAAAAAAAGATTGGTATGGTTCAAACCAGGATATACAGAAAGTAACAACAACAAAAATACTCCCTTACGTCTTTTCACAAGCCTTCTTGCCTGCCAACTGGAAAAATACATAGTCAAAGTGTTGGTGACCTCTAAACTTTATAATGACACTGGTTTCATTCATTTCTTTCTGTTTATGGTTTCTCTGCTCTTTGATCATGTATATCATCTACCTGTGTTTGCATTAGTCGTCTTGTTTTTTTTTTTATTAACTCTCATGATCTTTAAAATCTGCATCTTGTTCCCTTGAATTCAATAAAAAAATCCCCACCAACTTCAATTGGAATCGCTTCAGGCTTTCAGTGCTTGAAGAAGGGCCCTTGAAAGCTCTAGATTGGGACTGACTAACGTACATTGATTCTCTCTTGTCATATCAAGGCTGGAAACCAAAATGGTGAGTCTAGGGAAAGAATAGTTTTCTCACCCGGTCACAGTGTTTGTGCTGGGCCCTTTAAGGAAAGAAAATATTCAAGTGAACAGACTTCCCTTCAAGCGAGTCGTCAGTTCACTGCCTAAGTAGAGATTCCTTATGGGATGACAAGCTAAGATGGAATGTGCTTTTCCCATATGTTCTCTGCTGCTGGAGCAGCATGGCAATGAACGTAGTGCTTACTGACAAGTTGATGTCAGGTTGTCAGCCCTCATTGATAACGGTGAATGGTTACCAGCTAAAATCTCAGATGCTGCACACGTTCCTCATCAACCTGGCTGCTTTAGAATGGCACTGCTGTTCAGGCTAGTGAGAATTCGGGTTAGTGCAAAATCAAGTAGGTGCTCTGCAAATATACTGAAACATTTTGTTTCTATTTGAGTATTTTTGGCATATGCCAGGACAAAATGATAAGTACAAACCATGGGACATCACACTCGGATCTTTCCAGTAGGAATGAGCAAGGTAGCGGCAGGTTACTACATGGCTAAGTCATTTCCCTTAGCAACTTCCAAAATAGTAGATCTTTTTGTATGTGTAAGACATGTTCTGTTTTGCAGAGGTGCAAGGAATACAGGCAGGACAAAGGGCTGAAGATTTGGAGATCCTAATTTACACACAAGAATTGACTTACTGCAGTGCGTTGTCTGTCATGAAAGAAGCTATGATAAAGCAAGGACTTGGGCATAGCACCAAGTCCCAGGCCAGTGCCCTAACTGAGAAACAAACTTTACTCTTGACTTGCAGTTGTAAAGTAACCTCCCAAGCGTGGTCGATGATCCAGAGAACAAATTACTATAAGGGAGTAGCAATCCATTCTTCATGTTTCACAACCTTCAGGATTGGTGCTTTTGCACTTGCATTAAGCTGTTCATCAGTCGGTGCTTTACCATGATGAGCAGCAAGACCGTCTCTACTGTGTGGGTAAGAGAAGAACCCAAGACAAAGTTTAAGTGATTTCCCCAAAGTCGCACAGTGTAACCAGCAAAGCAATGGGGTGGAACCCAGGTCTCTGCAGCGTTAGCCTCATGCTCTAACTGCTACAGCAATGAACTCCCTTAAATAATTGATCTCTGTTCTGAAATGAGTCACATTTAATTTTACAGATGGAAAAGTGACTATTAATAGAAGTGATCTAGTTCTGTAAGTTATTCCTGTGCTGAGATGGACAAACTGCCTAGAAGGTTTTTTTTCAAAGAAAGACACTGAACTCCAATTTATTCTAACGCAAATCAGGGTGCTCGTTGTGTTATTTAACTTTATATGTCATCACCCGAGTAGGGAGCTCCATTTATCCTCAACAGAGAGAAAGGAGCTGAAGGTGGCTCGCTCAGACGTGGATGTCTGCATTGTAAACTTCCACAGTTTGGCGAGATAACTCGTAGTATGCGAGCAGGTTAGATGCTCTTGGAGTTTGCACCTTAAATATTTGTATTGGGATGACTGCGCTAGTGATTGCAAACGTGAGATGCCCAGATTCGCTCCAGAGGTAAGTGCTTGCATTCTGCTTCAGTGCCTTAGAACATCACTTAGTTGACGACGGAGTCCAGGGCTGGGCAGGAAATACCATCAAATTTGAGTTATAATTTGACCATAAATCAACTTCGTGAAACTTAAGAAAAAACAACCAGTCCCCTATATAGTATGCTATACTTCCTTTCCTAGTTCTCTGGTCAAGGGCAGCCCTGCCTTTTATATTTTCTGTATATAACATAAAACCATCTAAAATTCAGACTCTCTACTGGGGAAGTTTTGATTTGCTTCTCACTGAGTCTGAAAAATGAAAAAAGAGATCTGAGCCATATTTGATACACAAACTTGTGTTTGTGGACTTGTGTTTGTGGACTTTGATTTTTAAAAATGAAGTACATAAACAGGTAACAAATCAGGCTATTAAAGCATTATATTTAAACATTAACAATATACAGATGTTTTGGTTTTACAGAAATTTTGTCTGTATTGCAGTGGCATATTTTTCATATTACATACACTTTAAAAACATTTACAAGTGGATGTGGACCTGTTCTGCTCCTAAATTTTTCACAGAAGCAGCTCTCGTTACATGACATTATTAATGTGCATCTCGTCGTTCCGCTCACAGATCTGCAATTAGCAGATAGGAATCTCGCATTTATTTTAAACATCAAGCAACTGAGCAAGTGAAAGCAAGAACTCTGAGGTGGAAGATGATTATTAAAATACAGTTTCATTTTCCTATCAGGTTATTTTTTAAAGCTGAAAAAAATGCTGATAATTGACATTGACTATACGGAGTCCCTTTCCAACACGTTAACATTTTCTCCACCCGCTGACAGACTCCTCTGCCCCCTCTTTCGCTTTACGCTATTGTCCCGTTTGCATTTCCCTTTGCCATGTCTTCGGCCTCCCCACAAACACACTTCCATAATGCTCTCCTGCCTCTTCTCCTCTTCCCAAATATTTTCCTTCAGCTTTCACATGCTCCCCTCTCAGTTACTGGTGTTTTCTCCTGCTCCCCACATTCCTCTTCCCTTTTCCCATTTTCCTGTGCCACAGGCTGTCGGAGGTGACTGTTTCCCAGAGGATGCTTCACTTCTTCATATTTGGGACAGCAGACTGAGCAGACTCTCATTCCGTACAGAGCACCTGTGAGTGACAGCCCAGGGCAAGATAACGTCACCCTGGAGGCCAACTTAATTCAGGAGCTTTTCCCAACTTTTTGCAAATAAACCTAGTTTAATCTAGTGGAATATTTCTGAGAGTTGGCGACACTGCCAATGGCAGGACTTCAGGTGAAGGCAAGCAACTTAAAGTTTTCTAACGCCCGACTTAGTAATTAATTTGTGCCTTAGTGTATGTTACAGCCCAGGTCTCATTCTGTTTGTTCTTTTGTAATCCATGCTCCACAGTAACAGAAATTCTCATAGCCACAGAAGTGTTTAAGCCCATCTTTTAATCCTGTTCTTGGCCTTAGCTGTCATTTATAAAATGAAACTAATGAGGGTTTGAGTGGGGTAGAAGTTTTCAAGATTGTTTTAGATTGTGGTTTAAAATCTCTGCCAAATCTGCCTGTGATTTAACTCTTCTTGTCTTCACCAAACCGAATGCAAAAATAGATGTGGCCAGCTGAGCAAGCAGGGGAAGCAAGAACTGCTGCAGCTATCAAGCCATATTTTGTACGTTTCAAACCCCTGAAGATATGTGTTTATGTCCTTCAAAATCACAAACAGTAAGTCAGAGAGAGAGAGATTTAAACTGTAGGAGCTCATCATTTCCACCTCAGAATCTCTTTCCTTATAACTGGCTAGCAGGATGGTGTTACGGTGGTACATACGCATTGAACTGAATCGGCAAACTCTGTTCTCAGCTGCAGTTGTGTCAGTGCTCCAGCCAGCGGGGAACGCAGGAGCTCAGGAGCTCCCGCCAACGCGCTGAGAGCTAGGACTGCGTCTGCAGGGTTACTTACTGCCGGGCAGGTTAGCTTGGGGATGTCTTTTGGCATGCTATACAGAGTGCTCCTCCAGAAAACAAATGCTCCGGCAGCTTTCGTGGTAGAAGAGCTGTTACACCTCAGCCAGCAAGAGCGTAAGCGCACAGTTCCTTCTGCTAAGAGATTCCTTCCCTTCTCATCGTGCTATTTGTGACAGCAGAAGGCGTCCTTCGCTGACGGCCGCATTCCCACCTAACCTCTACAGACTAAGGCTGCTCAACTTTTCGAGCTTGTGTTTTGAGGAGTTGGAACTATACCTCTGATGGAGCAAGGAACTGTAGATCTCTATAAGACATTTTGATAGCAGCCACTTTATCATCTTTTCCTGGCAGTGAATATTTCTTGCTACCCATATGGTTTTCTGTCTGTATGGCTGGAAAGCTACACTCTCAGCTGTATTTATTTGGTAACACTTTGTTTTCAACCTACGGTTTTCTCTGATGGCTGTTTTACTGATAGAGCCAAGAGTTTGCAGATAGATGGCATTAGTAAGTCAAAAGTATAAGAACAAAAAAAGAAAAATAATAAATCCTCTTTTAATTATAGCTGTTTCCCTGAAAATGTTTAGTTTACATGTTTTTATGTTTAGTACATAAATCTATTTCCTCTAAAGTGGAAATTCTTGAAAAAAATAGCAGGTTTTTTTGTCGTGTAGCTTAAGGAGTATTTGAGAGTTGCTTAAAAATATATACTTAAACCTCTGTATTTGACACAAGATATGCAGTGACAACCCCACGTGCTGCATTCCTACTCATTTGGAGCCATGAGTGAGCCCAAGTTTCGACCTATGTTGTGAAACCATCGCTGCGTTTCAGCGAGTTGCAGCTCCCTGGTTCTCCACCTTTGCAGCTGAAGAGAGACGTACGCTGTCTCTCCCACTCCACATCATCGACACAGGGTTTTCAGCGGAGTTGTCGGTGCTGAAGAAATGAACTCGCCAGCCGCAGCAACACTGCAATTGTTTAATTTCACGACGGAACGTTTTGCTGAAGATGTAGTAAATAAAAGGGTTATACGCTGTTGAAGACTTGGCAAACAGACAGGGCAGCAGCGTAACAATGGGCTGTAGGGAATCGCTGGAGTTAAATATGGACCAGAAGCTGGCTGCTGCATACGGTGTCCACGAGCTCAGGAAGCCGACCGAGATGAGCACAGCCATCTGAAAGGGAAACAGGGCTTCAGTTCTCAGCTTGCACTGGCTGGGTCTGGTACGTGGTGTGTGGAGAAAACCACACCTGAACCAGCCGAAGTACCTGAAACTGTATGCTGGCTATGTTGTGACATGAGCACAGGTAACACTGGACAGCGCATATATGCTTTTATTCCCGCCTAGCAGATCTACACCGTGGGTTTCTTACGAGGCAATTGTTGTTTTCCTCTCCTTCCCTGACTCTGGCTGCAATATGTCATGGGAGACCAGCCCAACCAGAAAGTATAGCCTAACAATAGATTGGCCTGTAGAAAGCTTGGGTCAAATCTGCTTTTCCACAAGAAATGAGCAATTGAAGTGCTTATTTGAAAAAACATTGTATTAAAAAATCCTGTTTCCATACAGAGTTTCTGTGTAGCTCTCACTCAGAATAGCCACTCTAGGATGACAGAACAAGACCTTCACCCCAACTACAGCATGAATGGATTCAACAGCTACTCCAGCATGATCAGAAATCTATATGTTCATGAAAATCATGTGTGCAACTGCCTAAAGAAGGTTTAACAAGCTGTGTTGTACCTACAATATATAATCCTGACCAAGCTACTGAAATGACAAGGTTTCCAGGACCCCCCTGCTCCTCTGAGGAGGGCAGAGTACAGCTGAGACTGGAAACATGTCTCCATCTTTGGTCAATACTAGACAAAAGCAATGAAGGGTCATCATGAACCATGCATAAGCAGAGCCAGTTCTCTGCAAGCTCTGGATTACTGCAGACTCTTCTCATCACTTGGATAACTCACCAACGTCAGCTTCTTCTCCAGTTTAGCTGCATTAGGGATCCTGTCAATATTCTGGATTTCTTGGTATGCTTTATGAACCTTCCAGGCAATTCCCAAGTAACAGGCAACAATGGTCAGTGCAGGCAGGACTGTGCACAGGAGGAACATGCTCAGGATGAACGAAAAGCCATTGGAGGAGTTGTGGAACTTGCTCCAGGCTATTGTACAGGAGATGCCAAACGGCTCAGGACCATAGTAGCCCCAACCTACCAAGGGCAGAATGGCCCAAAGCAAGGAGTAGAGCCAGATGAAAGTAATCAAGACACGAACAGTGTTCTTGGTGATTTTGTTACCTGCAACGAAGAGGAAGAGCAAGCATAGAGACCTCATCTCAGCAACAAGGTTTTTGCCACAACTTCTCCAACAGAAGGATGGTGGCTACAAATATGCCTGGGCTGCTGCTGCACTTCCCTAATCTTTGGTCTTCTTGAGAAACATAACACAGAACGTCCATGGATTGGGTGAGACCTCAGTGCAGCCCTAAGTCATAGAATCACAGAATCACTGAATGCTTTGGGTTGGAAGGGACCTTTAGAGCCCACCCAGCCCAACCCCTGCAGTGACAGGGACAGCTTCAACCAGCCCAGGGTGCTCAGAGCCCCGGCCAACCTGGCCTGGGATGTTGCCAGGGATGGGGCCTCCACTGCCTCTCTGGGCAACCTGTGCCAGTGCTTCACCACCCTCACTGTAAAAAATTTCTTTCTTATGTCTAGTCTAAATCTATTCTTCTTTAGTTTAAATCCATTATTCCTTGTTCTGTCACAACAGGCCTTGCTAAAAAGATTGCTCCCGTCTTTCCTATGGGCCCCCTTTAAGTACTGGAAGGCCGCAATAAGGTCTCCTCGCAGCCTTCTCTTCCCCAGGCTGAACAACCCCAACTGTCCCAGCCTGGCCTCAGAGCAGAGCTGCTCCAGCCCTCAGGTCATTTTTGTGGCCTCCTCTGGACCCACTCCAGCAGGTCCATGTCCTTCTTGTGCTGAGGGCTCCAGAGTGCTGATCCAAAGTTTAGGAAGTCAGGCAGCTTTACAAGATCAAGTTGACCCAAAATGTACTGTGCTCCCAGCCCAGGAACACTCCTTCCTCTCAACTTTCTGTATATTTGCTTGCACACAAACAGGAAGATAAGACAGTCTGGTCCAGCAAAAAAGTTTGGGCTCTGCACCCTCAGGTAGTTTCACTTGGTATTACTGAGAAGTGAGAAGCCTCACTGTTTAATAAGGAATTTAATCAGATCCTTCTAGGAACATTAGAGGTCTGATATTGGACTAAAAGTTGGGGCTTATTCCTACAGTTATTGAACTGATAATCCATGCCATATTCAGCAAAGTACCTCTCTGAACATAATAGCCCAAACGCACCACCACAAGGTTACCAGGAACGTAATTACTTACTGTTAGATTTGGATGAATTGGTAACAAGGAATCGAATCACGGCCATGGCACACAGGGTCATCATGCTGCAGACACCAAAAAGGAAACCCATCAGGGCATAATATATGCAGGACGCATCTCCTCCCAGCCAAGCATGGTTCCAGGCAGATGCAATGGCCAGCGGATACATGCTGATTGCCATTCCAATATCTGCTACTGCCAAGTTGACTGTAAGCAGCTCTGGTGACTTCAGGAGGGAAGAGCGCTTCACAGCTGTAGCAAGGACAGCTGAATTTCCAAGGATTGTCAGGATGGCTGGAAGAGAAGAATCAGCACAGACAATAATATCACATAGTTAGCATGCCTGTGAAATGTTTATATAGACAAAGGATATGAAAAGTGCTGGTTGTTGGCTTGGGACTGAAGTCTAGAAGACAGGACAGAGTGGGACCCTAGCCAGAATTCAGTCTCCCAGGCCAACACCGTACTGTGCTGATGCTTTGAAAACACGCTGGTGCGTACCTGCTATGCCCTGCTATGAAACTTTGTTCTTCTGCTGTTGAAGAAACTTGTTCTCTTAGATAGCAGGTAGGAAATACCACCTGGATGGCATTTTTGAGAGCTGCTGCACAGCTCAGCATCCTCACCACAGCAACCACTGTTTTGCTTCAGCCAGCTCTTGGGTTTCAGTTCCTGCCCCCCTGCTAGGCAGGGATTTCCCAGTCAGGCTGTGTTTCCGCTATGGACCTGCCAGAGCAAAGAGCGCTTCAGGTTTCTGTTCACAGCCTCCTGTAGCGCTGGCCAGCCTTACCGACTGGGCAAATTTTGTCATATGAAGAGTAGACCGTATCTCGCCCCTCACTATCACCACGCTACAGCTCTTCACTTCCATGGGACACACCCTCTCCATGCACCATATCCTACCTATTCCCCTGGGGCTCCTATCATGTGGATAGCCCACACCCATTCGCTCCACTCTCTTACACTATCTTGCACAACATATTATCAAGTAAAATGGGCCTATCCACCTTCCTTTTTCCCCCACTTACTTCTCCTTCCTACTGAAGAACTCCAGCTGTCCTGCCTGCTTGTCCCCTCCTCTCATCTGGTGCCCTCCACTTCCCAAAGCCTTCCCTCTTTGCAGCGTGTCTTCCACTGGAACCCCAGCACAAGCCTCCTGGACTCTGAGCTGCCTTGATAGTTGACATGTGCTGGCTGGGCAGCTCAGGGTCCTCACCGATCAAGCGGCTGAGAATCACTGTGTGCCACCGTTCAGACACCCACACTATTCTGGAGGTCTCTGAGTGCAGTCAGACAGACCACAGAAACTGTTTAGCCAGGGGCATGCAACAAGACCAGAGACTGCTTCCCAAAAGGACCTGTCAGACGTACATTATTCAGATATGCCGTAGGGCTTCAAAGCCTTCGTGACAACAGTGTCAAAAGTACACGTAGCAAACAACTCATTTTCTCTTTTCTGTCAAGTGAACGTTGTGCTGGAGCTATATTTTCATCAAAGGTTTTCCTGAGAAGGTGTCCTCTAAAGTCAGAAGTGAAGTAGGGAAACAGAAGAAGATTCTGTCATGTTCCCTTGTCACTGTGAAAGCAGAAAGGCTCACAGATACCCCACAATAAAGTGCCCACAAAGGAATAATAATTATTATTTATTATTTTTATTTATTTATTATTATTATTTATTTATTATTATTATTTATTAATAATAATAAAGGCACATGCAACAAAATGGAATAAATACATTGGCATAAACCCAAGAATGGGAAGAGATGCCAAGAGAAAGCCTTAAACAGAACAGAGGTACAAATCTGAGACCCCGCATCCCTCATTCATTCCCTTTCTAACCACGCACGTTCACTTGGCACCTCAGCATATGCTTGAAGAGTTCCCTGAGCTCGCAAGAGTTGCATGTCCGCACACACAGAGATGCCCACGGTGGCTTGGCACGGGACCGCTGGCTGACAGAGAGCAACCTGTGGCTTGGTGGGAAGAGCACTTTCCTGCCAAATGACAGCCGCAGGTTGGGACATCCTCAGGCTTCAGGAGGAAAATGAACCCAGTTCGCTTTCTTCTGTGAGAGCCCTAAGCACTACGCAAGAGGTAGGAAGCAGCTCTCAGTCTTACCATCAGGGGTGGACATCCAGGCCCAGCCTTTCTTTCCCTCTGACAGATGCTATTCCCCTCCACCCTGCTGCCTGTGAGGCTGCTGGCTGGCAGAGGACAAAACTCTGAACTGCATCTATGGACTTACTTTTGTGTGAGAAAACAGCTGGCATCCTGACTTGCATTAAATGAAAAACCCTTCGCTGTTTTGCGGATAGTGATTTTTCTCACCCTGAGTTGTACTCTCTGCTGTCAGCACAGCTGAGGGGACAGCAGAGTGCAGGGAAAAGCGTGTAGAAACGGGGGGAATGTGAAATGCTAAAGCCCAGCATTGCTGCCTCTCTATTAAAGCGCATAAAATATACACTTGTCTTAAATGCATCTCAACCAGGGTTTTCGAATGAGCTGAAGGGAGGCAGGTACTCGCATATTAGCAAAATACAGTTGGACTGCACGCCTAAACCAATTCAGCTCCTCTCCGAATCTACGATAGTAAACAAATCACCCGGGTACACGCAACAAACAGACAAGGGAAAAATGCTTAGATAAAGCCATGCTGGAGCAGACTGGCACATATTCCCACTTGTATTTCATTGTAAATCTGCCTTCAGCAGGGCAAACAGGCCATTATAAAAACCAGAACTGCTATTTGGCAACCCTTCGCTATTTTATACCAGTTTATCCTACCAAGACACAGCTGCTCTTCATGCATAATGAACACCCCCCCCCGCCCCCCCGGCAAGGGTCAGACCAAAGTTGCTCTCCCCTGATCAGTCTCACGAAACGGGCTGCCTCATCTCTCAACTCGCAGGGCTGAGATGCCAGGATAAGTGGTAGACAACTTATTTTGAATACTTGTGATGCCGCAGAGGCAAACTTAAGCTGGCAAGTCTTCAGCATGGAAACAAAAGATTGCAAATCTGAGAGCGGAGATTAATCCTGGCATCCAACCAACTCGAAGGCAATAAGCAGGAACCTGTGTGGGAGCAGATTTTCTATCATTTCCCTCCAGCTTCCCTCTGGAGCTGCCGGTGCCAATCACAGCCCCCACAGGGCAGCCCCGGTGTGTCCGCTCCTAGGCTCGAAGCAAACACGCCGGCTGTGAAGGCAGAACTCACCTATGATCAGAAGAAAGACCCCAGCTCCATAATCCACTACCGGGTGGAGTTTGGAAATGAACTGCTCCTCCATTATCCCTTGTGGAAGTGGGTGAAAGTTTTAAATCAAAGGTGAAGGGACTGCAGGGGCAAAGAGACCCTTCCTCATGGCTTTGCCTGCTGCAGATGTGAGCCGGGCAGTTGGGTGCTGTCTGTGTGGAAGGACCCTTCTGCTTTCTCCTCTCTCCCTCCCTCTGTGTGGCAGGGGAGAAGCCTGGAGTGAGAGAAAGGCTCCCTCCCTGGGGACACAGAGTGAAAGCTAGGCAGAGCCGCTGCCAGAGCGATCCCGCCTGCCTGGCTGCCGGGCTGCAGAGCATCTCCCCACCCACCCCCCCCCTCACACCGCGCTGCTCCTTGGCTTGTCAAGCAACTTCACAATGCAAATCCCTCCAGACTGCCATTGCTGAGCAAAAACAATTGTTGTTCAACCATCAGCAGCCTTGGGAAATAAATCCAGGCTGAGGGATCAGGCAGGGGAAGGAAGGTTGGGAGTTTCGTTTTCCAGCTTTATGGCTGTGTATGGGAAGTGTAATTTTGGGGTGGGGGGTGATCTCTATGTTGAAGTATTAGAGGAAAGCTGTTTGCTGCAGGGGTTCGGAAGGGTCCCAGTCCCACACACACACTTTCAGAGCTGCTCCAGGGCACAGCTGGAGGATGCTCAGCCCAGTGTGTGCAGCTCCAGAGCACCACAGCAGAACCAAGCTCTGAGTTCACTCCAGTGACGCTCCAGTGTTTCTTTTTGGCAAGCAAGCAAAGCAATGCCTCACATCCAAGTTTACCTTCTCCTTATAATATCTGAGCCTGAAATCATCATAACGCTCTCTCAGTCTTTATAAACAATGCTAAGTTTTGCTCCAGGCTCCAAATATGTGTTACAGGCTCATCTATCAATTTACATATGTGGGTCTTGATTTTGGTGCATGCAATTCACAGCTCTGTAGTTGCAATGCCATGAACTTGACTTCTAACCTGGGCAGCACCCAGCCAGCACATTGAAGAGCTAATCTATTCTAAATTATTTAATTCCAGTACCTGGATATGCTAAACTGCATTAGCATCATTGTCTGCTTGGCCTATTTTACTCTGTTCAGACATAGGCAATTTTAAGATCCCAAGAGCACATAGGCATCTCATGTGCAATCTAGGTGGAATTTAGGTGCTTAAGTATAGCAATACCAGCCTAAATTCTGAAATCCTTAGGAATCTGAGAGACTTCAGAAGCTTTGAGTTTCACCAGAAAGCAAAACTGGCCATGCACAGGTATGCTGCCATCTCAGCTTTGCTGCATCTCTCTGTGCTTGTTCCCCACTGAAGCTGTCTGGGATTTACACACCAGGGATCCCTGCGCTGAAGACTTTGAGGAGTTTAATTCAGCAACCAAGTACATGCAACACAACACATATAGCACAGGGCTCAGCAGCACTCACAGACTTCTCAGGGCACATTTGTCCTAAAAGCTTAGCCATCCTCCCTGAAATAGAGAAACCGGTTCCTTCCTCTGTTTTCAGAGATGTGAACACATTTTCCCTGCAAGAGTGTTTTATTCTGCAGTTTACAGATGCATTGGGGTGAGGAAAATGCCATAACAGAAAGGTGCTTTCCTCTCCACTTGAAGCTGGATTGCACCACACCTAAGTCAGAAGACTGGAGGGAGAGAAAACAAATGGTATCTGACTCTCTGTGATGCTGAAGGGAGCCCTTGCTCCAAAAGTTAATATATTTTACAGTGAACAGCTATGGAATAAAGAAATATGCAGGGGTAATGGTGGTTCAGTATTGGCCACTTGCTACAGCTTCAAAGTGAACCAGTCTTACAGAGGTGCTGCTCAGGGTATAGTTGCCACTTCAGAGAAACAAAATCCCTGTATCTGGGAGCACAGCCCCACATCAGGATGCCCCGCTGTCAGCGTGCTGGGTGTTACGAGTTTTGTTCTTACTAAATCTGCCTCCAGCACTGAATAGAGAACTTGGATACCAAATTCAGCACTAAGTCTGCTGTCACAGACACAAACCTTACTTTTAAAGGAGACTGAGCACTACTAAGGGTTAGGTGGCTTCATTAGCCCAGCAATGCTCTAGTTTCCAAGTCCTGCTGCCAGGAGCTGGATGTAGGCAAGACATAGCAGAGGAGAGCAGAGAGGGAATGCCAATTTTTCCATCAGAGAATAGATACTGTACCTCCTAGTATTATCAGAGTGGAGGTTTCAAGAGATGCTACAACCCAGTGATTCCCATCCTCAGAAAACATTTTCCCATGCTAAAGTACTTCTTGACTGAGGCTGGCTTATGTGTCGTCAGCTCAAGTGTTTCTGAAAAATTCCCCCAACCCATCCCATATTGCTCCAAAGTCAGTAGAAGCACAACAGAGTCTGCAGGTATTCATGGCATAGATAAGTACCAGGAGATGGAACAGTCTACTGGTTCTTCTCCAGAGCTTATAAAATTCTAATGCAATGACAGAAGTTGCTTGTCTGAAAAATCTGAGCAGATAAGACAAAAAGGTTGTGACATTCCTGTTTTAAACTGGACAGCTAGGAAGGCATGAGCTATGGGTAGAGGGAAGACAAAATGAGTAGAAGGAACTTTGAGTCTTGTCTGGGTAAAGACTGATGTCCCAAACCTTGATCCAATGAAAAGAGCACACAGAATCACAGAATCACTGAGGCTGGAAGGCACCTCTGAAGATCATCTAGTCCAAGCCCACTGCTGAGAACAGGATCAGCTACAGCAGGTTGCTCAAGGCTGTGTCCAGCTGGGTTTTGTGTATCTCTAAGGATGGAGACTCCATAACAGGTGGAGCTCCTCTGTGGGGAACTTGTTCCAGTGCCCCTCTGTGGTCTCATTCAGTGTCTCATATGGTTTTTGAATAACGACACCACCTAACTCAAGAAATCAAGCACCTACTCATTAGCTGTTCGGCGCAGATGTCCTTCACCGAATGTTCCTTGGCAGCAGATAGTCAGCTGAATGTGGTTGGTTGCTGCAATGCCTCTCAAGCCTTGGGTGTATAAGCAAGTAAGCATCAGTTTAGACCAGGAAGGTAGGATACATACAATATTTATTATAAAACGAAGTTCTCATATCAGAAAAGGCTAAAAAGGGGCAGATATGATGTCTCAAAAACATGCCTAGTAATGCCTCTTAAATAATTTGATCAAATCAGTCTGTTCAAGAAAGAGGGTTACAATTTGATCCCAGTTTGGGGAAGAAATGTCTGCTAGAGTCAGCAAAAGATGCAGTAAATCCTGTGACAGAAAGTAGAAGATTGCCGTATTCTGACAATTCATCCGGTATAGTGCACACAAAACCATAATATTGGTAAATTAAACAATGCCAGATCACCACAAAGATGCTGGAATTCAACTGTTCACCTTGTTAAATTCACAGAACAGTTGCTGGAGCTGTTTTGGGCTGGGCCAACGAGCACTGTCCTAAGTCCTTCCCAGGCACAGGTCAGCTAAAATGGGCCCAGGACCATTCCCAGTAAGCAGTAAGGTCATCGGTTTTGAAGACAAAGTGACACTGTTTAGTTCCCTGGCACAGATGTTGCCCATGCGTTTTGCTCTTATCGTGGGAGCAAAGCTGAGAAATAGATTCTGAAAGTGCAGTCATTAGATGAGAAGTGACTGTTTTAAAGGATTGTTAGCGCTCAAATAGAACTTATAATTCTGATAAAGAAAATTCTTTGGAAAGTTGCCTGGCCTGTGCTATGCAGTCAGCTCACCTAACATTTCGTTTTGGCCTTTCTTGGTGAAAACACAGCAGAGGGCTCAGTTCAAGGAACCTGATGTCACCCAATCCAAGCCACATCTCCTGCTTTCCCCCTTGTTGCATGGTCCATCCTCTCACTACTGAAATAAGATACTAAATTTCTTTAGGCAAGCAAAGAGAAACCAGAGGCAAGATTAAAACTTTTTGCTGAGAATTTAATTACTCCATGGAGACCCCATTAGCTACATCAGGAGCCTAGTCCTCTTCCAGCTTTGTGGGCACCTTAGATTACACTGTGTGGATATTTCATGCTGGTTTAGATGGCATTTCATTTATTGTGAAACCCTGAACTTAGCGTTCACATGGGGTAGGATTACATCAACCGTTCAGTTATGAAATGGAAGAAAATAAAATAAATGATTAAAACCAGAAGAGTTGACTGATCCCATACCCAGTGCATTATTCATGTGTCATTTAACAATAGTAAGTTGTACCCAGCATTATCTTTCTGCACTTCAGATCAATTTAGATTATCTGTTTACAACCAAGGCACAGTCAAAGGTTATACAGCTTGACAGACCCAATTTTGGGGGATCAAAATTTAGACTTGCTTTGTGAAATTTCCCTTCAATGTAAGAAAGTACTCTTTAAATGAAACAGATGGAAGAATAAAGTTGCCATCTACTCACTTCTGAAATGTTATGTGAAACTTCAAACAAAAACTGAACTCACCATGTAACCATACATACATATTTGATGTAAATCTATACATGTATATAAAACAAGTTCCTATTGCTTATGTAAAAACAAGGTATGGGTTGACTAATTACTTTGTGCTACCAAGTTAGAACATCCTACAACTTCATTCTTCATTTCCACAGAAAAGAAAATAAAAAAGAGTATTCTGAAAGCCTGAAAGTCTCTGAACTTGTCAGAGCAAAGGAGTTGTTCTGAATTATCAGTTTGCCAGGATGTGGTAGTTCATTTTGCAGAGACAAAATGTCTCAAGGTTTGGAGCTGTGTCAGCCAAGAATATGGGGTTTGGTTTGGCATCATATATCAATATCGTTTATATCTCCTGATATCTGGCGAGGGCTATGAATCTATGTCCATATCTGCACAGAATTCATGTCTATCAAAAATAGCCATGTACCATTTAGAAGACAAGCATGGATTCACTATTCCTGTTTATCTCTGGCTGCTCTGTCCAGATCTTCGTTTCTGCAAAGACTCCGAGATTTCAAGCTGAGCAGAGTACTGCAACGCTCCATTTGAGCAGTCCCTTTTGGGTGCCTTCTCCTTGCTTCAAAACAAGTCTGCCATGATGCACACTCAAGCTTTTTCATTAACAAATCCCACCGTTTTCAAACTCCTTGGAGGAGACAACTTCATCATATTCTCCAGGAATTCCTACAGCTTCCTTCGATTTAACTATTAGGCTATTTCTGCAGTCTTAATTTTGGAAGCTCATCTTTGAGCTAGGACCTCTAGCTGAGTTTCTAGCTTTCACCTCCATTTATGAAAACCAGAATCAGAGTTTAAGTTGAAGTCTCAGAGTCTGCTCATGAAGTTGTATGTTTTCAACAACCAAATCTTGTTTAAGCTGGTATTTGCAACCTCAATCATAGTAATTTGTAAATTGTTTTCTTCTGGATGTCTGCAGTGACTTGCATGTAATTGTCTGAGGGGTTATTTACAAAGTCTAAATTTGGTCTAGGGACACTAACCTCCCTAGTTTCCCTCTACAGTAACTGAAGGTAGCTGCCCTCTTGAAGAATCCAGTTTGGATCAATAAATTTTGCTCTTTCACTAAAACCATTTTTACATATAATACTTGGCTGTTGGTTAACCCAACGTGAGTACGGCCCTCCACCACAGCTGTTAGAGACTCACCAGCTGAGTTGCAGCTGTTATTCCAGTGACTGTTTGACCCCAGAGCAGAAAATGGACTCCAGACCCAACACCATCTTGGACACACAGGACTGAAAGATGATTTTAAGACTTTTTACATTGTTTTCATTCTTCACTCTTAAGAGTTGTTCAATGCTACTTTTGCAATTTGAGGTGAGAGTAAACAGCAGTTTCACATTAAATGAATGACCAGTGATTGAGACATGAGGAAACTAGATCTTGTACAACTTCCACACTAGCACTAGTAAGTATATCATGGAACAAAAGCCAGAAGCTCACATTTATTAAACAACCATGTCATCATTGGTTTGTAGCTGGTAATCATTGACACTCATTCTGCATTGGTGAAAAGAAGAGGACAAGATGTACAGCTGTGAGGAAAGTCGCATGTGGAGTAAAGATGTGTCATGTCCCTGACAAGACAAGCCAGCTCTTTTCAACTGGGCAATAGGCTGCCCTCTCAGAGACAATTTTTTAAATATTTTCTTCACAGTTCCCAAATATGAAATGAAAGGCATTAATTTGAGAAGAAATATGAAAACAAGACAAAGCAGAAACAGAGCATCAGGCAGGAAGGGAAAGATGGTAATGAAATATGAAAAGGTTAATTCAACATGCAAGTACAAAGCATATAATAGCTATTTCTTTCAAAGGTGTGAGACAAGAGACACTAATACACTATGAGTGGGAAGGAAATGGCACCAAAGGTGCTAACATAAAATGAAAACTACTGTTATGTGAGGAAAAGAGAAGAATAAAATGTATTGCCCATGGTGTAGTATTTGACAATGCAAACCTGCTCGTATTTAATACCGTGACAGTGTTCCCGGACCTCAGTTTAATAGTAGTATGAACAGTACTAATCCTTTAATTTTCAAGGTTTCAAAGACAAATTCATGTCCTGTTATGCTGGACATTGCACAAATAGTCATGCGGGGACACTTGCTTGCAGTTTAAGTAATTTTTCAACCATTTATTGACAGTAGGTTTTGGTAGCAAGCTCCACTGAATTTTCCTTTGCATTTTGGTCCTGCACTCCATTTATTCATGGTTCCTGTGTGCCAGTCAGACCATGGGAAAAAGTCATACAATTTGTAGAATGGACCACCCAGAACTCTACCACCACAAGAATATTCCTGTGCAGTAGCTCTGTATCATCATCCTCTGCACACCTCAAGGCAGACTGCATGCAGGAGCATGGCTAAAGAGAAGGATGAACTGAGAAGAAATGCAACAAAGACTTGGCTGTCTGTGATCCGAAGCTGAGAAGTGTCCTGGAAGCAGCAAAATAGCCACTGGGAGTAAAACATCAGAAAGGCATCACAGTGTGTAAGGGTGGGGCCACACCTGCCCAGATCCCTCCAGCAGCACTGGGAGCAGGAAGGCCAGCTCTTCAGGAGTCTCCCCAGCTTCAAGACTAGTCCCAGCTCTGCTTCTTCTTTGTTTCTTTTTCATATGACCTAGTGCTGGTTTGGACTCACTCCTTCCTCCTTTGAATGACAAAACTCAATTCTCTCCACTTTGTTGGGAAATCTGGAACCATGCCGAGAGGTCACATCACTCCAACAGCACAGGTGAAACTGGTCCTTCTCTTTGTTCCTTAACTTTGGTAGCAGGACTAGGACCTGGCAGAATTGAGACAGGACAAAACAGGCTCTGGCAGCAATGGCCACAAATGGGGCTGTTTGGCATGCAGGGTCGTATAGAATGGCAAACACTAGAGGGCCCTTTTGAACACAGGCATGAGGACAATAAAAACCACCCAGTGCTGCCTCTGGTAGATTCCATTGATTGCATCTTTGCTTGTGTTGGTGTTGTATGCTTCACAGGAGGCAGGAACGGAGGATTTGTTTTGAGGGGAGCTTGTTAGATTTGTTTAATGGTAGTCAGAGGAAAGGTTACCAGAGTGGGAGACAAGAAATCAAGGTATCTTCACTACCTTTGGGGACAGAGCTGAAGTATATACTGATGTTCTTTACCCAAATGGTGTAACCCAGTTGTGTTGACACCATGGAGTCTCTGGACACTGTTTGGGTTTACAAACACTGCCTGCAGGACTGAAGCTCCAAGATGCACCCACCTCTATCCCCTCTTCCAGTTTCTCCACAGAGGCAGGAATACAGCAGAGCAGGGGTGTGCTACCAAAGCAAGCATGGCTGTGTATCCAGTGCAGACAGACAGTGGAGTCGGGTTCAAGGGTGCAATCATATGGCACTACAGATGAACTCGGCAGTACTGCTCTGGCCCTGCTATTGCTTACTGTGTGACACTCATCAAGTCACTTCCTTCCTCTTTCTGCCTCTGATTTATCCACTGACATCGTACATTTTTCAAGGTCTGACTGATATCCTACTATTTCTGCTTAGTGTCTGGTAACAATGCAGGGCCATTATTGGCTTGTGCCTCTCAGCACCATTGTGATACAACAACAATAGTTTTAAGAAGGAGGCCAATTTTCTTTCATATTAGGATTTGGCTAATTTTACCCTTACTAATTTCTAAATGGACCCACACTGGGAATTCAGAAATGCCAGGACTATAACTTATTATTTAGAGAGACTTGAAGGGAAAAATAGCTGAGACTGAATCCTGGTAAAATATAGTGGGAAATGTAAGTGGAAATTCAAGGAGATGCTTCTCTTGGATGGAAAAGAACAGGTTTCCTTGATAAATCTGGAACACACTGTTTAATGGAGACACAAGACAGAAAGATTGGGAAACAAAGGCGCAAGAGTGACTTGACAATAACAAATCTCTTATTAGGTAGAATGGGGAAGACAAAACTTCTCTTCTACAATAAGCTGTGGTGGCACCAACAGTACTTTTAAAGTGACCCTGATAAGGACAGCATTCAGCGTAGCTGCCTGCCCGGCAGCTACTAATGCAACAACCCACTGCTAAGGCAACTTCCCTGGATCTTAACTTCATATGAAAGATATTGCTTGGCTGAGTGAGTTTAAGAGTCCTGAGCAGCAGGGATGGCACCAGAAGTCTCATGCCAAGACCCATCTGTCACTTTTGAGGTCTTTATCAAATTTGCAAAATCATGTTCAGGTCTCTTTATCAGCCTTCAGATTATATTTATGGCAGAGAGAGAAGACACAGCTATTCTGTCTTGACTTCCTTTCCATGGCCTTTTGACTCTTTCAGCCAAGTAGCGTTTAATCCTCACTATACAAAACTGCCAAGCTTCAAGCTGGCTGTAAATATGGCACAGAGTAGGATTTTGAGGCAAAGAAGAGAAACTACTCTACTACTTTCTCGATATTATTAGCTATTAAGCACTAGCATTTTAATTGCTTGAGTTTTCTAAGTTAACTGAGCTGCAGCTACACGTTGCTTTCAGAGAGCATATCCCACACCTCTGCGTTGGAAAGTGCCTTAGGGTTTACTTCAAGGCACTTCACTCCCTCTTTGCAGTGGTGTGAAATGCCCTTTGCAGGGATATAAGAGATCATCTAAGTTGCAAAAAAATATTTCCCACAAGTGTTACTAACTTGCAGTCAGGTGCTCTGCTCTTCGCTCTTGATACTTGACAGGAAACAAAAGTGGGATCAGGGGTTAAGTTAAATATTTAGTGGATATTCCCTGTATTTGCACAGAGAAACTTTCAGCTATTTCCTCCGTGTTTAAACAGTGCTCAGCTATGCCTTGCTAATATTGAGTTATCCCTCTGATTACCTTCCAAGGGCCACTCTACAGTGAAAAACTAGTAAGAAGACAAAAGGCCTCAGAAAAGCTATGCACTACTGGAGCCTTCTTCATCTCTAGGTAGGTATGACATAAATTCTTCTGCTGCTTACGTTATCTGCTGTACATCGGAAAACATGTTGTCTCACTTTTAAGACACTGGTTCAGATTATCTGTAATAGACCATGCTTAAAAACAGCAACAGCAAGTGTGAATACTTTCTGCACTCAATTACACTGAAAAAACAGAGATGAACCTAGCCTTGGAAAGAAAAAAAAACAGTCTTGTGGCGAGGGCCCTGGGGAGTGCTGTGTTCAGTTCCTTGCCTTGCCACAGTCTTCTTGTCTGCTTTTCGGCAAGTGATTACATCTTTCTGTGCCTTAATGCCAAAAAATTAAACTATGGATGTCAATGAAGCTTTCTTCTTCTTTGTATCCTTTAAATCACTAGCACACTCCGTGGCAAGAGTTCTGGCCTGTGCATATCGGCGTTCTCTCGGGCAACGTCTGGACACGATTCAACAGATAGCAGTGCACCAGGGACCGTTCCTGGTGGGCAGTTTTCCTCCTGTGTTGGGAGGGAAGAAGGTTCTGGCATGTAGATCTGAGCTGTGCTATGCCACCTGCCCTGCTGCTCAGAGCACAGCTGATGCTTGTTTTACTCACATAAGCACAGAGCTTGGGGGCAAAAGGGGCTGCTTGTTGGGGGCTTGTTGAACTCACCGGCACATGGGGGCAAAGGTCCCAATGGCACACGTTGGCTTATCTGGAAGTAGAGATGCTTGTCACTTGGAGAATCCCTCCCCAAGAGCATTTTCTATTCAGTCTGTGTTGCAAACACGTTTGTTTGTTAGTTTGTAGACTCCATTCCTCATTAGGAGAGAATCTCCATTCAGAAGGGAAAATTCTAGGCCATATTTATCCATTATGATTATTTGGAAAAACTCTGACAGCATGAATACAGGCACAAAATCCATGAGGTAAATAAAGAACCATAATTATGATGCTTTTTTCACTCATCATTTCTGTGATACTGACTTGTGACCACTTTAATGTGTGGAGTTGACAGGATAATGTTAATCTATTTTTGCCTGTAACTGAATATATTAAAATATTTGTCTGTCACATGTACTTAAATGGATTTTATAACCCTAACACTAGAACAGAATTTTTTTCAGCTAAATAAAGCTATTTAAAAGTTTCAGATCTAGTTTAAACTGATCATCCAGATTTATTCTAGAGTCGATGGTGAAAGACAGGCATTCTTGGTGGAGAAATGTGCACCTTGTCTGAATGAGATCAATTGCTGTTTGGAAGTGCCTGTTGACATTACAGGGAGCCCAGAGTGGTGTCTTAAACAAGCCGTCTGGTTTGAGGTGGCAAGATCTGGTTGAGCTGAATCCTGTCCTGACAGACTTACTCTAGGCAACACAAGAAACCTATAGGAAGGGAACCTATGTGTCTCAGATCTTGAGTTAAGGCTTTAAACTTTGCATATGTTCTCCCTGTTTTCATTACTACCAAAATCAGAAATTCCTCAGACCATGCAACAGACATGAATACTGCTCGCTATTTAAAATGAAGAAGTATTTTAGCCATCCAACTTTAATATTATTTTCCCAAAGGTTTTAAATTACCAGTTTCTTCCTGTAGAAACACGATTAGGAGAATGATGTTATTAGTATTTGAATGATCCCAGTTTGACTGTGAAAGTCAGATCACACTGACCTGGACAACAGGGGGAACATGAGTTTGCCACTTTGTTGTTGCAGAAAATTGTTGGTACCTGTAAGGCTCTGCTAGTAAGGTAACAGCATGTTCTCTGAGGCATTCTCCAGGCACAGAAGAGTAATCTTTCCCAGAAACTGAAAAGGAAGATTGGAGCAGTGGGATGAGTAAAAGTATAAGTATTGCAAAAGCACCCACAATGCCACAAAAATAAGGCCAATCCTTACACGCTTATATTTTCTCTCCAAAGTCTTCACTTGCCCCAAAAGCTACAATGACTTTTCATTTTACTTATTGCTGATTAATGAAGTTTCAAGTTCAGTATATACAGTTCAATAACATATTTCCTCTTACCAGTTCTCCCTCATATAAGCAACATCTCTGCCTGTCTGGCAGAAAGGAAGAACATGCAGTTTTATCCCAAAAGTTTTATCAACCTTGAATTCTTATCAAAGGTACTTTCAGTCCCCTCATCACCAGAGGTAGTTTGTTTAATCCACCAGACTTGCTACTGAGATGTAGGCTTCAAGATGGTCAAATGATGAAAGGATAAAGGTTGTATGTCAGGGAAACAGTGATGGGTTCATATTCTGGTCACAGTCCTGTAAACGTTAGTTGCCCACACGCACCCCTTACAGCACAGAGACAGGCACCCTCCATATGAAAGTCATTCCACCTCCCTTCAGCTGGAGGTGACCCACCTTTCACAGGTCATAACAAGAACATATGTAATCAGTTTAAAATAGACTCCCTAACTTACTCCTGTCTCTGGTGAGCCAGCTGACCAGACTGCTGCGGCTCGTTGAGGAAGGTGGTTAACACTCAGATTGGATGGGGAAGCTGTTCTTTGTAAACCACAGACCAGTGGCAGCCTTGGATAAGACGGACAAAGGGATTAAGTGTTGATTGCCGTGATAACAAAGACTATGGACTGGATCGACCAAATCAGAGGAGGCTCAGCTACTAAGGAAAGGGATTGTTGTGCTAACGTATACTAACAGCATAGCATATACGCAGCCTTTACAACTGAGTGAGCACCCATATGAGTCTATGATTCACTTTGTTCTGCCAGCTCTGCTGCAAGAGTGGCAACCTTTGGCAAAACATTAATAATAAAAAACAGAAGAATGATGCTATCTTAAATTGTGGCACCCAGCTGCTAAATTAACGTATGCTGGAACCCCAGGGTTTGCAAAGCCCACTGAAGCCAGTGGAAAGATTCCCGTTGACCTCAGTGGGCTGTGAATCATTCTCAAATAGAAATGGAGCTCCAGTTCCAGTGGCTGTTCTCATCTCCATGCAGATTAGTTTTGGGACAGATCCCATATCAGCCATGGTGTTTGTTGGGTGATAAAGCTATTTATTTGCTGCTGATAAGGCAAAGCACACCCTCATCGTACTCTGAAGTGGGGATGGGATGAGTTCATCTAATCCCATTAGACATCTACTTCTAAGCTAATCACCCTCTGCTTCTCTAGTACTCAATGGAGAGAAGTTGGCATTTCATCTGCAACTCATCACTCCAAAACAGACATCTAAAATAGATCAGATGACTCACACTCTAAATGCCTGTTTCTTCCCATTGACAATAAAGGGAGCCTGAGGTAATTTTCTCAGATTGAGACATTGACATGTGGTCAGAAGAATTTCACTCCAAGAAGCTTAAAAAATGTTGTGTTTTTATATCTGCTAAATCAAACAGCTAAGTCAACACAAGATCCTAGTGGAGACAGGTTCAGGTAAACCCAGTCGGCTTTGAGATGTCTTGCATGAACTACAGAGCTTTTCCTCAGTCGGATTTTATATTAACACCTTCAAAATATACCAAGTTTATACAAGATAACCTTTGATGTACTCTGCTCTGGTTACATGTTCCAGATGACAGGTCCAAAATGGTCTCAGGTATATTCCAAAGATAATAATATTAAATGGACAAAAGGCTTCAAATTATTGCCATTACTTTATTTTCAGAAAGCTCTCGTCCCACTGGTGAGCGGTATAGTGTGAAATTCAGCACCAAATTCAAACCTAAATGTACATGTCTACAACACAGTCTGGGCCCTGTTATACTTACTGGAGAACTAGTCAATACAGGCAAAAGAGACTGGAAAGCAATTCACCTGCCTAAATGTAGGTATCTACTTTAGAGTGATTTGGACAACACTCTAGGCTCTGTCAGCTGCAGAAAGTCCCTCTCCAAACCAGGAATTTGGCCACCAGCTCCAATGTACTCACTCCACGAAGAAGATACCTAAAATTAGGTAACTGTAGTTGGATCCCATCCACTGGAAACTGCCCAGTTGGTTGCCCAGTAATAACATCCTTACCTGGACCATATCCTGACAGGATAGAGTGTGGTGAGATGTGCCATACGCTGGACCACCACAAGTGTTATGTCAGGAGATAATGAACTAATACAAAGATAAAAAGAACCCAAAATAAGCTTTGAAGTAACAGTTTCATTCTGAAGTGAAGTTTCCTGTATACATACATACATATACATGTTTTTTTAAAGCAACGCTTTTCTAAATGAGCAGGGAAGTTTTTATATTTGTGGTTTTGTTCATACTGAGAATGAAAATACACTGTGAAACTTTGACATTTGCCATGAAATGGAAATACTGAGTTTCATACAGCTCAAGTAAATTCGATAAAGCCCTGCAAAGATGAAGTGTACAACATCTTTAGCACAACCAAAACCATAAACTGGCTCCACAAGGGGACATGTAAGTATGACTGCCAGTCTTTGTTGTGTCAGTCTGATCCCCTTCCACCAGATGTTTCTCAGATGATAGTCCAGACACACCAACATAAAGCTTCTCACGAAATTACCCAAAGCATAATAGAGTCCTTGCGTATTTGAAAAGTTCTATTCAGAAACACAGTTTCTAACTTGGCACTTATCCTCAAAATATTCATGACTGTCAGCAGCTATTAAAAACAAGAATAACAATGGCTATTTCTATAATAGCTGTATTTTGAAATCTCAGAGCACTTTGTGAACTTAACAGACTTATCTGAGATGTATAGACTCATATCATCTATTAGGGAATGCAGCTCCCTCTTGGGCAAGAACTTGACTTCTGTTCTCAAAAATTCTATAAAGAAATACAGACAAGGCATGAGTACAGATTGCTGAAAATTTAGCCCAATTTGGATTTTCAGGTAGGTTGAATATGAGTTTTGCTCTCAGAATGTGCCTAGAAACTATACTTAACCTTTGCAAGAGTGGAATAATTTCTTTTTTAATGAGCGGTAGTAAGTAGTATTTCTCTCTTTTGCACTAGAGAGATGGCATAAGGTTTCAAAGTACTGCAATATCAGGCAAGTGAGCCGGTACAAGGAGATAGCATGGGCTGCAGAATTGTCAGTGCAATAAACAGCATTAACTGCCTTTTGTGTTCCCATTGACACAGCACTGAGGTGACACCTGGGGCACCAGGACTGTGTTCCAGTTTTCTGTTCAGGCAAGAAAGTCATCTGTGTCGTCTTTTCTCCATCTCTAAAATGAGATCTCTCCTTTGTACTATCTTCGTTGAGAAGCCTGTCTAATAGGAACATGGTTTGGTTTGTTTCTGAGTGAACCACAGCTACTCCAGGTAACTTTAGCTAGGGAGAAATCTGTCAGTGTGAACTTTGCCACTTCTGGAATGTCTGCTGAAATGCAGGCACAGCAAATGAGCCTCTGGAAAAACTCCAAGTGCTGGTTTTGTCTGCCAGGGAAAGAATGAAGTGTCTTCCTAAGGCACATCACAGGTTGCTCCCTGGGGAAGCACTACAAGCCAGTGGCTTGGGATCGTTTAGAGAAATCATGTCTGCCAAATAAGTTTCTTCCTAGCCCCTTTCCTTGGAAAGCTCCTTCAATTTGGCATTATGTGAACTGTATTTTTCAGAGCAATACTTGTCTGTGGGTCTCATCTGTGCTTATTTACAACATAGCCGTTGCAAATATAATGCCTTTTGACTGGTAAGTCACCCTAGTAATCATCCTACTCTAATGAGAAGTCCATACCACTCGGCGAAAGCCTCAATCACTTCTAACATGCTGTGTAACTGTCACTTATGCAAGACAAAATGATGGGAAAAAAGAGTATTTTGTACTTGCATTAATGGAATTTGCTTGAAGCCAGTCTTCGTACTCTGCAACATGCAAGGGAAAATAAATTCTGGAGAGAATTTTTGTATCACATAAAATGCCCTTCATGTTTTTCCATGATTAAAAGTATAACCTAAACCCTTTTAGGATGGAATAATCTAAGCCGGATGGAAAATACAAAAATAGGCTAGGCAGGACCTGACTGTTTAGCTGGGGAAAAGGTTGCAAACACAAAAAGCTTTGGCTTCTCCTTTTCCATAATTTTCAGTCATTTTCAATCTTGTCAGCATGAATAATATAGTTGATTTTTGCCATGATTATGAAGCAGCTGCAGAATGCATAATAAAGTTGAAAAACAGTTGAAAAAACATTTATCTATTTTGTTTTTAATTGAGACACTCCTCCTAACTGCAGAAAAGGAACCATGCTGGCTACAATTCCATAAGCCACACCTGATCAGCAGATAGTTTAGGTTTTGGAGGGAATTTTTAAGAAATCTTATGAAACAAACAAACAAAAAAATGCTACTTATTTGTTATAGTCAGACAAAGCATCTTTTTATGTAGTCAAATGTAACATCCTTTTTGCAGCCCAGAACAGAAGTCCTCACTGAGGTTTCTTGTTCTGCACGTACCCATTTTGTCTCTCTTGCTGAGGACTTTAGTGGTCAGCGGACTAAGTCTGCAGATAGAAGCTTCTCAGGAAATTATGGAGGTACGTTTGGATGGGAATCATTTAAGTTAGTCTAGGTCCCCTTTACACACTACAACAGGTGAAAGACTCATCTTCTTTTAATGTAGACATCTAAAGGTCAGATGGATCGCACATGAAAGGTGCCTATTTCTCTTTTATCCGTAACAAGGACCTTAGGTGTCTAGTTTAAAGGAAGACTTATAGAAGAATAGATAGGTGAGATAATACATTATTCTAAGAACTGGCAAAAGAGGAGAAAAGGTGTATTCAGTTCTGATTGGCCCAGTTTTATTTTATTTTGTAGCAATTGTGGTCCTAGATGACTTCACTGGTACTAGAGGTTTTCACCTGATTAGTAAGGAAATTAATCTTCTCTGGTCATTCCCTCTGTTTGTTTCTCTGTCTTGCTCTCTGTCCTGGGAAATTGTCCCCGGCCCATGCTAACTCCTAAATTGTGCCTGGAAATTGCTTCGGAGAGTTTTAGTTTGCCGGGATCCAAGCCAGGCCAGTACCTTGTTGACAGTATAGAGGGATTGAGTTCTACTGCCTTGTGCAGGTGTCTGTCACTGTTTAATTTGTTGGTGTAGCCTGGCAGAGACAGAGAGATGGACGGATGATTTCCAAATGGCAGCTGGGATCTAGCCACCCTGTTTTGGAGAGTAAGAGAAATTCACAAGAGGACATGACCAGATCACACCAAAAGGCCTCCAATCAGCAAAAAAGCCCTGCCACCTGCAAAAACCATGTCAAGAAACAGCTAAACAGTCAAATAATATCCAGTCAAAAGCAAGCAGAACATTCTCCATTTTGAGTGAGGCGCCTTAGCCATCAAGTTCTGTTTATCATGTTTTCAGGTTGGTCTTCAATCCTTGTGCCTGTAAAGAAACTTCTACATAAATACTTCATCTGTAGTTTATTTTATCTGGTGTGGATGTTTATTTTAAGTTATTTTAAGTCCATTAGGGATACATCAAAACTAAATAAAGGAACTTTTTATTGTTATTCATGTTCAGCCAACTAAATTGAGCCTGCAGCCAATGTTATCAATGGAGTCTAGAGAGAGATTAGCTGACTAAATGTAGCAGGTAGACTGCATTGCCTAAATAAAAGTGTCAAGCTATTTGAGATGCCCTGATTTATCTTGCCTGGTCTACAGATGCTCTTCCAGAAGGGCTCGTTTTCCTGTGCTATCTGCCATATCTGCCAGCCCACACAGCTGTCTCACATGCCCTATGGCACCTCAAATGTTTAGGCAACGGAACCATGTCTGTAGTGGCTGATCAGCTTAATTACTCCCTAGGGTCTACCATCTATAACGGGAGCTTAGACATCTGCTGTGCCTGTAGACACATGTGGTGCAGGTCTCTTAATCTGTAGCTCAATCTCATTTTAAGGACTTGAGTCAGCTCATAGATGGACTTCTAGTACTGTTTTAAATGCTCTGTGATATACAGGGCTGGCCAATATGACACAATTAGGATACCTGCTCCTTCTAGACCAGCAGCAGAAGAACCAGTAGGGTACCCTAGGGCTTCTCAACCAGCTCAAGGCACCTACCTGCGTGCAGGTAACTGGACTGAGCCTCATGTCTTAACCATAACTTGAACTCCACCAACAAAGCTGGTTGCTTCTTGTCTGTACAACACGTATTTCAGTCTTACATGCTCCACTGAAGAAAACTTCACACAGATGGTAAATCATTAAATTCCTTCCATTAAGCAAATATACTTTCCTTCAGCTGTGGTTTACCCAGCAACTGACAATTTGGCAGCAATACACTTATTTTTATGATTAACCTTGTGAATCCACAGGCGCTTGCTTTCCCAAACAGCTGACCTTTTCCTACAATATTATTTTTGACAAGTGATGGCTCATTACTCTCTGTTACTGTCAGTATTTTAATGTCCAATTTTCAAATTATTATCGAAGACGGAGGCACCAATATCCTATACTAAGATTTCCTCATGCTTTCCACAATAAAGTCTTGCTATGCTGGAACTTTCAAGCTGAAATTACCTTTGCCACATTTGTTTCACACTGATATTTTTTCAGAAAGGTTCAATAAAAAAATTCAGCCATTTCCAAGACCAATGTTAAGAAATATTTTGTGTACGTAAAATAATAAAAAAAAAATACAATCAGTCGTATACTATTGCTGAAAAGCTCTATCATTTCTGTGCTTTGAAGCAGGAACTTGAAATCAAGCCACACATGTAGCCCTGGGGACAATGTTGTGTCTTTGGCTGTTTTCATTATGTTCTCCCAAATGCAACACAGCTCTGAGCCCCTGGAAAAATCAGTTTATACATGCTCAGGAGAGACTTAGTTTGACAGCTATATTGTCCAGTGTGCTGTCACGGAGCTCCTCCCAGCACAGCTCCTTTTCCCACCATTCCTTGGATCATTAGGCACATCCACCTGGTGGGCACTGGGGCTGAGCAAGGCCTTCCCTGTAGAGATTTCTCCAAGAAGCTGCATGTCACCAAACTGCTGGTCAGTGATACAGAGTAGAAGGAATTGCTGGAGCCCCTACCATGCAAAGAAAGGTATGAGCTGAGTCAAATGAAGATTTCTGAAAAATGAGGAAAAGACAGGGATTGAAAAGGTGTAGGAGAAAAAGAACAGGGAAAGAGAGCAGAAGGAAAGATGGGAATCTGGGGAATGCAAAAAAGAAAACTGGCAGGTAGGAAAAAGGGACAGAAAACTGTAAAAGAACAGAAATAAGAGCAGAAGGAAGGGCAGATTCTGCAATGTTTCTTGCAGAACATGGGCAAGAGATGCAGGGAAGTGGATGGCTTATGCATTTTAGCATGTATTTAAGACACAGGACCTCCAGGACTCCCTCCCTTCTAGGGAAACAGCTGCGACCAGGACTGCATGACAGAAATATTTGGTATCATCTCTTGTTCCTCTCTCAAGCTGCAACAAACGCCACAACCCAGAATTTTTTGTTAATTGTTCAGAACAAAACAGGAAACAAAATATAGTTTTTAGTATATTACTAGTTCTTTCTGCATACCTTCAAGAATAGCAGCTTTGGTATCAGACTGGTCTGTAAGTGTGGCTTTATAAAAAGCAATCCTTTGATTCAGGAGTTCTCAGATTGGTGTCCTTGCTGGCAGAGATTCTCTGTCTTTCACATCAGAAAGGCACAAAAGAACTGCAAGGAGAGAGAAAGAGCAAATTCAGTAGAATGGACCATGCTCAATTTACCAGAGAAAGTGTATTTCCAGGTTTTCCTAAGTTCTACCTTGGATATATGTGTCTCCTGATTTAGGGAAATGCTGTGTATGGCAATAAATCAAACTCTGTTTCTGATTACCAAGAGCTGCAAGCACTTCCATAATAGCACCGCCGTTCTCTTTAAGCAATGTGAAACACTTTACAAACAATAGCGATCTACACAAACCTGCACAAAAATGAGGAGTGGAAATCAAACTTCCTGGCTCCTATGCCCTAACCATAAGACTGAATTTTTTCCCTAGTCATACAGTTTCAACAAGTTCAAGGTGAACTTAATGACAAGGAGATCAGCTTGGGGCAGAAGGTGTTGAAAAGAAGGGTGCGCTGGGGACTTCGTGCGACTCTCAATCCCCAGCTGCATCCCTCCGTGGGTGTTTGGTGTTAGAAGGCTCTGTCCCTAAGTGCAGCTCAGTTCTTTGTCAATGACTAGCTCCTCACTGATGTGTTTTCTTCTCTTCCCTCTGGAACAGACTTTAGTGAAGCTGTCTGCAAAAAAAAAAAAAGTCAGTGGCAGTGTGAAAAAGAGAAAAACAACAACCCAGCAGGTTTTACAATACAAGAAGCTATTTATTTACTAAGTCTTGGTTTGTTATTGCAAAATCCTGGCTCTTAAAAAGCTCTCAGTCATTGTAGCTCACTGTCCTAATACAGCTGATACTGTGCTGACCAGCCCTTCTAGAGAGGTATTTTCTTTCTTTACATTAGCTGATAGATTAATGGTTTCATTCCCAACTCATCCAGCCTGTTTCCATGCTTTTCCAGCTGGATTTGTATTCAGCTACCACGTTTCCTGCTCTAATTGCCAGACCATAACTGCTCTTACATTACTTTCCTAAGAACAATTCTCTGACTTTCCCTGGTCTAAAAGTGACATTATCTTTTTTAACCCTCGGGTTTCAGGCTTTTTGCTCAGCTAAGATATTTCCAGCTTGATTTTTTGTTACGTGCCAAACCAAAAGCTTAGCTGAAATTACTAGGAGCAGTGAACGTCTATGGCCAGATGACAATCTGAAAGCATCTACAGATGACCACATTTGTCTTGAGGTTTTAAACAACACATAGTAATGCCTAGGAAAGGACTTGTATTGCCATCTGCCAGCATTTACAAATGACGGGTTTTGCCACTATCGTGTGAGTGACAATGACACACAGCCACTAATAGAAACGGAATCAGGAGCATGAAATACGAAGTGGCATGTGCAACGGCTGCAATAATAGTATTTATACAGCAGCAGCACTTAGAGGCTTTAATCAGACTGCGCTCCACTAAGCAAGGTACTATGCAAACAGATACAGAGGCAGAGGGCCACACGTACTCCACCTCATTTCAGTCTTGTAGCCAAAGCTTGCATACTAGGAGTGTGATTTCCGTAGGTTCTCCCATAAACAAGAAAGACATACTCTAAAAGGTGATTCAGTCTAGCTGATCTCTAGTAGAGTACCTCACCTCTGCTTTCACTGTACAGCAATGGTTTTCAACCTTCTTCAGCTTGCAGAAGCCTTAATGCTCCCTCTTGGAGGTAGAGAGCCCTGTCTGGCAAACTGAAGCATACTGTTTGTCCTGGTTTCGGCTGGGATAGAGTTAGTTTTCTTCCTAGCAGCAGGCACAGTGCTGTGTTTTGGATTTAGTAGGAGAAGAATGTTGATAACACACTGATGGTTTAGTTGTTGCTAAGTACTGCTTAGGCTAGTCAAGGACTTTTCAGCTTCCCATGCTCTGCCAGGTGCACAAGAAACTGGGAGGGGGCACAGCCAGAATAGTTGATTCCAACTGCCCAAAGGGCTATTCCATACCATATGGCGTCATGCTCAGTATAGAAATTGGGGGGGGTTGGCTGGGGGTCAGTGATCGCTGATCGGGAACTGGCTGGGTATCAGTCGGCAGGTGGTGAGCAATTGCATTGTGCATCACTTGTTTTGTATATTATTATTATTATTAACATTATTATATTGTTATTATTATCATTACTATTTGACTTTATTTCAGTTATTAAACTGTTCTTATCTCAACCCAGGAGTGTTTCTCACTCTCACTCCTCCGATTCTCTCTCCCATCCCACCGGGGCAGGGGGACTGAGCGAGCAGCTGTGTGGTGCTGAGTTGCTGGCTGGGTCTAACCCACGACACTGTTGTAAGACCTTACGAAATTACTGTTAAAGGCCCTTCCAATGCCACAGCACTAGATTCATGAGGATAAAAAACCCCACTGCTCTAGAAGCCGCAGGTGATGGCACTCTCAAGTTATGCATTCCAGGTCAATTCCTTTGGTTAGTTGACACAAATCTGCACCACCATGCTGGCCCCAGAGATTTCAAAAATCCACACTTCAAATAATTACATTTTATTTGGGATACTTCAATTCCTCATACTGTCCAATATTTTCCATATTGTTTTTCAAAGTTATTATCTGCCATAAATACAAGATAAATATTTGACTGTTAATGAGCTCAGGCAAAGTTTCACTACAAATCAATGTCTGATTTTTATCTTGCAGGTAGAAAGCTGTACGTTGCTGGGTTGTTTTTTGTCAAAGTACATTTTTCAAAAACATAATATCTCATCTAGGATCCTATGATCTGATTCATAGAATTGTTTAGGTTGGAAAAGACCGTTAAGATCATAAAGTCCAACCATTAACCTAGCCCTCCGAGTCCACCACTAAACCGTGTTCCTAAGCAACCACATCTACATGTCTTTTAAATACCTCCAGGATACCCCCACTACATCTCTGGGCAGCCTCTTCCAGTGCTTGACAACCCTTTCCATGAAGAAATTTTTCCTAATATCCAATCTAAACCTCCTCTGGTGCAACTTGAGGCCATTTCCTCTCATCCTAATGCTTGTTACTTGGGAGAAGAGACCAACACCCACCTCACTGCAGCCTCCTTTCAGGTAGTTGTGGAGAGCGATAAGGTCTCCCCTCAGCCTCCTCTTCTCCAGGCTAAACAACCCCAGTTGCCTCAGCTGCTCCTCATAAGACTTGTGCTCCAGACCCTTCACCAGCTTCATTGCCCTTCTCTGGACAGGCTGGATCCCACCATGTTTCTGTGATGGCAACTATATCATAGTTTTCCTGCAGCACAATGGCTTCCAGCTCCTCCTGTTTGTTGCCCATGCTGCGGGCATCGGTGTAGATGCACTTCAGTTGGGCTATTGGTCCCACCACCTTTTTTGGGGGAGAAACCCTAGTTCCTATGTGACCATTCTCAGGCGCTTCCATGGTTTCTAACACACCCATAACCCTTTTGTCTTCGCTGTCGCATGGATCTCCATCCCCTGCCTCCACTGGGACGGCAGACTGAAGGACCTCGCTAGCACTCCGTCCCTCAAACATTGGCGTGCCGTCCCCAGGCTTAGCTTTAGTGAGCCTGGGTCTATCCATTTCCCCCTTCAAATCTAGTTTAAAGCATTTTCCTGTTTCTGTCACTGCTGTCTAGGAAATCAGAAGAACATTCGTTGGCCAAGACACACATATGCACTGATAATCATAATTGAAGCTCATAAATAAAGACCTTCGGCTATTAATAATTTGTGGCAGCTTCTCCTCCAGTTAACAGTGGATCTGAAGATGCCCTCTTTCTCTCAGATTTGTCACAGAGTTAGAAGGCAGAGATGCAGAAATGACAGAGATTCCTTACAAGATGCTTTCCACAACTCTTTTTTTTCATGCTGGAGTGTGGGCGGGCACAAGCACAGTTGCAAGCAGATTTCTATCACTCCACTGCAAGTTGAATTTGCAGAACATAGTTTTGTGCAATGGGCGTGGAAAGGCAGCTTCATTGTTCCCTAGACTCACTTTCCATAGGCCAGATTTATTCTTTAGCCATTGCATGATAACTTTATTTGCTGGATGACAGCATCAAGGAGGACTAGGCTGAGACTTACAGTTTGTTACTTTAAGAACAACTGGAAATATTCACTTTCAAGGAAAAAGTCTTGTCATTTATAGCTTTGTAAAGTTTCCACAGAGTTTTGCAGGGTTTTTTTTGTGGGGGAGATATTTTTCAAATAAGATTGTTTAAAAGTTTATGCTTTAAAAAAGAAAGTATGGAAACAGATATTAATCTCTTTCCAGTGTGAATATATGAGCAACTAAAACATTCCCAATTAAGTTCTTCTTATCCTCATTTTCTGCATTTCCTCAGATGCAGGCCCAGGTTACAAGAAACACCAGGTGAGTTGTGACATCCTTTTCAGCTGTTAATCCCTGCACCTTTAAAATGCAAATTTGGACCCAGCTGGGGTGGGGAAGATTCAGCAAATGGTTGAGACACAAATCACTACAAGAAATCAGTGTTTACATTACTGAGAATTCAGACATGACTCACAGCCAAAATAAAAATCCTATTCCCAAAGGATTCCTTGCAGTTTAGTCTCTAAAACAGCTGGGGTTTGTGCATTTTGAAAATCACCTGTGAAATGGGAATAACAAATGTTTGGGGTATTACCTTGCCATTAGCTTTGATAATTACAACTGAGATGATGTATTTTTCCTCCTTAATTTCTACTTGAACTTCAGATATTATCTGCCCCCGCTTTTCACAAGAGATGTTCTGGACCAGCTGAACAGGCACAGGATTATTTGTGATCTCCCGTGTATTTTCAGGGGCTTTCATTGCAGAGCCTTTCTCAGCACAGCCACGGAGCAAACCCGTGGCCGCAGAGCCCTCTTGTGGAAAATCAGCCGGTTCTGGCAGGAGGAGACTTCTTTGGTTTGGTTTTTTTTTTATTATTATTATTTTGCATAGGAAGAACAAGAAGAAGGAAGTCCCGTGGATTGCTGTGGCAGGAAAAAGTCCAGGCAAGACATCCTGCTCACCCCAGCATCTTCTTCACCCGGCCTGGAGTATCAACAAGTCTTCTTACGCCGAGAGCTGAAAGACAGAAGTCAATATTCGTCTCATCTTTGCTTAATTTAATACTCTCAGTTAGGAGGGTTTTGACAATGCTCCTGCCAACAGGTTCTGCCGCTTCTATTTGAAAATATAACTATGCCATCTCCATGTTACAAACTGAACCAACCTTTCTACCTATAAAGGCAGGAGAAAGATGGGTATTTCAGTCATTCATTCTACCTGTCCTGGAGTTTCATGTTATCTTCTGTTCCTAAATGCAACCCTGCATTTAGGAAAAGCCACCTTGTTTTAAAAATAAAGGCTTCTAGAATAAAGGCTACCAGCATACTTGTACATACAGGAAAATCACTCCACCTAGTATGCACCTGGCTACCATTCCCGGAAGGCAGAAAAGTACAGTAGACAAACTTAGAAGTAGGCACACGCTTAGCTTTGGGTGGTACCGCCCTTCTCTACCCTCTTTTAGCTTTCCAGCTGTAACATTTCGGTGCATACAATACAAATTTTTGCAAAAAATGACTGGCTACGTGCCAAAGTCAGCAGGGATTTGGTTGAATTTTAACTGGATAGAGAAGGTTACACCTTGTCCTTGCCTTTATCTAATATCCACACATGTTTTGATCAGACCTAATCAAACATTGCTGCAGGTTAAACATGTTACGCTTTTACTTTAATTCAACCCAAAGCAGTACTAAAGTGACCTACATACACAACACCTGCCTGTTGATAAAAAAAATAAATGGCTGCAGCTGCATGTGTGTCAGGAAGCAAGGCACTGAAGTTAAGACCTGTAATTAGGTCCTTACATGCTTTTTATGGGGGGAAGGAAGATAGGGAATAGGGGAAATTCCTCTCGTCTGAATGGCCCAATATTCCACACTCTTCTGGAGGTGCCATTAATGAGTACAGGGAGATGAGTACAGGAGTGCAGGAGTACTCCTGTAACGAGTACAGGAGCAAAATGAGAACTGGAAATCCTCTAGCAATGTAGGACCTGGTATCACAACCTGGGGGTGGTGATAAAATCCTGTCAGGGCTCCGCACAGGCTGGCTGCTCGCTCAGGACCAGGGTGCTGGGAGCAGAGGGGATCCCTGGGCCGGCAGGACAAGGACCTTGCCAGCCAAGGTCTGTCCCTCTGCCCACAGCGAGGGAGCGGGGCAGGCCCGCGGTGGCTGCCTGGATCAGCAAAGAGCCCAGATCCCCAGGCAAACGGTGACGGGGCAGGTCTGAGGTCAGGTTGGGAAGAGAAGTCAGCAAGTCATGGTCAGGATCAGGCCCCACAAGAGTAATGTCCTGGTTTCAGCTGGAATAGAGTTAATTTTCTTCCTAGTAGCAGGCATAGTGCTGTGTTTTGGATTTAGGATGAGAATAATGCTGATAACACGCTGATGGTTTAGTTGTTGCTAAGTAGTGCTGACACTAGTCAAGGACTTTTCAGCTTCCCATGCTCTGCCAGGTGCACAAGAAGCTGGGAGGGGGCACAGCCAGAATAGTTGATCCAAACTGACCAAAGGGCTATTCCATACCATATGGTGTCATGCTCAGTATAGAAACTGGGGGAGTTGGCCGGGGAGCAGCGATCACTGCTCGGGAACTGTCTGGGTATCGGTCATCGGGTGGTGAGCAATTGCATTGGGCATCACTTGCTTTGTGTATCATTAGTATTATTATCATTATTATATTGTTATTATTATCATTACTATTTTACTTTATTTCAATTATTAAACTGTTCTTACCTCAACCCAGGAGTGTTTCTCACTCTTACTCCTCCGAATCTCTCCCATCCCACTGGGGTAGGGGGAGTGAGCGAGCGGCTGCATGGTGCTGAGTTGCTGGCTGGGGCTAAACCACGACACCATGTTATCACAAAAACGGGGTAAGAAGCAACAAGCTATGGCATATGCCCCCACTATGCCCTCACTAATGTTGAAATCAGTTCACTTTTTGTGAAAAAATGTGTGGTGCTGATACGGACCTTAGAAGACTGGTCTTATAGGAGACAGTCCAGTTACAGCGCAGAAAAAACACAGACCTTTGAAGTACGCTGTGTCAGGAAAAGTACCAAATAGGTGTGTTTCCAGCTGATGGACCACAAGGCGGATACTTGCCTTAATGACTTGGGGAATTAAGGACAGCTTCTGTCATTCACAGCTTATGGACTGGTAAGTATGGGGGGCGAACATGAATGTCCACTACTGCAGGAAGAAGAAACCAGCAACATCAGCATCATATTCTTCCCAATGAAGAACTTGAGGATGAGAATTCAGGTGTTATCCTCCTCGCAGTCAAAAATGTCTGACTCTAATACCCAGAGAAACAATGAAAGGGTGAGCATAACACCAAGAAAAAGTGATAGAAACTAAGTGCATGTTTTAGAGTTTTAATTGCATTACTATTATTGAGATTTTTCCTCCACAGAAGTATTCTAAGTGCAACCTTATACTTTCTTTTTTCCTGAGAATTAGATCTAGACTAATAATGATTCTTGAATTAGACTGTTATCAATTGTGCTAAGAATAAATTCTGTGAGATAAATATATATATCAGGTGTGCTGCTTCTTTGCCCATAAACAAGACTTTGAGCACACCACCAGCTATTGCAATGATCCATACTATGTGTACACATATATAGTATGCACATATATAAATATATATGTATATGTATTCCTATTCCATTAGCAGAATCCCACCGTGATCAGGCAGCGAGGAGGAACAGGATCAGGCCATCCGTACCATTCGTATTTCTTTGTGCGCTTTGTGTTTTCTGTCCAAGTTTATCTGTGTGGCTGACCATGTGTGCATATGTATATTTAGATATGTGTATATATATTCTTGTGTACTGGGTGTATGAAGGCGTGGGTGCCTTTTGGGAGTAGTGCTCAGCCTTGCTACTGGCTGGATCGGATAGCACAGAGCTACAGCAGCCTCCCACGTAGTGGCCTGCAGGGTTCAGCAAGCCCTGGCATTTTTCTGTCAGGCCTTTGCAAGAGGGATTCACTGCGTACATATCTTCCTATAAGGGAGTGTGAGTTTTTGGTAGCACCTGAGAGTTCATCAGACCAGTTGGGAGCAATGTCTTCAGGGCAAATCTGACCAAAGTTACTCTCATTACTGGTTTACTTTTTATTCCACTTCACATTCCTTTGCTGTCTTTTCTCTCAACGGCCCCAGAGCACAGATAGTTGAGCAGTAAACAAAAAAGGAACAAAATCTCCTATTACTCTGTAAGATGGGCTCAAGCTGCGCCATGGGAGGTTTAGATTGGATATTAGGAAAAATTTCTTCATGGAAAGGGTAGTCAAGCATTGGAACAGGCTGCTCAGAGAGGTGGTGGAGTCACCATCCCTGGAAGTGTTGAAAAAACAGGTAGATGTGGCACTTTGGGACATGGTTTAGAGGGCATGGTGGTGTTGGGCTGATGATTGGAATGATGATCTTAGAGGGCCTTTCCAACCTTAATGATTCCTAGTTTTTACTTTCATTATAAATAATCCAGCCACCAAGCCAGGAAACATGAAATTGCTACTCTACCCTTAATTGGTTTAGTGGTGGACTTGGTAATGTTAGGTTAATAGTTGGACTGGATGATCTTAAAGGTCTTTTGCAACCTAAACAATTCTATGATTCTATGATTCTAAGACGGCCATCAGCACCTGCACTGGCTCTGGCTGGGATGGAGTTGACTTTCCTCATAGCAGCTGGCATGGTGCTGTGTGTGTTAGATTTGTAACTGAACAGTGTTAATAACACAGAAGGTAGTCATATGGCATAGGATGACCCTGTCAGTCATTTGGATCAAACTCCTTTGGGGAGTTTGGGTCAGCTGTCCCGGCTGTGTCCCCTCTCAACCCTTCTGCCCACCCCCAGCCTACTCCATGAGGAGCAAAGTGAGAAACCTTGATGTTGTGCAAACACTGTTCAGCCAAAATACTGGTGCATTATCAATGCTGTTTTGGTCACAAATACTAAACACAGCGGCATACTGGCTGCTACGAAAAAAATCAACTCTATTGCAGCCAGACCCACTACAATAATTTACTTCACTTTCTGTGAAACCCTGTGGGCCTGATGTCACAATGACTTTGTTTTTTCCTCAGTTTATAAGCTGAGTTGGCAAGGACCTGGCACAGAGGAGCAAGTAAGAGTGGGGCAAAGCAATCTTCAAGCCCTGAGAAAACAGTTCACTGACCAGCAAACCGCTGCTTCTGCATGTCCTTCAGGAAAGCAGTAGACTAATTTCTGAGCGCAGCCCCACACCAACACACTCTGTTCACTTCTGAAGCCATCCCTGAGGGTTTGTCCATAAAATCCATGGGAACAGCGGGCTGGGTTGATACAAAAACTCGCAGATACTATTCTTCAAAGTCCGAACCTCTCCTCAAGAGGAAACGGAGTCTTCAGAAAGTTCCCGAAATAAAACTCAATAGCAACAAAGTTACTATTAAGCAGGCATTCTTTATTACAGCACTGGGCAGCACTGGGGATCGTTCCACCATGAGTGCTGCAACGATTTGGCAAACTTCCAGAGATTTTATACTATCAAGTTATACATATTCATATGATTTCTGGGAATTCATCTACATAAACATGAGATTTCTTGGAACTCATTAACATATGCAAATGTCTAATCCGCAGGCGCAGTCATCCTCTTTGGTGGTCTTCAGGGGTCCTCTGGTGGTCTCCAATAGTCTTCTTCACTTGTCCGCTAGTTGAACTTTTGGGCTTCCTTTGTCCATTTACGGTCATTCGAATTAGCTCATCAGTCCTTTGGCCTTGGAATGCTACGAGACCAGCTCCTTGAGTGCTTATCTCAGCACGGGGGTCCTGAGTCTATGTTATCAGTGTTTTATGCAGGAAGCCTAACAAGCTTGCTCAGGGTCTGTTTTAATCGTGCCAGACGAGGAGTCACATTCTTCGAAATATCTGTCTCAGCAGATAACTAAAACTATCTGAGTCAGGTATTGTCAGAGGTTTAGCCCTTTCAGGGTAAGCTGGAGGCCTTGCGGCTCCTCATCCTCACCCCGCAAACACGCCCTCAGACCGGCTCTGCAAGAGCCCCTGCCCTCCCCTGCATGCTCTCAGACCTCCACCTCCCCTCCTGAGAAGCAGGATGGGAAGCAGCGCGGGTTCCCATGGCCAGGGCACCACAAGCGCCTCTCCCGTTTCTCCCCCAGGACGAAGGAACTCGCTGCTCGGCGGCACCGAGAAGCCCGAGTCCTCCACAGCCCGGTTGACGGGATACCTTATCGCTTCGTTTTGCTTAAAATAGGAATAGATTTCGCTAAGCTTTTGAAAACCCCTCCCTGCCCACCGCTGGGGTGCTCCTGTCAGGGTAACGGGTGATTAAACTGGTTTTTAAACCATTTAAAAGCGAGCACGCTGACCGCCAGCCCGACCCGCCCGCCGCTCGCGGTTACCTCAGGGAAGCGGACACCTCACCCCTTCTCAGGCCACGCCCCCTGCCGCTCCCCTCCAATCAGGAGGCGGCAGCCCCGCATACGCCTCCATGGCGACGCGCCGCCCCGCCCCCCGCCCGCCCCCGTGCGCACGCGCGCCAGGCCGGCGCATGCGCGAGGCGGCGGCGGCCGTGAGGCGGGGGCTGCTTGACCGGAGCGCGGAGGCCGGCGGCTGCGGGCCGGGCCGGGAGATGTCGGTGGAGCAGCGCAGCGCGGAGCCGGCGGGCGACAGCGGTAGGTGCCCGTTTCCCTGGTAGGGACCCAGCGGGGCTCCGACCGGGCAGGGCTGAGGGCCGCGAGGGACCGGGGAAGCGGGGGGGGCGGCTCAGCCCCCTCCCCCACCCTCCCCCATCCTGGGGGGGGCGGGGCCGGCGCAGCGGCGGCCTGGGCCTGCGCATGCGCAGTGGGGGAGTCGGTGGCCCGCGGTCGCTTGAGGTATTTCTGGAAATAGTATGAGCGCTCTCTTTTCCTGTCCTCAGAGGCGGATGTCTTCGAAATTGTTCTGCCGATCACTGTCTTTGTGCTGAGCGATGATGATTTTCTCCAAGAGGGTGCTGAGGAGCAAGCAGCGTCGCTTCCTGAGTTGAAGGGGGAGGAGGAGCAGGAGGTTAACTTAAACAATAGCGTTTTCCTGGAAACCAATGTGACACCTTCAAATGACGGTAACAGTTTAAGCGTTTGGGAAGAGAGCAAGACTGCTTCAAATAAGGATAGCAGTATGAAATATTCTGAAGAAAAATGGGCTGCTGAGAGTGTGTGTAACAGATCAAAATCACCTTTAAGTGATGCAGGCACAGATGAATGTAGTCAAAACTATGTGTTGCCTACATCGTCTTGCAAAGCAGAGCTTACAGAAATAAACAAAACGAGTGACGGAAAAGAATGTGATGGTGATGATGGCTTTCAGAAGATTCCTCCTCTCCTCTCCCCTCCTGGCAGTGAGGTTAGAGATGATACCATCAAGACAAGCAAACAGTTGACATTGGCAGCGATATCCAGACAAGAAGAGGAACCCGTCAGTGTTGCAGGTGTTCTTTCTGATGGCAGTCAAGAGAAACAACCGGAAATCCACGAGGACATGGAGACAAGTGTTGAAACTGAAGGTAACTTATTAATAAGACTAGTGCAAGAGTTTAACAAATCTGGTAAATCTCAAGTTTTTGAAATAGGAAAGTGTATAGGAAGAATGCCAAACCTGTTTATTTTAGAGTAAGCATTCAACATAGATTAATATTGTGTGCAGCAGAAAGACAATATTGGCTGGACTGTGCTTAGTTCTTCCACAGACTCCTGTGAAAAATAGTGGAACTACAATTAATTGGTACTGTTTCATTCTGCTGCAGTTTGCAGAAGGGCAGCCTTTCACTAGGGAAAAAGATCTGAAAATAAAAACTTAGGTTGAAGGTTTTTTATCCCAGTTAGAGATATTAGGGAGAGAAAACTAACAGGTGGTAACTCATCAATATAAGCAGAGACTGGGAGAGGCATAATTTAAGTTTAAACTCCACCATTCCATATCGCAAATGGAAGTCCTTCAGGAAGAAAGGCATAGAGAAGTACTAAGAGTAGTTGCCCTTCTAACAGACAGAAGACAGCAGAAGTGTCACACTTGTGAGAACGGAGCCCTAGCAAAGTTCAGTGACAGTACTTTCATAGGAATTCTGGCATAAAGCTGTTTCATTAAAAACTGTAGGGGATGCAGTGTTGTCATGTGGAATTCAGAGCTTTGAGTGAAAAGAGGAGGTGGAAAAAGGGAGGCTCCTACCTAGGATTTCTTGTCTTAAATCATTATTTAAATTGGGGGGGGGCGGAGGGGGAGGGACATGGATGGACACAGAGAAAGACATTAGAAAAGAAGTGGAGATGGGAAAATATTAAGAAAGCAAAAGGAGTGAAGAGCAAGCAAGTCGTGAGTCAATTTGGGATTATTACTACCAATTAATCATGAACGTTGGTGACTGTATGAAAGGTCATGCATGTGACTTTTTATCCCCCTGTAGATCCTGATTCTTCAAAGAATGGAGATGGTGAAGCTGATAACAGAAAGAGTAGCAAATTTGAAGATGAAACTCTGAGTTCTCTTTTGGAACATGATGTGAAAGAAGAACTGAAATGTACCTATAATAGTTCTGCTCCAGTTCTTAATGGGTGTTCTCTTACTTCAGAAGAATTGCTAAAAGACACAGGGAAACCGGAGATGAAAGCTTCCACTTCTGCTGAATCAAATACTACTGGAGAGCACATTTATAAGACATTAACACCATTTCTGAAAAAAAGATATCGGCAACAAAAAGTTGTTTCTCCTCATGCAAGCCCAGAAGAATTCCAAAGCCAGCAAGAAGGTTTATCATGGCTAAGTAGCAGTGTGACCATCAAACCTCTTTCTAAAGCGTCTTGTTCTATAAATAACCATCAAAGATTGAATTTGAAGTGCAGGTTTTGTAGTTCTGCATATAAATGCAGTTCACATCTAAAGAAACATGTTTATTCAGCTCATAAAGATAAGAAAATACATAAATGCTGCTTTTGTAAAAGAACCTTTTTCTTTTCTGTCAACCTTAAGAATCACCTTAAATTTCATAAGAAAATGACTAGGTTGCAAAAAGCAAGAAAAAATAGAATAAATGCGAGAAAAGTTAGGCAGAGAAGATCTGAAGAAAGAAAATCTGAGACCAAGAAAAAAGAAAGTAAATATGAGAAGTTTTTCATCAAAATTGAAAGGGACTTTACACCTCTGGGTGTGCCAGTTAGTTTTTCCTGCAAAATTTGTTTCTTTGCTTCATCAAATCCTAGGATTTTTGTTCATCACATGAAGGGACATAAAGAGAGACCACCTTACCAGTGTCCTCAATGTGATTACTCCTGCATTAGCTTATCCTCTCTGTTAAATCACATGTACTGGCATGCTGGGTATAAGCTGTACCAGTGCAGGTTTTGCACCTTTTTTTCGTTATATTTTGCCAGCATGGTAAGGCATAGCTACATACACACAGGGGCTAAACCCTATTCCTGTGAGTTCTGCCAGTCGGCATTCACAAGTACCGCTGGGTTAAAGAGACACAGAAGATTACATGCAGGCAAAGAAACATGCCAAGGGCAGCAACTCGACTTTGTAAGCAGAGGAAAGAGAACTCGAAGACCCTTAAAGAATTATACATGTGATGAGTGTAACGTAGTGTTTTACACTAGAGGACATCTCAGCTTTCATAAGAAGTTTCATGAACAGTTTAAGGCTGCTGCTAATGGTTGTACAAATCAGAGCAATGAATATCATAACAGCAAAATACGCAAAGTTGACAGTGATTCCCAGGACCATGTTTCTCTGTCTCTTTCCGGTAAAGAAAAGGATTGTCTCAGTGGGGGAAGGCTGGCTTCAGAAGTAGACTTTGAGCGGGCAGGTGATGTGCGGGACAACAAGAAAATATGCTCTGGAAAGAAATTGCCTGAAAACAGCCATGGAAGCAAGAGCTTACCTATTACTGGGAATAGATCAGAAGTTCCTCTGAATTCATACAAAATGGACACTGTCATTTGCAAAGAGGAACCTCTCTTCAACTCCAAGGCCTCTCATTCACAAGTTCAAGATGATGATGCGTATCATAAATTTGTGGAAAACTTAAAGGATACGTGGCCTTCCAATCTGTCTACGTTCAAAATGTACAAGTGCAGACACTGCAATTATGCTACCTCTGTTCATAGCGACTTTAAGCTGCACCTAAAAATACATACAGATGAAAGACCATTTGTGTGTAAAGAATGCAATAAGACATTTAAAACATCAAACCATTTGCAGAAACACAGCCTCGTTCATGTAAAGAATGGATATGAGTTTGGCCATTGCCTCTATGCAGATAGCCGTTTAGAGAATCTTGAATTGCATCATGAAATGCGTGTAGGCATGTGTCCAGAAACAGATTTTCATTCCTCGGAAGGTTCAAACGGCGTCCATTCCTTGCTTGCTTCGGAAGTCTGTGGAGTACAGCCAGATGTCCAGAGGTGCAAAGAAAATGATTCGCTAGCACAAAGTCAGCCACGATTCTATCAGTGCGTAGAGTGCGAGTACGCTACTTACATTTTAAGCAACCTTGAACTACATGTAAGAACTCACACAGGTGAGAAACCTTACAGCTGCAGTGTTTGTCAGAAGAAGTTTCGTACTTCCAGTCACCTGAGAAGACACAGAGTCACACATTTTAATATGGAGCATCTCAAGTGCAGGAACTGTGACTATTCTACAAACAAATGGCTGTCCTTGAAACAGCATCTGGCTTCACACTCTTGTGAGGAAAGCTCATCTACTGGCTGTCTCTATGAGCAAAAGCAGCTACCTGTCAAAACGTACACGTGTGAAGAGTGTGGCTATTCCACAGCCCACAATGGAAACTTGAAGCCACACTTGAGAATCCATACAGGTGAGAAGCCCTTCAAGTGCAGTCAGTGCGCTGTCGCTTTCCGCACATCTAGCCACCTGAAGCGCCACTTACAGACTCATTTAAAGTTGCACTGCAGAAGGTGTAAATTTTCTACGGTAGATAAACGTGCTTTCCAAAAACATGTAAAAACACACACAAAAAAGTACAAGTGTGGAAAGTGTAATGTGATGCTGCCTACCAAAAAACTTCTGGAAAAGCATAAGCGGCAACATAAGCTTGGAATGTAAGCTTGGGAACTGCAAGTTGGCACTCGGTTCTGGAGAGGTTTGCATGTCCTGAATTTGTTCATTGCTTTACATTCCCCTGCTGTCCCCAGAACGATGTCCGGTAATGGATGCATCTGGCGTTTTGGTCCAGAGAGTGAAACTTGGGGTGCTGTTTGCTCCAGGTTCTTCTGAGAAACATCTCTTGTCTAACTGAAATAATGTGTAAAGGGAGGGAAAGAAGCGCACAACATATGGTATAGTAATAATTTTTCATTTAAAAATTGTCAATGTGTTTGGAGGCTTAATGCTGCCTCCCATCTGCTGAAAGTTACATTGCCTACTCCCAGGTTCTCTTGCAATACTTGCAAGAGAAAAAAAATAGTATCTCAGAAAGTTACAGAAACAAAAGATTCATGTCATCACTGGATAATTGGGATATGAAAATGGTTTCTATATGTGTGTATATATGAAAGGTTTATTAGGCAGTTACCTTGTCTGTAGTTTTGATAATTCTTTGAGTAGTCTGACAGAAATGGTAGTGTTATCCTTAATCAGATATTTTATACTGAGAATCCTTAAATTAATCTTCAATTTTATGTAAATGTCTGATGTTAAGCTAGTATGAAATGCCTTATCTTTTCTCCGGCTGGTAGTTACTGTGCTCTTTGTTTCTTAAAATAGACAATAGCGTACTTTTCAAAGAACTTCTGTTAATTTAACCACTTGCTGATACATTGCAAAGACTACTTAGTTACATGGAAAACCTTAGCAGTATCTTGAACTGTAGAATTTATTTTGTTGAAGAGCTTTACTGTGCATCTAAGATACCACGTGTAAGGACCACCTGTGCCAAACAGCAGTTGTTACCTGGTATGGTGAAGACGGACAGATGCTTCTTCCACTTGATACTGAAATTTAGACAAATCTTTGCTTGTTTTATAGAGTTACACACTGCTAGAAACTTTGTGTGGACATCACTGACTGTAGTATGTTCAGTGGTATTGATGACAGCGGTGTTACCCTCTTGTATGAGGGAAGACAGGGGCAAAGGGCTGGTGGTAACTGTCCCCTAACATTATAGTTCACTCCATGACACAGCAGAGTAAACCTATAGTTTAATTTAGAGAATGTAAACGTGAAACTACCACTGCTTTTTTACTGCTCTCAAATGTATGCTTTTCTTTATAAATACAGATAATACCTTGCAGAGGCTTTCTGGTAATGTAGGAGACGGGTTGGAAGTGGTTGCCCAGAGAGATGGTGGGGTCTCCCTCTTCGGAGATATTCAAAAGCCATCTCGATGTGGTCCTGGGCAACCAGCTCTGGGTAGCCCTGCTTGAGCAGGGGTTTGGACCAGATGACCTTCCGAAGTCCTGCAGCCATTCTGTGATTCAGAACGTGATTTTCCAAGAGTGGATTGAAACTGATGAATAGATGCATGTATTTAAGGCCAGATCAGCAAAGGTATTTAAGCAGTATAGTTCTTTCTAGTTGTGGTAAAATCAGACAAGTAAGTACCTGTGACCCTGAACGCTGGTGGTTACAGATGTTTTTACTACAATCTGGGAAGTCGCCGTTTGGGAATGAGTGATTCACATGTTAGAATGATTGAGCTAACACCTGATACAGCTGTGAGAAAGAAGAACGTTGTCCTGATAGGAATAAAGAAAAGCATTTCAGGGAAATACTAACACTGTTATACAAGTGTGGAGGAATTTTTACCTGCATTAGTGTATGATTCTGATCATTTATTTGAAGAAAAGTTCAAAGAGGAAAGAAAAGTGGTGAAGAGAATTGTAAGCCTATGTATCAGATGAGACTAGGAAAGCTAAATCTGATAGAGAATAATTGTTCAAAAGTATGGTGTACACTGATGAAGAAGGGAGCCCAATTTAAGGGGGGTAAATTAATTAAAGGAAATTTTTAAAAGAGTTTGTAAACAGCATAAGTTTATTTTAGTTATAAGTAAAAACAACAGAAGACATTTTCAGATGGAGCTTGATGAGTTTGTAAAAATACTTCTTCCATGTGGTTGCCTCTAATAAAAATAAATAAAGTGTTTCATGACTCATGAGGTTCCCCTCTGTTCCTTATGCAACGCACTGCACTTTGGGTATTGGAAGTGATTTTCAGTGCCAAGTCAGAGAAATTTAAATATAAAGGCATACTCATTTTAAAATAAGGACACAGGCTGTTTGGTTTTTTTTTTTTTGCTAGCTAAAACTGTACTATTTTTTATTCTTGCAGAGTTGTAACAAAAATCAAAGCCTTTTCTAAATCATACTATGAAGCTTTCTATTTCAACCGAAAAAAATTGCTTAATTTTATTTATGAATGCATCTGGAATTTGGAGAAAACAGTAAAATGTGATAGGAAGTCACACTCATGACAAAGAACTTGAGCAAACAGGTGTCATTTTATCTGCTGTGCATCTACTGAGTAAGTGAATAAAAGTTAAACACGGGGTGAAGCAAATTAGTATCAGTGAATAAGGCCATGCTGCAATGTGGTTAACCATCAACCAGATTTATCTACAGGAAGGAAACAGAACAATTTTTATTTGACTTTGCTGTATGTTACTGTTACTACCTTGATTTTCGTTTGGGCTACGGTGCGTCCATGTAAATGGACGTGTTTTTCTCAAATTAACAAAACACACTGGAAATCATAGAATCATATAATCGTTTAGGTTGGAAAAGACCTTTAAGATCACCCAGTCCAACCATTAACCTAACATTGCCAAGGCCACCACTAAACCAATTAAGGGCAGAGTAGTAATTTCATGTTTCCTGGCTTGGTGGCTGGATTATTTATAATGAAAGTAAAACTGGAACAGATTCATTAAGGTTGGAAAGGACCTCTAACATCATCATTCCAATCATCAACCCGGCACCACCATGCCTGCTAAACCATGTCCCGAAGTGCCACATCTACCCATTTTTTGAATGCTTCCAGGGATGGTGACTCCACCACCTCTCTGGGCAGCCTGTTCCAATGCTTGACCACTCTTTCCATGAAGAAATTTTTCCTAATATCCAACCTAAACCTCCCCTGGTGCAGCTTGAGCCCATTTCCTCTCGTCCGATCGCTAACTACTTGGCAGAAGAGCCCAACACCCACCTCACTACACCCTCCTTTCAGGCAGTTGGAGAGAGCGATAAGGTCTCCCCTCAGCCTCCTCTTCTCTAGGCTAAACAACCCCAGCTCCCTCAACCGCTCCTCATAAGGCCTGTGCTCCAGACCCTTCACCAGCCTTGTTGCCCTTCTCTGAACACGCTCGAGCACCTCAATGTCCTTCTTGTATTGAGGGGCCCAAAACTGGACACAGTATTCCAGGTGCAGCCTCACCAGCGCCGAGTACAGGGGGACAATCACCTCCCTGCTCCTGCTGGCCACACTATTCCTGATACAAGCCAGGATGCTGTTGGCCTTCTTGGCCACCTGGGCACATATAACGTTGGTGAAATCTGATTTTCTTCTGTCCCCTTCCCCATTTGTGTCCGCTGGGGAATTTAACACACCTTCATGAAGAGTCACGTCAGCATTTAAGAGCAGGCCCGTGCCCCTCCGCCGTGCGCACCTCCAGCCCACAGGTGGCGCTAGCGCAGAGCACCGGCCCGAGAGCCCGCGCATGCGCAGAGCAGCCAGCGCCCCCCCGTGCCCTCCCCGTGCACCTGCGCCAACCGTGCCGCCCCTCCCCTCTGCGCCTGCGCAGAGCGCTCCCCTTTAGCGCGCAGGGCGCCTGCGCGGGCTCTCGGCCGGCCCCGCTGAGGCGAGCGGCGTTTCCTTTCTTTCACCGCTTTTTCTCGGCAGGGCTTTGAGCCCCGCCGCCCTTCGCCGCTAAGATGCCGCGGATTATGATTAAAGGCGGTGTGTGGCGGAACACCGAGGTAGGACTTTGCTGGCTGTAATCCCCCGCCCCCCCCCCCCCCCCCCCCGGGCTGGGGCCTCAGCGCATGGGGGGGTGGGGGTGTCCTGGGCGAGTGCGCAGGCGCTGGTGGAGGGGTCGGGGTGCGCATGCGCAGGGGCCTCATGTTGTGGGGTGTCTCGTAGTGGTGCGGGGCTGGGGCGAGACTGGGGTCTGCCCGGGCCCTCTGTAGCAGGGGACGGAGGGGGTTCGGCGTCTGCAGGCGCTGTCGCTCTGGTGGGCTTGATTCCTCGGCAGCCTTGACCCCCTGTCCTAGTGGGCAGAGGTCAAGCCGGTGTTGTTTCTTCTGAGGGCTGCGTCTTGGGGAGGACGGGAAGCTCAGCCATGCGTGTGTCCTGTCCCTGCCCCCTGGAGAGAGCGTGCACAGAGCAGCTGGAGGGGATGCGTGGGCCGTGTTGTCCTCGGAGATGTCCCTTTCGTAGGCTGGAGTGTGTCTTATACTGCATAGGCAGAATTCTTATTCTCTAGGGGTACGAGGGAGCTGGCATCTCTTGCCCTTGAAGACTCGTCCAAATGCGGAAATGGTGAAGATGGGTATAGGCTTTTCATCAGCAGCCTGAAGTGTCTTATACACAGAAACTCACATGCCGTTCAAAAAAGAGCAGAAAACCCCACCCCTCTCCAAGTTTTGCCGAAAACCCCACCCCTCTCCAAGTTTTGCCATCACATGCTTTCAGAACTGCAACTGATCGTGAAAAGGAAAATAATAACATGGGAAATCAAGGATGTTGGTTTTATTAGATGGCATGTTTAAAGCAAAAGGAGATGCCCAACACTGTTAAATCCAGAACTCTGCCAGTGTACACTGTGAACACTAGGCATGTAAATAGTTCCAAAAAGCAGTGAGAAAAAATAGTGGAAAGAAACGTATTGTGTGCTGGAAAATGTACTGCATGTGCTTTTAACCACTTGTGACATATTGGCTCTGTGCCAGGAGGCAGCTAAATTGGAAGTCAGCAGGGGATAAGAAGGACTATGTGCTTACCCTGTTCTTATGTTCTACCATAAGTGACTAATTTTGGTCACTGTTAAGAGAAAGAGCAGTGGGTTAAATAGATCATTGTTTCATCCATTTTTGTGTACCAGGGATGAAGCTGCTGTCCTAGGTACTATTTTTTTAATTAGTATTTTGCTTATACATACAGCATTAAATTTACAGAAAGTGGAACCAGTTGATATCAGGTCATTAGGAAAATGACCCATTACTTGCAAAAAAGCTTGCTAATGTCATCAGTATGGCTAGTGTATGCCATATAACACCAAGTAAATTTTAAAAAACAAGAGGATTTATTATTTATTTCTTAATAGATATTACACAAATTGTTTCCTGTAGCAGCTCAAGCCAAAGCTCATCATCAGTGTGCAGTTAAAGCTGCTGTGCACTCTGAGAGATGCCTGTGCTAGACAGAGTAGCTGTCCTTGATGACTAGCGTCTGCACGGTACAGCTGAACACGTTCCGAACACAACTACAAGTACTTATGGGATACAGAAGAGGAACATCTGTTGTTGACAAGGCTGCAAGAATAGCTTTGATGCATTTAAAATACCGCTTTCTGACCTGTGAGGAAACCAGAAATAATGAACCCATTTATCTGGGGGGAGGGGAGAGAGGGATTGATGGATGGATTGGCAGACAATTGATAGGACTTTAGCTTTTGATCAAATCTCACTGCACACTTTGATGTATATGAACAGTCTGGCTCCCAAGCTGAATCCATTACTTCTCCCCCCTCCCCCCACCGAGTTTCTAACCTTTGGGATCAGCACTTTGGGATGTTACATTCTGAACATTAAAGGGATATATTTTAAGATTAAAAACTTACTATAAAGTTCCTTCGTTTGTTGCAATACTTTTTTTTTAACAGCATATTCCTTTGATAGGTATATATTCCATTTGCATTAAAATATGCAAACCCCCAAAATACGGTATTATTTAAAACAAGACACCCAGAGGTATCTGTCACTTTTTTTTCATTTTTCCAAATGTTGTGGCATTACCAGACAACTTTGCTACCTCTCTATTGGTGTTCTTCAGGGAAGACATTCAGAATCTTTAAAAACTCTGCATTAGAGAGCATTGAAGGTAATTGTTTTGGAAGTTCTGTCAGGTCTGTGAAACAGGCCACAATAATCAGCACTTTTCCATTTAATCTTTATTGATTTCATTGGCTTTTGAAATACAAATCCTTATTCACCTTCAGGATAAAATGTGGACAAGAAGCAGCAGTGCTGTGCTGTTTCCACTGGGTAAGCTCATTAGATGAACTTCAGCATGTTCTCCTCTGCTTAAGCTCAAACTTTCTCTTTTGTGATCCGTAATAGTATTCTTTTTTTTTTTTTTTAAAGGATGAAATTCTGAAAGCAGCTGTGATGAAATATGGGAAAAACCAGTGGTCTCGTATTGCTTCTTTATTACATAGAAAATCAGCAAAGCAGTGCAAAGCCAGATGGTAAGTGAAAAATGCCATGTCTGGGCATCAGAGATTCATAATTAGTGGGAATTTAGAAGTCACCACAGATTAATTTATGTCCACAGAGAAACAACAGTTTTAAGATTGTTTGATTTCTGCTATTGTGGATATTTTGAATTCCTATTGCTCGAAAGTAATTGAACAAAAGTAGCCAAATGTTCCTTTTGCCAGTGACTGCAGTGTCAGTAAATGCAAGATCACTTGAAATGGTGTACATTATTTTTTTCCGTATTTACATGTTTTTAATCAAAGTGAGTATTTCCAATTAAGTAAAAAATAGTGAGATACTAATCTCTCTTACAGATAACTTTCTAATTTTTCATGATAGTTTGGCTTGAGGATAAGTGTTTAGAAATTGCACTGTGGAATTTCAGTTGATATAAAAAATAGAAGCTTAAAATGAATGCAAATACAGGTAGTACGAATCTATTTTGGAATCAGACTTAGTTTCTCAAGTACTGAACTGCACATATTCATTAGAATACTTCTATATAAAGGTAACAGTACTGGCACAGTTAAAGATTTGTAAAATAACTGTTGAAGGACCCAGACCAAACAAATCTACCATTTTTGGTAACTTTGGTTGTTGTGATTTTTACTTTTCTTTTTCTGGATTAATTTTGTGACTCCTTACTTTGCGAGAATAGAGAAGGGGAAAGGAAGAAGTGGCAATATCTGTATGAAAAGTGTTGGATAAATTTTCAAGCTCAAATAGATATGTCACAAAAATACTCCGGAGTAATACTCTTTTGTACAGGAAAAACTTGGGTGAAATTTGCATGACAAGATTTTGAAATCTCCTTGTGATAATTAGGGTAAATACTGCTCTGAATTAATTCAAGACAAAACAATGGATAGCTTGGCTCTGTTGTCCTTAATTTTTCCACTTTTTACCAGGTATGAATGGCTAGACCCAAGCATCAAAAAGACAGAGTGGTCACGGGAAGAAGAGGAGAAACTGTTGCACCTGGCCAAGCTAATGCCAACCCAGTGGAGAACCATAGCCCCCATTATTGGGAGAACTGCTGCACAGTGTTTGGAACACTATGAATTTCTGCTGTGAGTTACTGTTTTGCTAGAGGTGCATACCAGGAAAATCTGCAGAGTTTGCTGTATCCATGTGTCATTCTTTTATCCCATGGTGCTGAAGTATGGTGGTTTCAAACTGACCATGTCCTTTTTTAAGCAAGTTCTTAAGGACTGTTTCTTTTCAGTCGATGTGTCTAGCTTGAAAGAAGAAACTCCTGCAACCTGGGAGAGCAGGCTTGAATAGAGATAGCTCTATGTTTTCTTGCTTCTGAAGGTCATTCTGCCTAGAGGAGTATCAAGGTTGATGCTTTTTATGGGCTCCCATTTCAGGTTTATTTGGGTATTTTTTGACTGACTGATAAACATGAGTGAGTGTGTGAGAGAGAAGAGAAAAAGACAAACACAACACGTTGTCATGTGTCATCTCCGTATGCTGCAGAGGGTTTCTTTAGGCCATGAGAAGAGAAAGAAAGTGCTGTTTTCCTTTGTGAGCTTTCTTAATTCTTATGTAATTGGTTGAGTATAAAAGCATAATGGGAAACTCTTGATTGTTCATTTTGTCACACTGCTTGAGTTCTTGTCCTTACAGTTAAGGATTACCTAAGGAGAGTTCTCTACTATTAGCTTTGTTAATATTGTATTTTATATAATATTTTATTGTTTTAATATACTACTATGTTGGCTTCTTTCTTTTGTCTAATTACAGTTATGTAACTGTACCATGTTCGTGAATCTTTTCTGCAGTAATTGTGTAACAGGTTTATGTATGGTACATAGTACAGGGTTACTTTTCTGATCAGTCTTTGGGGACAAAGAGCCAGTTGTGACCTACATACAATGTGTTTTTAGGGACAAAGCTGCTCAGAGAGACAATGAGGAAGAAACTGCTGATGATCCTCGGAAACTTAAACCTGGAGAAATTGATCCAAATCCAGAAACCAAACCAGCCAGGCCAGATCCTATTGACATGGATGAAGGTAAGGTAGTTTGTTTACCATTTTTGACAGAAATCTGATCTCTCTGGTTTTACTTTTTACACAGCCTCTGTACCGTGGGTTTCTTTTGTCTTTTTTTCTTCCCTCTCGAGATCATGTTTTTCTTACAGGCTTTGTCTTATTTCTCTATCTGGCCAGTCAGTTATATTTTTCCAGTTTTCTTTTCCTTTTCTTGGTGTGTTTCCTGCCTTCTCATCTGTCTTTGTCATCTCTTGCCATGATGGACTGTTCTTTGCTTTGACAGCTGCCCTGCTTGTTTGGATTCTTATTTCTGTATCTTCATCTTTTCCCATCAGCTCACGCCTCCCAGATGAATCCCTGCTGAAGCACAGGAGGACTACACGGCTTTTTTCCTTGCACATAGCAATGTTATGAACTAAAAAATGAACATTGCTAAAATTCCAGGAGTGGACCAGCGGTGTTTTTGAACAGTGACAGGTTCACAAATATAGCACTCTTGGATCTGGATGTAGATGAAATGAACAAGTTCTCTAATGTAGTACTCTCAGATGACGATGTAAATGAAATAAAAATTTCATTGATGTGGTCAGTTTGCCTCTTTCTGTAGATATTTTGATTTGTTGTAGAAAGTAGTTGAATTATTTTCAACATCAGACATTTTTTTCTTAAGGTCTTTGTTTGGCCAATCATCAATCACCTGGCCAGTGATTTAGAAAATACATTGAGTTGAATTATTTTCAACGTTAGGCATTTTTTTCTTAAAGTCTTCATTTCATCTGGCCAATGATTTAGAAGATACATTGGAGCAACTTGGAGACTAGTTTAGCGATCATGCAGAATGCCTGTGAAAACATTCATTCGTTCAGCTTGTAAAGGTTGCTTTCTGATCTTAATGTCACTCTTTCCCTTACTCCCATCGGTAAGTTCAAGTTCATAGCTGTATTTATCTGTACCATTGTAGATGAACTTGAAATGCTGTCTGAAGCTAGAGCGCGTCTGGCTAATACACAGGGAAAGAAGGCCAAAAGAAAAGCAAGAGAGAAGCAGCTGGAAGAAGCGAGGTAAGCTTATGCTTAGTTTCATATACTGGGACTGCTTTTGTTGACTGGAGCATTTAGAATGCATAAAGTCAGGCACAGCCTTAAGTCGTTGCAGAAGCAGACTTTTTGATAGTCATCTGTGACAAGAGCTTGATTCTTGTATAAATACATGCAGCCCTATCTCAGCAGCAACTGATTAAAGTAGTACCAGATCTTAGGATACAGGAGCCACCTATAGGTATGCACTTTAAATAACGTAGTGTTACTGTTTTCTTTAGACGGCTTGCTGCTCTCCAGAAAAGACGAGAACTTCGGGCTGCTGGAATTGAGATCCAGAAGAAAAGAAAAAAGAAGAGAGGTGTGGATTATAATGCAGAAATTCCATTTGAAAAGAAGCCTGCCCCTGGTTTTTATGACACATCAGAGGAAAACTACCAGTCCCTGGATGCAGATTTCAGGAAGCTACGTCAGCAAGACCTGGATGGAGAATTAAGATCGTAAGTGTGTTCCTTAAGGAGGGAAGAGTATATTTGAAAAAAAACTATGAGAGATACATATATGTGTTAAGTCCTGGAAATGTCTGAAATACAACGTGCGACAGACAGTAGTGCAGGTTGCTTCTGCCTCTTCAGTCTTCTGTATTTTTTTATTTTTCTAAAAGGTCCAGTTGAACTTTTTTCTGTGAGAATAAAGTTCCTTGTGCACAGTCTTGCTTTTTAAATGGAAATGTTAAGTTCTTTAAGGTTCATTTTCTTTTAGCAGTAGATTTGCTTGTGTATTTGCAGTCCTTTCTCCAAGTAATAACATTATTAAGATTGCTTACAGAAGTAGATTTTACTTGTTGTAGTATTACTTTTGATGGAATTGTTCTTAAGCAGAATCTCTTTAAATGCTTAATTTCTCCCCCTCCCCCAAAAAAATCCCAAAACATGCAGTTGAGAAATTAAACGCCCATCTTCATCATGAGCTGTATGGTACGTATCTAATTGTGCAGTTGCATTTCCCACTACTTCTGCCAACTGCTTTCTACTGAGAGAGTAGGTCCAGTACTGTGTACGATTTGGTTTATTAGCTTGTGACCTAACTGATTCTTTCTGTATGGCTCTTAGTTAGAGGGTCTGGCAGGACCTTCAAATTGAAGCTTACGATTTCACAGGCTGACTCCATTGCTGTTTGAAGAAAATACCATTTTTATTAAATACTGAAGAGTATCTCCCACAGAAGATGTTCGTCTTCCCTTAGCAGCTGCTGGAGAAAAAGAGACTGTTCACATCCTCTGATTCTTTTTTTCTTGCTCTAATGACCCTGTTGATTGTAGCTGAAGCAACCACCTGTTGCCTAGTTCCATAATTGAGAAGCATTACACTGCCTTGTTGTAGGTTCTGCTGCAAGATCTGCAGACCATATCTAATCACTTAACTTCTGCACCACAAGGTGGTTCACTCTTCCTGCAACATGTTTTATTTCAGCATATCCAGCTTTTGATTAGGGTAGAGGCTTTTTGCTCTTTGCTTGCTTGCTTTACTTTGTAGCTGTTCTGTGTGTTCTAAAATGATTCTCTTATCCATAATGACAGTGAAAGGGAGGGAAGAGAGCGCAAAAAAGACAAACAACATATGAAACGGAAAAAAGAGTCAGACTTGCCCTCAGCTATTCTACAGACCAGTGGAGTGTCAGAATTCACCAAAAAAAGAAGTAAACTAGTGCTTCCAGCTCCTCAGGTAAGCTATTCATTGATCAATAAATGACTTATAAGGCCAATGCCAGTCAGTGATTTCTGTTGTATCGAGTGGGTCTTCTGGTTGTATTTTATCTTACTATGCTTTGGAATTTTCTCTTTTAAAGATATCTGATACAGAACTTGAAGAAGTTGTAAAAGTAGGCCAGGCAAGTGAGATTGCACGCCAGACTGCTGAGGAATCTGGAATTACAAACTCGGCTTCCAGCACTCTTCTGTCTGAATATAATGTGACCAACAACAGCATAGCACTAAGGACTCCCAAAACTCCGGCAGCACAAGACAGGATCCTGCAGGTAGAGTATAAACGTACAGAATGGGCTTTTAGTTCTAGTGCGGTGGTCAACTGAATAGAAGGTGTAAATATCATAGAAACATTGCGTAGATTATGTGCGGTACTGGGGTTTGAACTGACACATGATCACCAGGATACGCTGAAAGGCATAGAAGCAGATCCACTTCTAGCTGATCAGTTGTCACTACGCTTCAAAACACTATGATACTTTTTTTTTTTTTTTTTAAATTATATATTGCGTGCAACTTCTAGCATTAACCATTCTCCTGGTATCTTATATAATTTCCCCTTGTCTTGGGTACCTCTCAGCATTGAAGATGTATATGGTGTTTGTGTCCTTAAAACAATGTCTTCTGTGTTGTCTCCTACTTAGTTTTGCTGTTCAGCTTTTATTTCAGTTAACACGAAGTAATTAACTGCAACAATGCAAGAATATTCTCCTAGCACTTTATTGGCTTAAAACCACTTAATACAAAGATTGTCAAAAACCTACCTTTGCAACCTCAGAATTACATTTGTGTTGCGCTGATTGGGTGACTGGGTTCTTTCAAAAACTGGTAGTGTTGGGTAATGTTTTGTTGAGTGTTGGGGAAATGGCTGAATGAAATCAATGCAGCTAGTGTGTAAAACAAACAAAACTCCACCCCCAAAACCCCACCCCAAAACAAAAAAAAAACACTATGTTGATAATGAGCTGTATTTCAACAGTTTTTGTTTCATGATGGGAGAAAAGAGAAAGTTCCTCACTCTACAGATCATGACCCAAGTCTCTGTGCAGTGTTTGCAGGAATGGTCATGTTCACCTTCAAATGGAATACTCTGACATAACATGTGTCGCAGTATTATGCATATACACAGTTCTGCAGATAGATTATTAGTCTTTTGTGAAGATAACTGCTGTGTGCAGTAGTTTCATTATCTGAGCTTACTGTCAGAGTGCCTTGGTTCTTCCTTGTAAAAAGGAAAAATAAAAAAAAAAAATAGGGGGGTATTCATATAAGCCCCAACTGAGTCATGGACCAAAAAGTCTGAATAGTGACCATCTCTTTTGGAACATTCTCTTTGAAGTGCATTTTGGATAAACTTCATTGATGTTGGATTTCAGAGTGCAAATGTGCTGTTCACTCTGAAAACTAGGATCCTTAGGTTGACTTTAGTATTCAGTCACTAATAAATCTTGCGGATTTATGGAGTGTGGCAGACTGAAGGAAGTTGAAACATTAAGTAGCCCACTCATTTTTGCAATTCCAATTTATAATATATTTTATGGGAAATGAAGATTAAAATCCCTTCCAGTGGAACAGTAGGATTTGTAAATACAGGTGTATGGGAGTTAAGAGGTGTTAAACATTTTCCACAAACTGACTGATATTCAAATAATTCTTCAGCTGTTCTTACTGCTACTGAATCTGTTAAACATGTATAGTAGAGCGTGACTCTGGAAGTCTTAGTGATGTACTGCATGTGTTGTCTGTTACACAGGAAGCACAGAATTTGATGGCTCTCACAAATGTGGATACCCCCCTGAAAGGAGGTCTTAACACTCCCTTGCATGAAAGTGACTTTTCGGGGGTAACACCACAGAAACAGGTTGTCCAGACTCCAAATACCGTGCTTTCCACACCCTTCAGGTAAAGCAGACTCTTCTTCTGATGGGTGTTTGGCTGGGCCTGTATCTGGTGGAGGTGGGTGGAGGGAGCAGGTTGTAATGTGCGAAATAGTAGGTTGTGTGATCAGTGCTTCAAAACAAATTTTAACTGGCTTTTATTTCAAGCCCTTGTTGTACAACTTTCCTTCTCTGTGTCTTTCATAAGCTCAGCCACATCATCTTCATCTATATTTGTACAGTGTATAGCTCACTGGAGTTTTGGTCCAAAATGAGGTCTTCTGTGGTCTGGAGCAATATAAATTATACCGAAGTAATACAGGAGGATAAATAGTAAGGTGGAGTGTCATTCTGTATGTGGATCCTAGCCTTTCCAGAGGATTACCTCTGAGTCAAAGGTGTGGGAGGTCCCTCAGGCAAACCCACATTGAATTTTTGAAAAGCTGGAGTAAATATTTTATAAGCCATATGTATCCAAAATAAAATATTTCTTATATTGCCAATCTAAATAGTATGGAATTGCTGGTTTAACTCTTACAGTGGGTCCTGAGTAAATATGTATCCCACAAATGCCAAATACCGTACAGCTAAAAAATACTACACTTGGTACATTTTGTCTGTCAGTTTTTTCAACTTAGGTTCTAATTTTACTTGTATCATGCTAGTAGGAAAAGTGGAGAATGAAATAAAAAGGACCTTTATGGCAGCTTTTCAAAAGCAGCTTTATTTTGTTCTTTAAAAGCTGTATGCAAAAGCCCTGCTCTTTTAATTAGACCTACGTAAATGAATCCTTTTCTGGGGATCTGTTGGCGTCAGTGCGGTGCAGAATGGCCTGGAGTGATCTGACTGTTCATTTGCGTTATTTTGTATTAAAAAATGTAAAGACATTCTAATTTTGTTGTTTGTTTGGGA